>NC_065506.1:30887121-31139646 GCF_006386435.1 Epinephelus moara
CAGTCAGTCATTCTGTCTGTCCCACGTTTTTCTACTCACTAACGTGGTCAATCTATGTGAAACTGCACTTAGGCATTGAGGATTGGCATAGGTAGAAGGTGACAAAGCTACCAATGGGTATGGACTAGTAACAGCAATGATTCAAAAGTCCATCAGCACAGCATCAGTCCTTATATCACCAGGTGAGCTATTCTTCACACCAAGCCTGTAAACAAAGGAACAAACAAACAAAAAAGGTCCCTATGACTCAGCCAAAGCAAAAGAAGCAAAACCCCAATCCCTCCATCTGTATGTTACAATTGTAGTTCATTTCAGCACAGTGTCTAGCTCCTATTACACGTTAAGTCCTTTTTATAAAAGACAAAAACTGATTCCAGACAAGAAAATATGATTCTCCATGGTTATGCAGATTGGCTATAATTAACTCAAATGATGCATTCTCTGTCATTAACTTAACCCACTCTCTATATCCGGGTCTAACTTGACTTTTCCAGTTGCAAAGGATGACCCTAGCAGCTGAGATAAAGCCTGTGAGGGCTTGAGCAAATGCTGGTTCGGAGATCTTGGGGAGACATGACTTGTCCCCCAAGAGGCAAAGTTGAATTGATATAGGAACAGGCACACCTAGCCACTCTTGAGCTGTTTTGCTTTCAGTTTCTCTTAAATAGGTGCCTAGTATCTTATATAAAAATATGTTTTTCAGACATTGCTAAAAATATGTTCATTGTTGTTCATGTTGCCCACATATTTCACTACAATCATAAAAATAGTTGTGCTAGTGGCAGCAGTACTTGCGGTACCAGCTGCATTAGCTTTAATTAGTTCACTGTAAAAAATACTCCTGCGTGACCTGCATTCAACATTTTATTTAAGTATCAAAATATTAGCAACAACCAAAATTACTTGTTATCCAGAATGATGCTCCATCCAAGTGTATCAATAGATTGTTACAATTGATGCAGTGACATCTAAGGACCATGTTAATGTTATTGCTGGTCCAAATTGAGCTAATTTTAGTATTTGAAATATTGTTGAATCGGTTATTTTTATCTATAACGCATCAGTTTATGAAACAAAGAAACCTACAGTGGAAAGTATCTTAAGTCTGTTAAATGTAGTCGAGGAAAAAGTGCAATATTTTACTCTGAAATGTAGCGTAGAGGTATAAAGTAGCAGAAAACTATAATAAAATCAATAAAATTAAAGCTTAAGTGGCTCAACATTGGTAAAGAGGAACAGAACTGGCTAAAAACCAGTTTTAATTCAACTGGATTATTAAATTCGAATCATGATTATTTCTGAGTCCAAAAAAAAAAAATTTGATTACCTCTTTAAGCAGAAGAATGCACTCAATTGGCATAATGTGCAATTGATGCATCAATGCAAGGAACGAAACATTAAACCCCTAAAAGACAGACAGACAGACAGACATGAGCTTAGTGACAGCTGCAGGGTCTGAGAGCAGGTGTGATGGATAGAGGAGACTAATTTAGCCACACACTTGTGGTGCTAACAAGACCTTTACCACACACACACACACACACACGACATACTACCAATCATCTGTTCTCAACCTCTAACACCTCCCACCTCCTGCATGTGTGTGTGTGTGTGTGTGTGTGTGTGTGCGTGTGTGTGTGTGTGTGTGTATCCAGGCCCACATGCCATATGGACTCACCTAGACACCTGCCTGTCAATTGAAGGTGGAGAAGAATGGCAATGACGTGTTATGAATAATTCAACCGTGGCAGCAAGTTCACCTGAACCTTCACAGAGAGAGACCACTGCATCCTACATCTTCTCTCACTTCATTGTCAGACAATACAATGAATTAGCCAACACTATGGAAAATAATCTTTCTGCAGACCCATTATCAATTGCTGTTCATTTCCTCTCTGACAAGCAAGCACAGCAAGCCTTTCATAAAACTTACTGTAAATGTTTATTGAGAAATATAATATGTCTCTCACAGAAAAAGGTAAAGGTAATCAACATCAATTAATGGTGTAATGCTGAAAATGATTCTGTTTCCAAATTAAATGATACAAGAAGTCCTGAAAATAAAAGCTTTGGTTCTTTTAAGCTACAGTAAAAGAACTGAAAACAAAGCCTAATGTCTATGTAATAATGTATGTTGTGCCTTTGAGGGAACATTGACTTTATAAAAATATTGGACGTAGCAACTGTGGCATCACCCAATGGTTTGTGGACTCAAGGTTTGAAGCCTCCAGTTCAGGCATTTTGTTTTTTGGAGACAGAAATGACCGTATTTAGAAGAGAGGGTGGAGCTGTGGAGAAATGAAGGGTGGATCTGACTCATAGACTGTAGCCACGCCTCGCAGACCCTTAATTATGCGTAACCTTAAGCCTAAAAAAATGTAAAAAACAAAATTTAATAGGTGCGTTGTATAAAAACACACCCTTTTAGTTGTCACGAATGGGGCAGTTAGCTTTAGAGATCAAAAATGTTTTTGTAACATGTTTATTTCTGTTGTGAAGTTGGACATTTTAATATGGCCCTCTGTGGGGATTGAGTCGATATTGGTGCCAGCCTCAAGTGGTCATTTGAGGAACTGCAGTTTTTTTTGCACTTCCGCATTGGCTTCATTTTTTTCATTTTTCCCCAGAGGCTGTTGCATTGGAAAGAATGATACACCTATATGTAAAATGAACCTTTCTTGTTGTTCCCAAAATGAGATTTTACAACCCGGTCTGAGTTGACTGAGTTGACTGAGTTGAAAAAAGATGTCAATTTGCGGTATTTTACCAATGTTGTGCATTTATTATGAAAGAGTCTGTATGTAAACAGTAAATTTCCTGTGAAAACAAAAGTGTATTTTGAAAACAGAGGATGCATGTAAGAGGCACAACTTGACACCACGTCGCAGAAAATCAACATCCAAGTCACTCAGGGCACCACATTGTCACTCCAACCTTGTCAGATATTGACATTTGGTCATGGACTTTCCATGTCCACATATGACGTGCAAAGTACCCTGGGTGCATTGGTTGTTGACGTTCTAGGACACTGTTTCAAGTTATGCCTGTTAGATGCATTGTCTTCCTTCAAAATACACTGTCTTTACAAGAAATTTCACATTTACCTACAGTGTCTTTGAAAATAAACGCACTATGTCGGTACAAGATCGCAAATTGATGTTTTAGGAAAGAAGAACAGGGTTTGGCTCTAGAATCTTAGGGGACGCGAATAGCACTTTCTCAGGTGAAAGTCGGTATTTGTTGGACCCCTCTACCACGCTGCCTTAACTTTCATCTTTGTCCCACTGTGTTTCCCCCTGACACCACTGGGCGCCGTTAAACTATAACAGCAACTGGCCGCGTATCATGCCGATGTTAAAGAAGGCCTTTTTTTGTTTCTGACGCCACAAGTCAGTGCCCAAGCGCCGGATTTCAACGACTTTGGAGTGAGACCGGGCTCTTCAGGGTGCCTTGCACATCATATCTTGACGTAATAAGTCCATGACTAAACGTTGATGTGTGACAAGGTCGGCGTGGGAATGTGTTAGATTTTAAGGGGTAACTTGGAGACTAGTTCTCTACTACAAAAAGATGAGAGAAGGATGATCATCACGTTGGGCATCATACCCATATATCAATGTCTTGCTGTTTCTTTGTTGTCTGCTTACCACATTGAACACTGCTGGGCTTTGGATAATGTTACTCACCTGATTCAATTCATTTTAAAAGTTGTAAATCTGATACATTTAATTTTTAAAGGAAATTTAATATTCATAGTAGCTATTTTAGCATCTAAATTACACAGTACAGTGGCTAATCACGCAGGTTCTTTCAGTAAGCCAGATAATCATCGCTATCATTCATGCTACCCACATACGCTAGCATATGAACAATTATGCAACATATTTGCAAAACACAAAGCTACTCCACCAGACTGTTGTCAATATGCCAGGAATAATTAACATGCTCTTTGCTTTGTTTTCTTTCTTTCAACCAAATCTGTCCCCTTATGACAGGCAAGAGAGTTGGAACAACATGTGCACTGAGTGTTTAGAGAAAGCAACAAACTGAGTATTGTACTTTACATATTACTCACTTCAGGAGAAAACAGTCTCCCTCTGATAAACCCTGTTTCCCATAGTGTTAAGGTCAGTCACATCTCTTATGTATCATCACTCTTATATAAGCAATTAAATTAACATAAGTAAACGAACAAGTACAAGGCTGCACACAATATATCTCTGTGGTGGAGCACAAACAGATACAGCTAACTCAGATTATGAGTAAATGAAAATAAAATAAAACAAAAGGCCTGCGAATGGAATCCATATTCACTCTTTGCCAGTTCACGACAATCCAAGGCCACACAATACATGCTAATGAGTTGTCATTGTTTGAAGCCCGAGCCATGGAAATGAGCACACACCGAGCTGCGATGTGTGAGATGAGTGTGAAATCTGATAGAGGAAACAGACAGACAGGAGGAGGCTGAGCCCCAGGGCCCCCCGACATCTCACCACAGCAGAGATGTAGAACAGGCAGGGAAAAGGTGTTGCTGCAAACTACTCTGTGCTACTGTGTGCAGTGTGTGTGTGTGTGTGTGTGTGTGTGTGTGTGTGTGAGGGGTTAGCTATGGATGGCAGATGTCAGACCTCTCAGCCCCACCCCCACTATGGGACCACCTGTTGGACCAAGGCCATCTGGAGGGTGGGCCATCTCTCTGGACTGATACTGCCAGGGTCTGACTGAGCATGCTGACCAAGGATACATGATCACATGACAGGAAACGTCCCGCTTGCTGAGTACTCGTCCTTCTGTCTGTCTGTTTCATTCTGTCCTTTTATGTCTTCATCTTCCTCTACATCCGTTTCTCCCTTTGGATGTTTTCTGTAAACTAAATAATGTGTTTATGAGAGGCATGACAGTCAAAAATACAAAAGATAACTATTACCCTTAACAAGTATACTTTAAACACAAAATTTGAATTGTAGTCCCAGTGACCTGACACCATTTTTCAATGCAAATCCACCACTCCTTATTGATTTTTCTTTTACAATTACTTTTTTGAAATTTGAACCTAAAATAAAATAAAATGAAATAAAATAATAAAAAAAAATACTGAGGTTTGATGTTCCACAATAATGTAAAAAAAAAGAGCAACTATTATCTATTACTATTATAACTTACTATAATTCTCAGCCAATCTGACTTTTTCCTTCAACAGGCTGTTTTTTCGAAAAGCACAGGTGTAAATCATCAAATTAACGATGTGCACGTTGGCACACTGTCACACCATTGCCATTGTTCACCAGGTTACCTGAAAGGAACTTTAGCCTCGTTAATGTTTTTAGTAGCACCTGTGCTTTTTCAGCAATTGCAAGTCAAAATGTTGCAGGTCCTATACGGTCAATGGTTTATGCCATTAGTGTCAACCTGATGTTTTATCAAACGTTTAACATGTACAGTTTGTGAACTAACCATCCCCTGTTTTTGGCTTAAAAAATCATGTCAGTTCTTTGACTGGGACACCCTGATCTGGAGCTTGAGAATAGAGGCTCAGATGCTACTGTAAGCAGATAGTGTTGAAATACATATGTTTACTAATACATTGTCTAGATCTTAAAAAGTGCATGTGCAGTATTATTTACTATCTACAACACACCTGAGGGCAAAACAATCAATAAATACCTTCAAAAGGAATCGTAAAATTGCTCTTTTAAGCCAAGCCTTCTCTTACACTTATCCAATTTAATAAAAACTTCTACTTCTATTTCCTGAATGATTTTCCTTATATTGCCTTTGCCATTGTATTGCTGAATTTTTCTTGTGATGTTTGATTTTGTTGTATTGTTAAGCACCTTGTATTGCAATTTTGCACAAAAAGGTGCAACAAAAATAAATAAAGTTTTAAATTTAAGTTTAAGACTTACCAAAGACCCTAATCGGTGGTGTAAAGACGTTACAATGGACCCTAGTGCACACTATTGTTTATGTATTACAACATCAGCATCCACATTACCCTGCAATCATAATTGCATATCTGTCAAAAATATCAAAGAAAGTAAGAGAATAATCATTTAATTGAATAGTTTTTATTGTATAGATTTTATCACTTATATTAAAAAAGCATACCATTTTCTTTTTGATAGCTACTGACTATTTAAAAAAAGAAAAAGAAAAAAGAAAACCATGACGCAGATGGGTTCGCCTTTTTGAGGACATATTCTTCAACATATTCTTAACAATATTATTTTTTTAACCATTTATCTTTGAATGCAGGTATATTTCCAAGGTGAAGGAAGGAGGACGCACAACTCCAATATTTCAAATCGTGATGGGTGCAAGTTGCAGAGGGATTCCAAAGAAACTCGTAGGCAACAGCACTCACAAAAGACTGGAGTCAAAATCTATGTTTTAATAGTGTTTGTTGTTTTTAATATGTTTTAATTTTCTGTCATTTTGTTTGGCAGTGTGTTGCCCTATTAAAACATAGATTTTGACTCCAGTCTTTTTTGAGTGCTGTTGCCTACTAGTTTCTTTATATTTCCAAGGTGGCAATCTGAATCACTTGCAAGGTCCTGCTCTCTTTATGGGCCCCTCCACCCCAGGGGCCCCAGTGCAATTGCACCGTTTGCACTGTCTACATTTACACCCCTGATCCTAATGAATATCTACTTTGACCCTAACTACTAAATGGTTGCAAGACATTTATTCGCTAAAATTCGCTAAAAAAGCTAAAATTAGATACAGTAGAGAAACTTTTTATATACCATCTATATTATACTGTATAGTTAAATAAACATTTTTCCTGGAGGGACAGTCAGTCTCACCACCAGCCATAACCTCTGTATCCTCATTGTGACCTTTATGAAAGTTCACATCATTTCTGCCCCACACATTATTTGTGTTTGGGAGTTTGCTGTTTCTTTCATCTTGACATTTAAAAGGAGTAAAGACACTTAAGCTGTTGAGCCGAAGCGCATGAATATTTTTCTTTACGGTGTGTTTTCATCCACTTTCCTAGGATAGTTTTCTGGCACTAAACCTTCACACTCCTAATCGGAGAGAGGGAATATTGACAGGTTGTGAAGATTACAGGGACATCACCCAGACAGAAGGATCGGCTGCAACAGCCTGCCTTCCCAGAAGTGTTAAAAAAAGAGGTGTGCATATTCCAAACAACTACGCGAGCACTATATTGGTAGCTCAGGTGAAAAGGTGGTGTGTGTGTGTGTGTGTGTGTGTGTGTGTGTAGGAGATTGCATTGCCTTTGAAAACTCTACCTGTTAACATCAATCCCTTGTGGTAGCATGCTTTGACTGTAAATGAGAAAGTCACTGTAGAAAGCGTTCACTTTGGATTCTTTGTTGAAAAGGGAGACGTGATTAAATACAGTGAGCATGATTTTCCCACCTCTGTACTCAGCATTTTTAAATCTGATGATGAACCCGCCATTTTTTAATCTGAGTGTTGTGATTCCAAACATAGAGCAACAGCATAACACTCACATTTCACCTCTGAAGTTCACTAACTAACACGTTGTATCTTGCCAAAACTGAAGTATAAAAGTGATACAATGTGGTTTTAGAGTTTTGGACAGACATTGCCTTTATTTCAGTCTTTATGCTAAACTAAGCTAAGCCAAGTTATCTGAATGTGGCTGTAGCTCCATATTTAGTGTTCAGATACAGTTTATGATCTCTCTGAAAGAAAACAAGTACGTTTATTTTCCCAAATGTCACATCAATTCATTTAGGAAGCCAGTGTGTGCTTGCTTTTCTCAGATCCATTCTCATATTTTTTTTAATGATCTCTCAAACAGTATTGTGCATAAGAAACATACCTCCAGTATAAAAGTTACTTGTGTGGCAACAACCGATACTCACTTTTTTTTACTCATTTATTCTTATTTTTATTGTTTTATTTTAAAGGGACCACATATTTCTGAAACTAAATACCATGCCTAACTTATTTGTTTTGTTTATTTACTTTTTAAAAAAAAAAATTATTTAAAAGGACCGTATATTTCTCAAACTAAATACCATGCCTGATTTATTTATTTTGTTTATTTACTTATTTATTTTTATTTTGTTATTTTAAAAGGACTATGTATTTCTAAAATTACATACCGTTGCTTATATATTTATTTTATTTATTTACTTATTTATTTTTATTTTGTTTGTTTTAAAGGGACTATGTATTTCTGAAACTAAATACCATGGCTTATTTATTTATTTTATTTGTTTACTTATTTATCTTTATTTTTATTTTTTAATTGAAGGGGACCATATATTTCTGAAATCAAATACAATGCCTTATTTTTTTTTTATTTACTTGCTTCATTTCTATTTTTTATTTCTTTATTTAAAATGAATGTAATTTATTTCTTTTATCTATTAACTTATTTTTTTTATTTTATTTTAAAGTGACCATGTATTTCTGAAAAGTAAATATTATGCTTAATCTATTTATATTATTTAGATATATATTTAGTTTATTTAAAAAAGACCATGTACATTTTAAATGCAAATGTCACCATCTGATACACTACATAAGAGTTTTAAGCTGATCTGCCTCTGTAGTACCTTGACAGATCAAAACAGAGAGACAGCACAGCAACAAACAATACAAAGCAAAAACATACTACGTTGTACAAGACATACAATACAAAGCTACTCACAACAGCACATCAAATCACAAGTGTATGCTTGTCAAATAAAAGCGAGCACTGTGCGTATTCATATACACTAAATGTATCGCCTGCTCTTCTATTTTCATGTTTATAGTCTTCCCTCCTACTTCCTCGTGGAGATCACAAAAATTTTAACAGCTTTTTACAGCTACTATAATATTTGCCAGACTGTTGGGGGACTCTGTTGAGTAAAAAATTCCCTTTTGGTCAAGAGTGCTTTTAATTTGGCATCCCTGCGGAGTAAGTTTGAATACCATTCACCTTGCTGTCAAAAATAAAACCAGATGTTAGGCTACATGAATACCTTGTGAACAATGGCAGGCGATTTGAATGAACGTGCCAGAAAAAAAATGTTTTATAAAGCAGGTTTCAAGTTAAGTGGTGCGAAAGAGTCGACCATTAAGCACGTGTAAAGAGGGCTTTATTATGTGATAGGCTTGCAATTATGTGGAAAGCATATTTTGATTTATTACAGGAGGGGTGAAAAAACACAATGCTATCATCTTGTATGCTTTTATTCTGCCCTATTTATCCGCACAGTAAATCATGGCCGCATCAGAGGCACAATAAAAGGACTGTATGTGTCAAAGCAACAACACAGCTGAAGATACTGATCCACGTGAAATAGGCCTGATGTTACACAATTAAAAACGATGCTGGAGTTTTTTTAAATATATATTTTTGGTTGATCTGAGGAGACAAAAGAGAAACAATAATAAGGATTTCCATAATAGCACTGCTGAGTTTTACAGTGGCTCTGAGGTTTGTGACTGTACCCACTGATGCTTGTGAAGACGCCTGTGTGTCATAATATTCACACACACATGCGCTTAAGTGTGCAAGCATATGTCTGTGTGTGCACCACGCCTGCACTGTACATATTTTTGTGTGTGTTTGTGTGTCCAACTCTGCCCGTGTGTGTATTACCGCTTGTCTATTTTGGGGTCATATTTGATAAGCCCCTGAGTGATGTGGCAAGATGAAGTGACAGTTTGTCAGAAAGCGGGTCATGGGGCAGTCACTGTGTAGGCGGCCCTCTGCGCCCGTGTACCGGGTATAATTAGGCACTCATTACCATATCAGTCAATTACCAACAACCACTCTGGATGCTTTCTCTCAGGAATCTGCCCTTCTGGACACCAGTTCTGGAGAAGGACAGATTTTTCCTGGCTGCAGAAGTAATTATTTTTTCTCGTCTCTCTCTCTCTCCCTCCTTCCCCTTATTATGATTGCTACTGGTAAAACAATGGCTTAGGTTTTGTTGTGTTGTGTTGCTGCGGGCACCATCTGTGGTGGTGAGGGGGAGGCACAACAATACCCGTCCATATGGTCAGGGCATCAGCAGCGGGCTATATCTGCTCATCAAGTCCTGTCATTGTCATCAGCCACTCTGCTCATACACTAGTCCATGTTCATCTGTCACACTCGCGCGCACACACACAGACACGGGACTGACACAGCAAGATGTGGTCGTATACTTATTTATGAGGGGAAGATGAGGTTGGATGAGCAGCTGTCTTGTTGGAGCATATATAAATGTCCTCCTCAAACACTTAATTTTTAAGAAACACTGCACGGAATCTCTCACTGGAGTCGAAGCGTTCGCCTGATGATGAGCCATTTTTGCAATCTCTCAAAAGATGTCACGAGAGGACAAATAAGTCTCGTTATAATATCTCTTGATGATTTTTTTTTCACTTGTCTGAAACTGACACTAATGTGTTGTGATTTTGATATCTAATAATCAGTTTTCATCTGCACCAATGAAATAATTTGCCACCTCAACATCAATCCCGACCCGCAACCGTTGATTGGTGTTGGGAGCTTGGGGCTTTTTTAGACATACCCATCTGCTGTCTCGCACCTCCTAATCTGCAACATAGAGCGCACGCACACACACACACACACACACACACACACACACACGCACAAAGCCATTACTGGTGCCATTCTGTCCCACATACTGTACATTTATTAAAGCATTTATATATTTATCCATCAAGCATTGGCAGACAATAAAGATTCATATAATATCTGTCTTGGTCATGGAGGACCCGCCTTTTGTAATTGGCCAAATCTGTGTACTTCTTCCAGGTGAGCATCTGGCCATCTTCATCAAGATAACAACAAGATGAAGAAGACACAGAGGAAGACAAGGGGAGGGGAAGAAAAGAAAAGCTGCATTATACATACGCCGTATAGAAAAGAGGTGTAAAGAGATGGCGAGATTATGGGTATTAGATGCAACATACCAAAATAAGCATGTTATATTGAAAGAGGACAGGAGGACATGGGCTTGAGGAAAAACAGATTACTTGTGAGAGATCTAAAAGCGATATAAAGAGGCAGAGATAGAGAGCGCGAGAAGGAGGGTAAGGGAAGGACAAAGCTGAAGGCATGTGAAAGCTGAGATAACCGGTTATCCCTGCGTCATCACGGTCGGCGTTTATCTTCGTCTGCCTTGCGTCGTATCTTTCCCCATCTTCCAGTCTCACCAAATAATAGAAACCTTGAAACAAAGCCCAGAGTGACTGTGGTTTTTAATTGGTCCTCAGAATCCATAATTAACACAACGCCTTAACGTGCAGACAATATGCTGCCTGCCTTTACTTGCTCGTGCATTTTCGCATCCAACTCTTTGCGTTAAGGAAGAATTGTGAATGTTGCATTTATTCCTCACTGGATTTTGATTCATTTGGTGCTTTGTCTGATTAGACAACTAGCTTAGCATCCCTTTTTGTACAAAGAAAATAAATAAATTAAAAATAAACGGTGGTGTCAGGGCATGAAAGATAATAGATGGTGGAAAAAACAAAAGGTCCGGAAGCTGAATATCAATGACCTTGTCATGAGGAAATAAAGAGGGGCTTTGTAAATCTGGCCTGTTTACTTTGGCTGGTTTGTCTTGCTGTTAAGCAGGGAGGCCCGTATGGACGAGCTAATACTCAGCAGATCACAGGGATTGGGATATTGTTTATAGGATCAGCTGAACAATAGGAAGGGGAGCTCCCCTCTATGCACTCTGTCTCTGTTTTGCCTCAGGCGGTGCAGAGGACTGCCCTACCCACTCCTCTCACTCTGCTCCTTCAAACCAACACTTCTCATCATCTTGACCTCTCCCTTCCTGTCTTTCACCATGTCCTCTTGTGTCCCCTCCAATCTGTCCCTTTCTCCTCTGCAGCAAGGGGACAATTTCAGGGGCTGCTTGTCCTGATTGTTGTTGCAGACCAATCATCCTCTAGTGCTGTTTGCCCTCTGGTCACCTGGCCCCACACCACAGCAGAGGGGATTTGGGGCTGACAGTCGCCCCTGGCAAGGCAAAAACAGACTGTGGGACAAAGTGGGTGATGGGATAGGAGGGAGGAGGGTTTGCATGGCCGCCTCAGTCAGTTTCAGCCCTGGGAGACAGCTGGACTCCCTCTAACCTCCTGGCTTGTGGGGGTCAGCAGCCATAAGGACCAAATCCTTGGCCTGGAACATGACCAACGTCTATTGCATCTAGCCAGGGGAGCGGCCTTCTACCAGAGCCCAATTAAAGTAGATCAGAAAAAAGCCCGAGACTACAGCCCTATAGGTCACTAGCTTATCTACACAGATTAGAATATTGTTGCTCGCAGTGGAGATAATTAATATCAAACACAAAACAAAATATATCCTGACAAAATTAAAGCAGTGAAGGAAGTAAGAAAGAAGAGTTTCAAGGAGGAGGAAGAAGAGAACACAAACCACACAATCAATAGCCCATAAAACTTCCCTTTATTATAGTATCCAACTTTCTAAGAGTGTAGCACAAGCTTGGCAGCTGTATTTTGCATCTCTGATTGTCTTACACATATTTCCTTTTTATCAAATTTCATGAAAGGTGTAATTATGTCGGCCCCCTTGAAATATCCCCGGCGTGTTCGCTCGTGTTCGTGTGGTGCTCGGCACATATAATTTAATTTGAATTCATTACTCCCCCTCCTGTCAGTTAATATATTCATGACTTCCAATTCCCTCAGAGCTGTCCCACCACCTGGAGTGTCCTCCCTCATCTGTGTCACTCCCCCCCCCACACCCCCTCCTCCTCCTCCTCCCCCGTCCCTTCCTACTCCTCACCCCTCCTGGCCCTGCGGGTTCCCTGGGGGCCCATGAAGGGGTGTTAGGGCCAGGGTCACAGAGGCTGGGGGGCCCGCTGTCATTAGGGTGCAGTGGAATGTGTTAGCAGGGACCAGCTGGGACCAGCCAGCTCTGTCCCGGCCCTTTCTCTGCTGGTGCTGCTGGTGCTGGTGTGTGTGTGTGTGTGTCTACTACTGTATGTGTGTGCTGGTAGGGAGTTGGTGATGCTTGTAAATGACAGTGATGAGGTGGCAGAGGTGTGTTTTAACACTGCTGAACTCTGCGTTCTTTTGCAACAACTTCTGTCTTTGTGCAGTCTTTGAAAAGGTTCAACTGAGACTTGCAGAGCACTGATTTGGGAGTGGATGTTACTTTGTTCGCATTTCTATTTCTGATTCATGACTTTGACAGATGCAAGGCTGGAGTCTCTAGATTAAGATACATATTTTTATGCTTGATTTCAACAACAAAAAGAATCTTACAGCAGTATCAGCAATATGTGTATTGTTGGATAAGTAAATATTGTAGTTTTTTATAGCATAAAGTGTATTAAAGTTAAAACATGCAAAGGTGGTAAAGTCAAAGACAAAGGTGGATGATGGTGAGAATGCTTTCATATTTCATCTGTTTGACTTCCTCCTCTTTGGGAATAAGATGCATTATTTATCCTCTGCACAAAAAATATTACATCATTCACTGAAATGATAACTGAGTAGTCATGTTTCTCCGCAGTTTCATGCGAGAAAAGACTGAGTTTCAGCTTCAAAATGCTCCTCTCCTCCTTTCATATTCTCTCTGTCTTTCATGTTGCACCTTTGTACCAGCCTCTCGACCGACACTGACTGAATATGTCCCTTCTGTGTGGTAAATATTTCATGGCGGGGAGCAGCTCGAAGTTTGATCGTTGCAGGGTGCCGGTGTAGGAGTTCAAAGGAGACGGTGGGTCCTCTGACAGCCAGCCAGAACAGAGCGGAGGAGGAGTAGAGACTGGGGGTAAGACAGGAGGTGGGGGAAGAGAAGAGAAGGCAACTGGGGAAGGGGGGAGCAAGGGAGGGAGGCACCGCTGTGTGCTAGGTTTAAATTCAGCACCACCGATTTCCTGGACAGCTCCCTCGGTCTGCAACACAGTGGAAAACAAAAAGTTGAGCAGTTTTTTTTGTTGGAGTATTTGGAAAAACTTCTACACTTAGACAAAATTTATTTTTACCCATACATGTGAATAATTATCTAATTGAGGGAGCCAGAGCAACAGACTATTTCATTGCCAGTCATTAGAATTAAATGAGCACATGTGTGTGTGTGTCATACATGTGCATACTCATCTTGCAGTGTGTGTGTGTCTGTGCATGTCATGTGTATGTGTGTGTGTGTGTTGGAGGGGGGGGCTTCATTATTAATCAGGGCCCTTCCCTTAGTGTGAGAGCTGCTCACACTCCATGGCTTAATGACTGAAAATGAGCCGTAATTATGGGCTGTCAGTCCAGCCCCTGGCACCCCCTCTGCTCCTCCATCTCATGGGTCCATGTCCTCCCCTCTGCTGCACCACACCCAGCCTGCCATCACTTACCAACATCACTTATCACATATAACAGAGTTACCTACCCCTACACGAACCCTAATCCACTATTAGACCAATCTAAAGTCTTGGAACTAATTTTAGTGCAAGATAAAGAAATAGAAAGCGGAAGTCTGATACAATACTTTATTAGAACTGGGCTGCGTATCAGCCCCCCGTCACCCTATACACACCTTACACCTAAGACACAGTAAAGTAGATTGCTAATTAGAAGATTTCCATCATTCAAAGCTGACCACATGATCGGAAAAAATGTTGGATGACAACATGGTTGAACTCAACGTCCTGCAACAACACCAACAAATTAAGGATGGATGCATGATGGTGACCACTGCTTAGCGGTTTATATATATACCTCCTGTTTTCCTGCTATCTGTGCCTTGTCTTTCACACTCTAACCCTCCCTTCCTTTTGCTCCGTGCACTTAAGCTCATCGTTATGCGGCGTGTGGTTTGTCAGAGCTGATGATGAATTTGTTTATGAGTGGAGAGAGCTGATTTCCCCTGAGTGGTCTTTCTCCCTCCCTCTCTTATACTCCTTTTCTTTCTCTTCCTCTCCTTCTCTTTGCATCAGTCCATCCAATCAAAGACAGCCTCTCACCCCTCCACTTCCCCCTCCAGCTCTTTCCACCCCTGCAGGGGTGCTTCACCCGTCTGACATCAAGATTTAATTCCAGCCAGTCCTGAGCTGGAGGGGTTACTGACCACTGGATGATACAAAGGAACACGTGGATGCAATTGAGTACCTGATTTTCTTTTAACCATGTTTAGAGTGTGAGGAATTGTTTGCACAACCCTGCCAGTTGAAACCCTTTAATCATGCTCAGTAGAAGTGTTAATGTCATCTTTTCCCTCCTGCAGCAGCCACTGTGAGAGAAAAGCACCAGGTTGTACGATGAATGGATTTTAGGCAGCACACAAAAGCAAACAAGGACAAAAAGCCACAGTCAAGGAAACCCACATTTAACAATAGAATCCAGCAGTGCCCTGAAAGCTTTCATGCATGAGTAATGTGTTGCTTGTTTAACTCTTCAGCATCTCCTGCAAGATGGCAAGTTTAAAAATGTAGGCATGTTGATGCTACAGACAATACAAACCATTTTGTCTGACAGGTCCCCCTCCTGGGCCTTTCAATATAAGCATGCTGTTTGAAATCTGCTTGCATACACACACATACTGCATGCATATACACAGGCGCCTTCACACACACGCATACACGCACTAATATCCCTGTTGGAGGTGGTGGAAGTGCCAGCTATTATCAATTAATCTTTGCTGTGTTTTTTCTCTTGCAGAGAGTGCTACCATATGGTTCTCTGTCAGCCACTGCTTTTAATTTACTCCTTGCGTCTGCTGTGAAAACAGACCAACATCCTATCTAAATTGCTGATTTGATAGAGGGAGTATAGGGGGACATGAAGGAGAGCACTGTATACACACAATATGTATAATAGCTACATGTTGTGTATGCAGTGGGCTGCATGAGTTTACACACTCTAAATCTTGTAGTATCTCTCCTACACTTCACGGCACACTGATGTGCAGATGCTCATACTCCACACACAAACTTAGAGGAAAGAAAACTCGAACATTTTACATTTATTTGAAACAAATAATGTAGGCCTATAAACAGGAAAATCATGGTTGCATTGGATCAATTAAGATTTTTTTCCTTGTGTGAGTTAGGGTTAAGGGAAAGTTTAATTAATTACAGTCATTCATTTTTTAAGGTGCGGTGGCAAAAGAGCACGTGTAATCAGTCAGCCTACTGTACTGCAATATTAAAATAGAGAAGCAAAAGTAACAAAATGTGTTACTGATGAACACTGTTCCACAAAACACTGCACAAAAGGGAATGAAGAAACATTACACAGGTGTAAAACATTTTTTCAAATTGTGGTCAGTAATAAGACAAAAAAGTCATCTTTTCACTGTTGTGTAGCCAAAGTTTAAGCTAGCCTACCTTAAAAAAGCTACTGTTTTGGCTAACATGCTACAGCTAACACGCTTATATTTGTACTTGTGATTAACAAGCAAGGGCAGCAAGGTGGTGCAGTGGTTAGCAATTGTGCCTCACAGCAAGAGGGTTCCTGAAATGAACCCTTGGGTGGCGGAGTCCTTCTTTGTGGAGTTGGCATGTTCTTCCCCCACCCAGCATGTCAGCGTGGGTTTTCTCCTGGTTCTCCAGCTTCCTCCCACAGTCCAAAGACACGCGAGTTAGGTTAATTGGTGACTTTAAATTGCCCATCGGTGTGAATGTGAGCGTGAATGGTTGTCTGTCTCTATGTGTCAGCCCTGTGATAGTCTGGTGACCTGTCCAGGGTGTATCCCATCTTTCACCCAATTTCAGCTGGGATAGGCTCCAGCCCCCCCGCGACCCCTAACAGTATAGACAGTTACGGAAAATGAATAAATGAATTAACTAACAGCTATACAGCAAATCGCATAAACACCTAGGGCCTTATCTTAGACTTAGCACAGCACAGTGCACTGCGGCTGCCAGTGCTAGTTTCAGACCAATACAGTTGCCATTAGCACGGCCAGCGTCCACACTGTGTAAGTAGCAAATGTACTTGAGCCCATTTCTGCGCCCATGAGCATGTAAGTATTAAAATGAGGTGTGGTAAGGTGCATTGCTATTCTGAGGCTGCATCACTGACCAACAAAAACCTGGTCTAAAGTCAACGGTGCATTACTTTCCTGCTGTTTAAAGGGCGCATATTCATATAGTAAGCTGCATCTACATAGATGGGTTCACAACCCATGTGTACACTCTGCTTGTTACACACACGGGGGTGCGTGGATGGGTTGACGGTGGTTAAAATGATATATCATTAATGAAGAAAATATTATTTACATTGTCTAAAATGTCAGAGGAGCTGCTGACCACTGCAGCTCCACAGCAGACTCCCCATCAAGAGAGATGCTGTGCTTATTTACACACAAGGAGCAACTTCATTGATTATTTCAGAAGCTAAAAGTTTAGTTCTGTTTACTCTGTTTATAACCTATATAACCCACTGTATCTGCTGCAGTGATATTACTGCTCTTGCTGCGTTACTCTCAGCAAATAGAATGGGAGATGACACTTGGTTGAATTCATGTTAAAATACATCTATGACTAATTAAGGGACTAACTACAACCCCCGGCCCATTGCGCCTTACTTTCCACTCAGATAAGGTATTGTTTAGCTCGCAAAAGTGGAGTAGGACACACCCTAAATGCACTTATGTTATGCAGTTTAGACCATGCACTATAGATTGTTTAAATAGGGCCCTTGGTAGCATTCATTTATTTTGATTCATCAGTGAGTCAGCAGTTCTAGCTAATCAACTTGGATAGCGTCTATGTGTTAGCTGAATGCTTTTTGCTGGCACAGCCCTGCAACCAATAGACATTAGTAACTTAATGAACATCATTCTGGCATTTCTTTTCCTCAAGTTCTACCAAAGATGTACCATTAACTTTGTGTCTTAAATCAGCTCCTTCACAACTAACCTTAATGTTCCTTGTAAACGCCAGAACAAGAGAGCACTCGACATTGTTCCTGTTTTTGTAAATTTACACTACTCAAGCAAAAGTATGGCCTGTAGCCAACTGTGATGCATTCGGTTGGTATCTAAATTTGTGGCAATTTTAAAATCACTACAAGGCCAAGTGTGGGTCCTCAGAGCTCAGTGTGGGGAAGACATCTCTGAATGCTCCTCTTAATGAATACTGCTTATTCACACACACCTACTTGACTGTAAGCAGAGAATGATTTGATCAACCAATGCACAGTAGGTCTGAATGATTTCAGCATCTATAAAACTGTAACGTTCAAAATTAACAGCCACGATAAAAAAGCAGCGGAGAATTTCTTACAAATTTTCCAACCCAATTAAATTTGGCTTTGTGGCCTTTCTGTTCAAATTAACAGTTTTCCACACAGCTTGTAATAATTAGTACAGCTTGATCTGAATAGCTCAAGGTTACATACTTTCAACAGCAGTGGAGTGCCATACACTGCTTAGACATGTTTATAAAGCACTGGCAAAGCCATGGGGGGCAGGGAGCAGAGCTATTCTATCTGCCCTGCTGTGTGTGGGTGTAGAAAGGGTAGAGGTGAAGATGAAGAGGTCATCTCTGTTGTGGAGGAGGGGTTAAGGACAGATGTGTGTGTTTTTTCCTGGATGTGAAGGTCCCAGGTGTTAAAGGAAATATGTGGGTTGGAGTGATGTTAAGGTGAATTTGAGTGTGTGTGTATGTGTGTTAGTGATGGATGAGGTGTGCTAATGTGGTCTCTCACCACAGATATTATGGTCAAACCCACAATCCATCAGAGCATACTGGACTAGGGGATTCTTCCACTCCCATCAGTCCTGTGCACTGCAGAGTAGATGTGTAATGTGTTCTCTATACTGTACACTCTCTAAGATTACACATTTATAATATATATTTTTTTATTAAAAATGTAACACATGAAAAAACTGTTTTCTACAAGACACATAACATATACAGTGGGTTGCAAAAGTTTGGGCACCCATGGTCAAATGTTGTTTACTGTGAATAGTGAAGTAAGTAGAAGATGAACTGATTTCCAAAAGGCGCCAAGTTAGAGATAACACATTTCTTTCATATTTTAAGTAAGATTATTTTTTATTTCAATTTCAAGGAAAAGAGCCTGAAGCAAAAGTTTGGGCACCCTGCCTGGTCAGTACATTGTAGCGCCCCCTTTGGCAAGCATCACAGCGTCTAAAGAGGACGGTCTTAATCCGAACTCAACGAAATCCGGTGCTTGGGCAGTGACTCGAAGCATCAGAAACCAACGAAAAAAGGTGTCCTTTATTGTCAACCTGATACGTAGCTGGTTGCCGTTATAGTTTCAGGGGGAAACGCAGTGGGACAAGGACGAAAGTTAAGGTGGCAAAAGTCCGAATGGGGCGGGTGAGAAGGGTGGCGGATAGGTCCAACAAACACTGGCTTTCCTCCAAGAGAGTGGTGTTCGCATCCCATAAAATTCTAAAGCCAAACCCTGTCCTTTTTGCCTAAACCTGACCACTTCCTTTTGTTGCCTAAACCCAACCATGTGTGTTTGTTATTGAAGGAAAAAAAAGGTCAATTCGCTGTGTTGTACCAATGTAGTGCGATGTAGAGCAAAATTTTTTTTTAATTCTTTGGAAGGATTAGTTTTATATTATTTAACCATGTATGTTGTGTTTCAGAGTGATTCAGCCTTTCTGCAGCAAACAAGCATGTGAGTACTGTACAACTACCATGATAATGATGCCTTCTGAAAGAGCATGGCAGGGAGCAGCAGCAGCAGCAGCAGCAGCGAGCGAGCCTGGCCGGTGAGAAGTGCTCAGGTGCTCGGTGGTGAAGGCCAATCATCACAGGGTTGGCTCTGCCTAATGAGGGGATCTCCATGATCCAGTGTCCAGGACAAGGTACCCTGACCCTCATCTACCAGTCCTCCCAGCTCCAGGCTCCAGATGCTACTATGCCCTACTGGTACAGAATGAAAAGAAGGAGGAGACACACATAGGTCATGCTGGCCTTTCCCCATACAATCTCTTAAGAGCTAAAAACAACCTTTTAAATAGTGCTTTTAATGCTGGTGTTTTTTAAAGTAGCTGGCCACAAAAAGTCTAATTACTGTAAAAACAACTTCATCATCATCATCATCATCATCATCATCATCATGTATAAAAGGAAACAAACTGTATTTCACTATTTTCATTTTGTACAAGCTTCTGTCAGAATGATTTCTAAGTGTCCCATATACTGGATAATAAAGATGGACAATGCCTCTCTACTTACTCCCACATTACAAAAATGAAGCCAAAATATCCTGGCTACAGCCACTGCCATCTTGCTGTGGTGATGTCATTTGGAGCCAGAGCCTACATTGAGTTCCCACCCATGTGAGTAGCACTGATGACAGTCAAGGACTGAAACGTTTGCCGCTGTTCTTAATAACTTTTTATAATTTTTTTGCACTTTGAGCACCCTTCTCTTCGTGCATGGATGTTCTGAATAAATTTACATTGTTTGGCATTGATTTCAGTTGGTGTGAGGGTATATCTCTTGCCATCCTTTCTTTGTTTCCCGCCCATGTACCCATTTAACCAAACACAGGAGTGCCATTGATTGTGAGCACACCGACTGCTACACATAGCTGTCAATCATAATGTTAACGATCTTTCCATAGTATCAACTAACTAATTAAAACCAAACATCAGGAATTAGGAAAAATTTTATTGGCGTGATTTTTTAGTTTGGCCTATATCCCCTTCACATGGTGGGGGCGGGGTTTGTGACCTGTACTGCAGCCAGCCACCAGGGAGCGATCAAGACGTTTTGGCTTCACTTAATGGGAGCTGTCATTTCGTCCATCTTTATTATGCAGTCTATAATGTGATGATGTGTCCAAGTTGAGTGTTTTCCGATCCCCATTTCCCATTATACAATGCAATACAATACAATAATATGTTACTAAACAGCATTTTTAATTACATTGTTGCCGCAACATAATTGCTGCCTGGTCTATGTGCAGAGACAATAGTTCCTTCAAATAAAGAAACATAACATTCATGTGCCACACAAACTTTGCAACAAGGTGGTTGGGAGGATGGTGGGCACCACAATCTCGGGTTTGCGTCCAGACTCCTGTCTTAGGTTTATATAATAATAATAACAATAATAAACTTTATTTATATAGTACCTTTCAAAACACAGTTACAAAGTGCTGTACAATAAAACTAAACACATTTAAAAGTCAAGGAGAATAAAACAAATAACATGTTGTAAATTGTCATCTAAGTAAAGTAGATAAGATACGGAAGGCCAAAACTAAAATCAAGATCAAGATAATAAATGGGAAACATCAATAAGATAGCAATTTAATAGACAGACAGCTCAGGATATGCTTCTGATAGAAATACAAATGAAGCCAGTGACTCAAACAGTTCTTAAGGCAACAACGGCACTTTGGTTAGGTTCAGGGAAAGATCAGAATTTCAGTTTAATGTTAATAAAAACAGGTAATAAACATTGGAGGATACTGTACAGCTGAAATACATGTTGATGAACGTTTTATCTCAGTTGTTCCATTTTATTAAGTGACAGTCATGTTTTCACTGAGACTTCTGCAGATGCCATGTTTTCTTTCTTTCTTTTTTAAATGGCGACACACACTCAATCAATAGCCGAGATCCAGCATGCAGTGCACAGTGATTGAAGAAATATGATCTGGATGCAGACAGCAGCAAATATGCATTAACTCTAAATAATAGTGTTGATCTTGTGTTAAATGTGTACAAGAATATCTTGTCGTATGCTCGCTGCATTGCATTCAGTGTAAATAAATGTCTGGTAAACTAAAGTAACAAAAGAGTGATTAAAAGAAAAACAAAGAAAAGCATTCACATAAATAAATGAAGATTTACAAGACCTGAAAACAAACAAACATTTTTTTTTTACTTTCTTTGAAAGTCACTGGAGGACTCACAAAGAGTCATACAAATTAATTAATTTCAGCGTGCTATCTATTGCTTCTTTGACAGTTACTTTCAGCGCACAGACATTTTGTGCAGGGTTTTCTAACTAACCTTGTGACTACTGTATTGCAAAAAAGGTTGGTATTTTTTGTTCTTGAATAGGAATGTCAGATGCTTTCAAAGGCAGAAAACCTTGAGGTGTTGCAGTGTGGGGAACTTCATTATACCATTCAGAGCATTCTCCTCCACTTAGAAAGTTAGGATTTATTCAACATTAAGAGTAATCTCTTTTAAAAAAAGAAAAAAAAAGATTGGAATTGCTGCAGAAAACAAGAACTTTTTAACACCCATACAGTACATGCGTACAGTGTGAGTGGCTGTAAGTGTGTGTATGTGAGTCCACCGCAGTCCACACATTCTTGTCAGTATCAGTGTGTGTGGCCAATCTCAATTGTTCACATTCCTACAAGTCCTCATACCAGAAAGTTAAAATAGGTTATTTGTTCCTCTCATCTTTCTCTTTAAGATTAAGAAAATAAAACTACCTAAGGTTTAGAAAAGACTGTGTGTGCAAACAGGCAAATATTACCTTACTGGTTCAAAGAATCCAAAGTTGGCTGTAGGTGAAATGACACTTTCAATGTCCAGGGTCAAAGTCACACACTTTGTACGTTCAACAATCCACACTTACCTTTGCTACCAACACATTCTCACTCTGACCTCGTCACATATTGACTGTTGATCGTGGACTTTCCATGTCCAGAAACGCCCCGCAAGGTACCCATACACTTCTGTTTTCACAGGAAATGTACTGTTAGCATACAGTCTCTTTCAAAATAAATGCACGACATTGGTACAATACCACGGAATGATGCAACTAACGCATGTGGCTGGGTTTAGGAAACAAACACAGGGTATGGCTTTATAATCTGACGGGATGTGAACACTGCTCTCATTTGTTGGACCCATCCACCACCTCTCCCACCCGCTCTACTCAGACTTTCACCACCTTAACGTTTGTTCTTGTCCCACCACGTTTATCCCTGGCGCTGCGGGTCGGTGCTAAACTATAACAGTGACTGGCCATGTATCATGCCGACATAAAAGCACAGCTTTTTAAATTGGTGTCTGATGCCGGAGGTCATTGCCCAATTGCCGGATTTTGATGCCTTCAGAGTGAGACCGGGTTGTTGGGACAATTCCTAGCATGTAGGTCAGGGAAATGTACTACTAGGCAGGGCTTACTTGACTCAGAGTCATGTCAGCTGAATTAGATTTGGCTTTTCAATATGAATATTCAACTTTCTCTTTTACCATAAGAGTTTGAGAGTTTGAATGAGGTTCAGCGGGCCGATCAGTGAGATTGTGACTTATAATAATCAAGCAAACTGTGCTAACAACAGATCGGAAATGTCCAACACTATAACAAACAAGAGCTAGTGACTGTATCCTATTAAGTTGCTGTGAACCGTAAATTCAGCATGTCTGAGCAGGCAAAGCCTATACTCTAGCGGAGAGCAGCATGAAAGCGAGGCGTACACACTCTTCAGCTAAATCTGGGGACCGAAACATTTGTCATAATCCTAACCCTAACCAAGTAGTTTTATTGCCTCAACAGAACCACACACTATTCACCATCCAACATACCATTCACTCATTCACACACTGGTGGCCAAGGCTAACATACATGGTGCCACCTGCTATTCAGTAACCATTCACATGCACTCACACATCCATGGAACAGCTATCAGGAGAAAGTTAGGGTTCAGTATCTTGCCTAAGAGTGCTCGGTCGACCTACTCTACCTTTTGGGCAACACCCTCCCTACAAATATGATCTGCCTCTAATAATATTTGTCATGCACAGATTTGATGTAAAAATGTAACTAACCATATTCAGGAGTTTGCAAGAATCGTTGTCAGTGATCTTTCTACTTTCACATTCATTATCGAGTGTCCAGCGTTTGGACCGCTCCAACAATACAGGTGACAGGAACAAGGCCACAGTCATTGTGCATTTGCTTTGCATTCTGCCATGTCCATTATACTTGTGACACCTCTTTGCCTCGCTCGGCACTTCATCATTTTCATTTCCATCCTAACAGGTTTCTTCCCATTGAGCCCTGTTGAATTGCAGCTTTGCATGTTCAACCCCCCCAACCAACTCCTCGCATATTAATATAATATAGAAGTGGACAACACAATGAGCACCAACATAATCACACATGCAATACACTAAGTCAAAGTGGTTGCAGAATAAAAGCAGCACAAACTCGATGACTCTTTCACAATGGACATCTAACGGTATTGAGCCTTGCCAATTTGAATGCTAATTTATCAGCATGCAAACAAGTGCCTCATATACACATGCAGTGTGAAATACATGTTTGATCACACACAAAGCCGAGGCTGAAAAAAGATGACCCTGATGATGTGGTGCAGGATTTATTTCGCTTACTGAATTCATTCATTCAGTTTGTTTTGCACTGGCTGGGGCCGCTGGTCTTAAAATCAAATTAGCAAAACAAATCAACCATATGATGCGCAGGCTTGCTGATTGCTGCTGTTTTTTTTTTCTCCCTTCATTTTATTGGCATTTTTTCCCTCCTTTCCTCCTTTCTTCCTGAAGTTGCAGCTTTCTCGCCACGAGGGTCCCTGTGGACCGGACCAGATGTTCCAGGCAGCACACTTCCCCACTCTCTGCCTCATGGAATATTCATGGGCAACCAGGCACCGCAGCACAGCACCGCGCCGCACAGACCAGAGACCACTTATTTATTTATTTAATCACCCTGCTGCCTGGCTGTCTAATGCACAACAACAGTTCAACATGCAAGAGCATCTTCTCACCTTCCTGTTTCTCTCAGAGTCACTCACCACATCCTTTTTCCTTTATGGTCTTTCTTTTCATTGGCATGGTTCCCCTGGATACATAAACATGCCTTACTCTATATCTGTGGGTATTTTGATGGATCATTCCCCGCGCTGCCCCTCCTTCCTACCTTTCTTTTACCCTGCTCTTGATTTCTCTCTCTCATTCTCTTGCACTCCTTTGCTCTCACTCTTTCCCCCACTTTTATTAGGCAGATGGGTGGGGAGTGAATGGAGTGTTGAATAACTGATGTTTGTCTGTGAAGCCTAATGGTAGTGCTTAAATACAATGCCATTATTTACAACCCTGCCTAATGCATTGGGACACTTAAATTCTTTGTTTGGTGGTGATAATTGGGCTAAATGCTCCACAGTAATGCATCCTGTTGGGCTGTTAGTGGCATGTTTTCCGTGATGGATTGGCTTGTTGTTTGGACAGAGGTTTGGAGGCCATTACTAATCAGTAAACGCCCAAGTAACATTTATGATCTGCCTCAATCGCCAAGATGTGGCACTTGAAATTCTGGCAGAAGGAAACTGGAATGGTACATATTGCGTATTTCCTAAAACCCTCCCAAAAATCTGTGTTTAAAGGAAGTCAGGGTTCAAGAGCCAAGAAATGAGAGGAGGGCTGAAGGAAGGAGAAGAGGCTCATTTTCAAAGCTGTATAAAGACAAACCAGCTTTCTCGGTGCAAAAGGAGGCAGGGAGGCAGAGAGCCAGGCGGTACCTCTGCTCCACTTGACTGCGGTCCAAAATGACAGCTGACGGCTGCCGCGCAGACATCATGGACGAGCAGATGTGGCGGCAGCTTTCCAAGTGCAGAAACACTTCATCCCTCTTTTCCTACTCTCTATTCTTCTCCTTCTTCTTCTTTGTAAAAACGTAAACAAGAGAAGGTTTGTTTTTTAGAAAAAAGGGAAAATGTTCTGATGTCAAGCAGTTGTTTAGTTTCAGAGACCGATTCCCCTGCAGTCTCCCAGCATGCACCTGTGGAAAAGAGGTTATTCAGCTCGCTCCCAGCTGAGACACAGCTGACTACTCTCTGGCCCACATCCGGCGCTATTTCCACTCCAGCTAATCAAATTGCTTTTACATCATCAGCTAATTAGCAGCTAATATAATTCTTCAATTATTATCTACTCTAAACATTTCATTTTTAACATTTTGGCTGTGAGTGCTACCTTGAATGTCCTTCTCTTACCCGCATTTCTTGCTTTCATTTTCTCGGCGTCCCTGCAAGTGTGTGTATCTGTATCTACCATCTCTTCCCAGGTTGACTTTATTCCGATCACTCAATGTTTATGGTCTCCTCTGGTCCAGGAGATAGTAATCCGCAGCAGCAGGGAGAGAAAAGCAGGGATCCTCAGTGGGATGAGTTTATCAGGAGTGTAGGTCAACTAGGCCAGTTAATAATGCTGTTATCTTGGAGGCAAGGAGGAGGGAGGAAGGGGGGGAGCAAAGAAGAGGAGATGTGGGGTGTGTGTGAGAGAGGGAGGGAGGGGTGCGGAGAAAATAAAAGTAAATAAAGAAGATGAAGAAGGGGTGAGAGGGAGGGAGGTACAGTGGAGGGAGGACAAGAAGTGCAAAAGGGAATTAGCCCACGGTTCAAAAGGAGCTGTGCCCACAGAGAGAGAGCCCTGCTGGGTCTATGCAGGGGGGGGCAGGTGGCAGTCTGGAGGGCTGTGTATCCATGCATGTGGCTGTGTTCCTTTGTGTGCAGTATGCAAAGGCAGGTCTGCCATATTCAATATTCCTGTCAGCCCGGACTTAGAATACCAAAACAACCTGTCTGGGAGTATACAGATGCTCCTGCCTCTCCACACCTTCCTCCCTCCCCACCACCTTTCCTCCTCCTCCTCCACCTCCTCTGCTCTGTTTTCTCCCTCCGCTCTCCTCACACATATGGTCTGCTGTTTCAACTGCTATTCCTCTGACAAAACTGATATTTGTTTCTAATGGGGGTTTAAGTTTGAATAAAACATTTGTTTTGAGAGATCATTGATGTGTGCTAATGGATAAATAGTACGGCTGCAGCATTTTGTCTAAGGCGACATAGATCTCAGCAGTTGCACAGATGTTGGCTGTTGTAACAGAGACAATTTACAGAGTTTGATCTCTGTCAGTGGTGGTGAGTGGAGGCAAAAGACTGTCTGTTGCTGAAGGCACAACTTTGCAGAGATAAGACAGAAGCAAGGTTTGCAATCTCTTGTGTAAAGGCTGAAAAAAAACACGTCACTCTGAGATGTGTTTTGGGCTTGTATCTGCTGTGGATTTGAATAGAGAGTGGGGGGGGGGGGGGGGAGAGAGAGAGAAACAACGACATTGTAACATTTCTGTGGATTTCTCTTTCCTGCTCCCTCTCACATTTAGACAAACCTCATAAGATATGCTTGTAGTGTTGAGAAGAAGGCATGCTCCGCAGAACAAATGGTGTTAATTTGCCGCGCCTCTCTGAAGCTGCACATTAGAGAGAAGCCTTCAGGGAGAGAGGGAGGGAGGAGGAGACGTGGGGTTGAGGGGGTGGGTGGGGGTTGGCGGAGGGAGGTGGGGGAGAGGATGGAGGGAGGAGGAGGCAGCAGCTGTGCTGGAATTAATGTCTGCATGCCAAATTAGAAACACCATGCATCTCCGTCAGAGATTCACAGAAAAAAAAAAAAAAAAAATTAGGGAGGAGATGGAGGGAAAGAAAAAGAAACTGAAAGAGAGTGAGACAGAGACAGACATAAACATAAAAGACAGATAGATAGATAGATAGATAGATAGACAGATAGATAGATAGATAATATACATGCATGCATACACTACAAAGATTGATAGATCCCATAAGTAACCTTTAATCCTCTTTCATCACTTTGTCTCTCCACAGTGTAACACTGTACCGGCAGAGTATCCATCATGCCACAGTCACACCTATGCATTGTTTAGGTATGCGTATCACATGCCTCTGTGCTGGCTGGTTGGAAACTATATAGTATGCGTGTGTGTGCATGTGTGTACTGATGTGTCGTTGATGGAACACCCTTACGGCAGCGGTGCAGGGGCTGGTGGGGGCCACCGTTCCCAGTGGTGCCCCCTAGGGACCAAGCATGCATAGCATTATCAGGCAGGGGATCAATAATGAGAGTACAGGCTCTCTCTAATGATAGCTGCAGGCCACAGGGCCAGGGGCCTTAGGGTAGCGAGCTGGCAGGACAGCCCTCATGAATACAGGATAAGACTGGAGGAAACTGTGTGTGTGTGTGTGTTGTGTGCAGCTCGAGTGTGCGTGTGCATGCGCCTGTACGGGCCAATATGGGTGAGAAGTATGTCAGATGAAGGACACAGAGAGCAGATGGCTGGTTGGAGCTGTATGAACACCTCACCTCATCTCTCCCTGCCTCTGTGCATCATTCAGCCTGGACTTTTTCCTCTGCAGCAATGTGCCTCGCTGCTCTCGCTCACTTCCACACACCACACAAGCCTGAATCCTACAATAAACACACTCAGAGCCTAGTCTGTGCAGCACACAACAGTTCTGGTACCCTGAGGTTGTTGTAAGGTTCAATATTTACACCTTTTCACTCAGTGATATAGCCCTGAGATGTATGCACAGATGCATGCCTGGTTGGTAATTTTCTGTACTGTTTGAGTGCAGGTGTGTCGTCAGAACTCTATCAGTCAGACTCATTGTCGTCCTCTTCACACGATTCCTCGCAGACACGAGCTGCAGCAGGTCACATAGCAGAGCGACCATATAGAGCGACGACAAGAACAACAACAACATGCTCATTAGCTCATTTCTGTTTTTTTTCTCTCTTTCTCTGCTGAGCTAAATTAGTCATCCCATTTCTCTTCTTTGTGTGTCCTCTGCAGAAACAAAGCCATGTGCCCCCCCCACTCACACCCCTCCTCCACATCACCCCTTCCTCCCTCCCTGTCTCGCTTCCCCTCCCTACTCCCCACCCATCCTGTCATTGTAAAGTGTGCGTCTCCTGTCTGACCGTGCTCCCCCCTCTCCTTACCCCTAGCCCACACCCCCACCTCCACCACCAACACCTCCTCCCCCCTCTTCCCCCTTCAGCCATTGCCTTCCTACCTTACCCCAACCCCCTTCCTCCCTGAGCACACACCTACTCTCCCTCTCCCACCCTGCCTTCCAATCACCCCCCGGGAGGTGACATCTGCCGGGATGTGCTCGGCTGGTTCCAGATGCACCACCGCCTCTTCCACCACCGCCACCCGAGCGAGTGAGCGAGCGAACGACACCCCAGCACTCATTTCAATTCCATCACCCTCTCCCAATCATCTTGCCTCTCCCCAGTGCAACATTAACGAGCCTCTTTCATTTGAATACATAATTAGCCGCCCGAGCACTCTGCTTCACTAATTTTGAGACAAAAGGATGGAGGAGACGAGGGGGGTGGGTGGTGGGGGTGGAGGGCGAAAGGGTGGGGGTGGCATGTGGGATGAAGAGGATGAGGCAAATAATGATAACAAAAAAAAGAAAAAAAAAAACATTTGCATTTTAATTTGGAAGCAGAGGGGGGACTGTGTTTTTTTTTCAGTCAGGATTTTTTTTTCTTTGTCTTTGTCTCCTTTCTCTTGTCCTTGCTCTCTCCATCATATCTGCATTTGTTATTTTACAGTTTATTTTGTTCCGTATACATTTCACAGTGTTTCTGTCACAAATCCCACCTACAATTATCTCTTTGGATTTTTTTGCCATTTCACAAGCTCTCCTGTCATTTCAGATTCCTCTTCTCCCCCCAGCCACGCCTCCTCCTCATCCCCCTCACCTGGCCCTTCCTGCACATTGCCTCACCTGCAGCTCGCGTCCCTTTCTTAGCCCTCAGCAAATGATGTATACAAGTGCTGTTTCACTACTCATTTGTCAGATTGTGTGGTGTTTTGCTGCCTAGCTTCTCAGTGATTTTGCTGTTCCTGTTTTGCTTCACCTACCTGTGTTTGACGAGTGACTCATCACCTGATAATCTGACCTTTGCCTGTCTAAGTAAACGGAAATTGCTTGCTACATTTCCTGTGTCATTCAATACGTTTACATGCGCCCTAATATTGCATTACCAAATTTCACGAGGGTCATGTAAACAGCTCAAGACTTGGGATATGCTGGTATCATTCAGGTCTCAGCAGCATTCTGTGGACATGTATAGAGCACATTTGGAAATGCATCTCAGTTAGAATTTCTTAACTGCAGTTCACATCACATGGCCTCTTGCTTGTTTACAGTTAGCTCTGTGCATTGTACACAAACCAACTAGCCAACAGTTTGCAAGGCTTTGGTAGAAATGTATGCCCAAAAGAAAAGCCAACATTTCTGGTTGGAAGGAGAAACTTTTACTACTTTTAAAACGATTTTTTCAGCAATATGGGGGAAAGAGAGAAAGGAGAGGGCATGCAACAACGGTCCCAAGGCAGGAATCGAACCAGAGATGCTGCAGTCATATAGCATGCACTATAACCACTCGGCTTCCAAGGTGCTCCAAATGCACCTACTCTTCAGCATCACAAAAGACTTGGAAATCAACAGGTTTTTGAATATGCACAAATATTGCAATGCCGACCTTTTCAAGAAGGTCATGGGGGAATTGAACATTAATTGGAGTATGCAAGGCTGCACGTTAACAGGTATATTAGTGGAATATTCAGTTTCATTAGCCATGTGAACTGCTTAGTAGGAAGATGATCATTTTCAGAACGAAAAAATGTAAATGTAGTCACTGTTGCGCTTTTGGGTTCTTACCTGCTAGGTTTACAATTATAATAAAGCGACCACATCTGCCTTTAAGTTGGTCTGTGTGTGCATATGTGTGTGTGTGTGTGTGTGTGTAGCTCTAAATGACAATGCATGCATGTGTGAGTGAATCCATCACCAGCCCTGAGGGCATGCAGCACTCCCAAGCCAAAATAAACCCCACTTACTCCTGCACGATAAATCATTCTTCTCAATGAGCTGAAGCCAGCTGAGACGCTCCTTAGTGCATTACAATATCATCTACATTCAATAAACATCGCTCCTATTGCCCTCACTGTGGGTGATTTCAGTTTGCAAGAAATAACAGCCTTGAGGCTTTTCCAGTGTCTTGATGGAACATTCAAACCTAAATGAACACGCACTGGGCCTATATTGTAATCCTGACTTACATTCCCATAGTAATCTGGAGCTTCATCAGCTCTTTTGTATGTTTTGTTTGAATATTTGTGTCTGTAAAATAAAAGTAGGGACTGAGAGATAGATGAGGAAGAGATCTAAAGCAACAAAGTAGGGAGACACAGTGCCAAAGAGGGAACGAGTAAGACACAGCGAAAAGAAAAGAGGCTGTGTTTGCCTATGTATACTTACGTAGCCTGTGAAAGTGATGTTGTCTCTCTTCCTTCTTGGTGGCGTGCCAGGCCTGGCCTCCTGTCAGCCATCGAGGGAGCCAAATGACAGCTTTGATCCTATTAGGATCAGCGCCAAATCAACACTTTGCTCATTAAGGGCCTGCACACGCCAGCTAACAACGTGCCCGCCTTCCATGCCGACCCTCTGTGCCAACCAGCCATGCCCTGTGAGTGCCAGACTCACCTGTCGTCACTGGGTGAACACAGCAGCGTGGAGGAAACACTCAGTGCTGACTCAACAGACTTTAAATGACACAATTTAACTACAATTTCTCTGTTATGTGTAAAAAACATCTATAATGGAAAAGGTTGCTTGTCACAGATATCACCATGAAACTTTCCAAAATTATTACTCACATTAGGACAATTCTTTTTTCATTTCTTTTGCACTAATATGCACTAATTCACATGAATTTCCAGAACAGAAATTTGAACATTGGCTAAAAGCTACATTCAAAATTCTTGTTTAATTTTGTTGACACATTAGAGTCAAAGGTTTTTACACATTTAACACACACTTAATGAAACAGAAAATACTATCCACAGCCATTAAAGAAAAAAAATGCCATGTTTTAAGGGAAAAAATTGTTTTATAAATCTGGCTTTGAATGATATATGAGGAAACCTTTCATGACATACAAGATAGCCATAAAACTGGAAAGTTTGGTTTATGTAAGTGCTACTTATGTTGAAATTTAATTTAAGTATGAGAAATGGCCATTAAAAATACATTTTTAGACCAAAAAACAAAAAAGAAAAACTAAACAGGTGAGTAGAGTAAATTAAATTTAACTGATAGATATCACCACATTTTTACAACAATAGCATAGACTACAAAAATATAGCTAGCGTGAGGTCAACCATTGGTTTGTGAACTCTCATTTTAAAGCCTCGAGTTCGGCATTACGGCCGTCACCATCTTGGTTTTTTGGAGCCTGAAGTGACCATATTTGGAGAGTCTGGTGCTGTGGAGGAGCGAGGGATGGATCTGATGACGGCCTGTCACTTAAACCGGCCTGCTTCTAATTATGCATAGTGGGTTATATAAAAATTCACCTCTCTGTACAGTTGCCTTGAATGTTGAGATTAGCTACAGGCACTAAACACCATCTTTTGTACCAGGCTGTAAACATGTTTATGGTGATTGATGGGCTTCTGGAGCCAGCCTCAAGTGGTCATTCAAAGAACTGCAGTTTTTGTCACTTCCGCATTTGCTTCAGTTTTCAGCCCAAGAGGTTGCCGCTTGATTGAGACAATTATTCTGAACTAGCCTGGTTCCAGACCATAGACCCCGCCCACTCAACTGAGTAGGCTTGCATCTCTGGTCTGGCATACTGCAATGAATTTGCGATTTATCTCGTCCAAACGATGGACGGACCAATGAACGCCGGGGGTCTAGTGATTAGCCAATAAGTGCCACGCTGATGTCAAGCTGTACGCCGGTGGGTAACTGGTGAGGATAGCAACAATGGCGACCGCTACAGATCTTACAGATCACATTAACGATGCTATTGAGATATTTCGCCACTACTCACGTTAATGGAGGACCAAATTAAGGAAGCTGCTAAACTGGATTTAACGGTGATGCAGCTGGGCATGCACGACGACGGAGACATTTTAAACGGGCAATGCTCACTTGTTTTCGGCACCCCCGAGGCATGGATACTAATGAAGTCAGATTCTGGGTGAGTCGCTGATCTCTACTGATTGGTTAGGGAAAAATCAAATTCCCTCCCCCTTGTAAATCGCCTTCAATGGAAGCCATGTCAGACTGAAGGTTCTGGGAGCTTCAGTCTGACACTCAGGCTAATTCTGGACGTTCCTGAAATTTCATGTTTACATGTACAAATGAGGCATTATCTAATTAAATCATGCATCATGTTCAAAACAGAAATCTAAACTAAAATAAACACATAAACACGTACTGTATTTTGAATTTTTTTTCTTTTCATTAATCTGAAAGAAGACACAAAAAAGCAAAATAGCCCAAAAATCTCAAAAATGACCACTGCATTAAAAAACTTTGTAGTGTCTCCTCTTAATAGTTTGCACAACATTTACTAATGTACACATCAAGGTTACTTGTTTACCTTCAGCAGACACCAGCTAAAGAATTTCAGAGGTAGCTTTTAGTACTTTATGGTAATAAAGATGCTGAAAAACAGATTTGTTCCTTTATTTCGAGCCGACTCGACCACTGAGCTCCTGAAAAAAAAAGCACTGAGTGACTTTCGCTCATTTAGAACTCTGCAGCCCAGCTATTAACCAGAACCAAGAGGAGAGGGCTCACCATTCCAGTTTTAGCTCCTCTGCACTGGCTTCCTGTAACATTTAGAGTTGTTAACTATTTCCCTTTAAGAACACTGCGATCATCTGCTGCAGTGGAAAGAAAAGTGAAGATGCAGCCTTTGTTAATTACACCCCAAAGCTATGGAACACACTACTTATAGATATCAGGGAGGCCAGTTCGCTAAAGAGTTTTAAATGAAAGCTAAAAAAGTACTCTTCACTTTAGCCTTCAACCAGCTATGACCTCCTGACACAGGCCTGAAACACTTTCTTTTCACACTTCACACTGCTGAAATTCTCCTGAAATGTTGAATTACTAGAATTTATGATTTATGGGTTTACAATGTTTTATGATTGAATAATGGATGTTTTTTCTAATATTGTGCTTTGATCCCTTCTTTCCTTTTTGGCTGGTTTTATGTTCATTTTGAGTTCAGCGCTCAGTGCATGTCATCCCCTTATTCTAAAACTCTTTGTGCTGGATTTCTTGTATGAGAGATGCTATGTACATAAAGTTCATCCCTATTAATACCTAAGGTTCTGCTGTGAATTAAATAAATGCTCATATCGACTAACTGTACCAAAATTATGCAGAACAAATTTGTTTCGCACTCATTGAACTCTCCACATGTGCAGATTCTTGCACACAGACTCCCCACCGTGACCCGTCCACCAACCCCCCCCCTCCTCTAATGGAACGCTCCAGGTGACTGTGTCATTTCATTGACTTGTTATTGGCTATTGACAGGCTGGGAGGCCAGGTCAAGGAGGTCACGGGTTCAGGTTGAGCTGACACACTCTTGGGAGATACAACACAAACACACAGCGGAGATGAAAGCTCAGTTCCATCTTATTTACTGCTCGACCCCAATCTTTGCTGCTCACCTCTGACCTCTACCTGGGGAATATACGTATGGATCCTGACTGCTTCACTGAGTTATCGAGCTGAAAACACTCCTGCCAAACTCTGGACACTTACATAACGTACACATAGACCCACACACTCACACACACGAGTCTGTGAGTCAGACCTCTAGGTTTAAGACTGGAGTAAAGCAGCAGCTCAGGCTTGGAAAGAGGACGCGGAGAAACATTTCTAAACACACATAATTTTGATGTTGTTGGTGACATTACTGATATTTTTGTATGATCCAGCAAACCCTTAATGCCTGTGTGAGTATAATGCTGCTACAGTTTTATTTCCTAACAAACAATACGCAGTTATTGTTATTGTGAATTGTAACGCATTGTTTGAAGTGTTCTTTGTTTATGATTTAGACTTAAGGATTCCCCGTATTGTTACTAAAGGGTTAAGTCCATTTTCAGTGTGTTGTCTGCTCCGCATCGATGTACATTATGTACTCCTAATTTGCATACTGCAGCGCGAGCTCAATTAAAATGAACTTTTAATTTCTTACAAGTAAATTAGTTTTGCATGCGATGCGTGCAAATGTCGGGATAATGGGTGCTTTTTAATGAGCTCACAAGCTGAGTGCACCCGATCAACTCCCGGGGTGGAGGAGAATGACGCAAGGGACACAGCACCCAACCACCTTACCTCGCTGTCGCCACCCACTCTTCAAATCTCTCTCCTCTTTTTTAACCACCACCCACTCTAACTCAGTTTTAAACCAAATTTTTGTTCCCCAAGGCACCCTAAACCTGTTCCTAGAAACTTTGCATCTCCCACAATCCTTGTTTCTCTCCTTACCTTCTCCCACCCTGCATCCCTCTGTCTCCACATGACTCACATCCAGCCTTTCAACATCCCTCCTCCATCTCTCACTCATTCTTACCTCTCTCTCTCTTACCATCGCACTTCCCCTCCCTCCAGTCTGCTCCTCCCAAAGCCCTAATTCATTCTCCCCTCCTGCTGCTCCCCTCTGGGGTGCAGAGGTGGTCTTTGTGCGCTGAGTGCTGCTGATGTCAGGGCTGCTGAACAGGTGCGCAGACAGAAAGAGCCCCGTTGTTGTGGCAGGACGGCTGGGTAAACAAGCACGGCAGAGGTCCATGCCACATTGTCACACACACCCACCCATCCAACCGCCAACCCACACACACACACACACACACACACACACACACACAAATTCACCAATCAGATGCACACCCACAGATATCTAACATCTCAGTTCAGAGGAGTAGGAGTGCAGAATGGAGTTTAACATGGCTGGGGGGGACTCACAAAGCTGGATTACAATGATGAAGTGACACACACTCACACACACCTGCGAGCACACACGCTATTAGAGCAGAAAGTGTGTCACCACAGTGTGACCCTCGCTGTGCTGCAGGTGCTCTCTGTGTGAACTGCTACGGGCTAAGAAGCCGCTGAGGGGTTATCTGAAAGCCACTGCCCTCACCACACACACACTCTCACACACACATGCAAACTTTGTGCCCTCAGTATTTCTGCCTGTGAGGTTTTTCATTTTTCTATTTTCACTTTCTCTCTCCACCTCTCCTTTGTTTCCCTCTCTTTCGTCCTCATCCTTCTGCCAGCATCTGTTTCTCTCCAGTCTTCTCTTTGTTTCACCAACATCCTCTCTCCAGGCCGCCCTCTGGCTCTCCGTCTCACCCACCTTCCCTCCATCTCCCCTCTCCATCTCTTTCTTCATCCCTTCCAGCCCTTCTCCATTTTTCCATTCTGCCCTTGCTCTCTTGCTTTTTTCCTCTTCTCCCTCCTCCACCGAGCTGCACAGCTGTGCAGAGGCAGATTAGTGTGTTAGTACCTGTGAGGCAGAGGCACGGCAAGCTGCATGCTAAAACCCAATCAGCTAATGCTGATAAAGGAGGCGGGGTACGGACATCTGTTCACACAAAACACCAAACTCATTTGAATCACAAGATGAAATGACTCACATCTGCTGAATTGGAAAATATCTTTTTGCCCTCCTTGTTTTAATTTGGGTGGAGGTGGGTATACTCCAGATGCCAGGGTGATATTCTGAGTGACAGGCCTCGAGGAATATATCTGAGTGCGTTTGTGTATATAAATGTCTTATTTTTATGAACATAATTATTGCATGTACTCTCTAAATTTATAGATGCATATGTGAGGACACGTTTTAGCAAGATGAATGTGTTTCCATGTTGAGGAGTGTTTAGTAAATGTGCTGTAATGAGTAGTGTGTGTGTTGCAACCCAGTTTCAATCCCAGGCCAGTGGCGTTTGGTTTCTGTATCTGACGCGTAAGGCATCTCACAGCCTCTCTATGAGACTCCCCGGCCTTTCAGGTAACTCCAATGTAATCCCGTGCACTGCAATAATGGACTACAAAGAGAGAGACAGTCCAAGTAGAGAGGGATGGAGTAGTGGTGGATGGGTCAAACACACACCAGACTTACCCAAGAGACAGGTGTTTGTTTCCTGTGTGAAACCACTTGTGTTTTTTCAACCACATAACAAAGTTACTGGTGTATGTCACATGACATAGTTGTCAGGGGGCAGTGTTGGGCTCGTTACTCTAAAAATATATTACTCATTACTTGTTACTCTTTTCAAAAGTAATTTATTACTTTACTGGCAACAGTAATTCATTACACTACTCGTTATATTACTTTTCCGTTACACCCTATAAGGTTGGTAATTGCGTATTTCCCCAAAAGTCAGATGTGTGCCTCTGTGTGATCACCAGTAAGTGTAGCTAAGGCTAGATAGCCTGCAAATTATTATTTATTTTTTTACCTGGGGGTCTTCAGTTGCTTGTAAATGGTATTTTCAACACGCTCTGCCTCAAAGACGAAGAGTCACTCATGGAGCAACATTTCATCCACCACATATCCAGCCACAAGCTTCATTACTTCTTGGTAGCCTGCAGCTGTCCACAAGAAAAATCCAGTTCAGGTTGTTTAGCCACATGGTGCTACAGCTGACCTCTGCAGCCAAGAAGGGCTCATCTTTGGTGGGGTGTATTTCCTGGAGCTTCATGTTGTTGTACTGTCTGTCGTAGTAGCTGAGGTGTTTCAGACCGGAGGTTTGAGGACGTGTCTTTCGCAGTGGAAAGAGTTTTAGTCCGACTACATGCAGCAACAGTGTTCTTAGCTGTGTTCGAAACCGTCCACTCACTCACTCACTCACTATTCCCTATTTCGTGTTTACTATGGGGCACTACATGGGGAACAACTGAATGAGATTTCGGACACTAACTGAAATTTTCTGAATGTTGTTGCGTCAGTAGCTGCGCCGCATACTCCTGTGATGCAAGTGGACGCGCCGAGCATCATGTAAACAAACCAGGCGCTTTGAGGATGATCGAACTGTATGGTGGTTGTACTTTTTTGTCAATAAAGTGTTGAAATGTCAATGGTGTGGACGTTTGGTTTTGTCAGCTACGGTTGCGTGTCTGTGAGCTGTATTAGCCCACGATAGTGCACAAGCTACAAGCTACCTGGCTCGTGCGAGCTAAGTGGCTATTGTTAGCTCGTGAGCTAACGTTACCGGCTAGCATCCTATTCGTTTCTTTTCTTTTTGTGTATTAAAATAATGATTCTGGTGATGGTTTGGATGTTGCTGACCCAAGTCCTGCTCCTCAGGCAAAGAAGGAGGCGAAGGCAAACGTATCTTAGGCATTTAAGGCGCCTTTTGTTGATTCGCCGACGTCAACTGGTAATTAGCCTAAAAGAATCTAAGCTAACATGCTAGCTGATGTAAGCAAACTATTGGCTTGTTGCGCCTTTCTTCTTCTCCTCTGGCAAAAGACGAACGCATTGCATTGTGGTATACGAGAGTAAAATGTAGGGTACATTGTTTGTTCACTCACATTTGCTGTGCATTGTGGGTATTTTATAGTCCACTATATAGTGAATGAAATTAACCGCAGAGAATTCGAACAACACTACAAAATGGCGAACACACTATATAGTGCACTATATCCGTGAATCAACATAATAGGAATATTTCTAGGCAGCTAAGGTCAGTGTTTCCATCTTCCAAACTAACTTGCTGCTTTACGGTGTGCCTGTGCAGCAGGACATTACAAAAATGAGTCCACTAGTGTGACACTGTATTTCAAGTCAGAAGTAATGAGTTGTTTGGTTTTGGACTAACTGTAATGTTGTTACTGAAATTACCGGCTTCCCAGCCCGAAATTATAGTTATTTTAACTCAAACTATGATTGTTTTTCTAAACTTATCCAAGTAGGTATGTTGCTTAAGTCTAAAGTAGTTTTGGTGGCAAAACCTATGTTTCCTGTGAGGATGGAATTTTATTTTAAAAGAAACTGTAGCATGGTAACGAACTGAAATTGACACAGAGACTGACAAGAGCACAACTAACACTGGAAGAGTAGCCTACCTAGAGCGTTACATTTTGAAGAGCAATGCCACTGACAAAGCTGCTGAGTTGGGGGTGTGAATGTGTAGTGTTATTGTTGAGCATAATCTGACTCATAAAGCAGATTGAAGCAAGATTAAAGGAGCACTCCACCAATTAACCATTCACCCCTATAATATTTTCAGACTCATGATGGACACGGGGTGTGCAGTGCTAGTACTGTAGCCTTAAGCAGAGATGAGGAGCGTACTAACTTCTTTCTCACTCCTCACTGCCACGGTTTTGTTTTTTTTAAAAATCGATTTCAAACTTGTGGTCTTCAGACCCAGCCAACACTGTCTTAATTGACATCCAACCCAGTGTCGCTCCCAACTCATCAAATACTGGTCAGACACCGTAGCGCAGAGGAACCCTCTAGGTATGAGGTATGAGACGACCCTAACGGTGGCCTTTGTGGATGCTCCAGGCAACTACTGTAATAAAGAGAGTCTGCAGTGGGCAACTGTGAGGGGAGGTGGATGGGTCAAACAAACTCACCAGACTTCAACCTGGTGACACCTGTTACGATTTTTATTGTTTTCGTACGGCATGTGCTCTGTGTGTTGACCTCCTTTTTCTGGGAAATCCAACATTTTTCCACGCTGCTGATTTATTCCTGAGTAAAAAACATTATCCTCATCGTCTTTCTCTTGACTGCTTACCATCTGCCTGCCGCTGTTTTGACTTTCAAAATAAAAGCGTATCCTAAAGATGAAGATATAGTTTTCACTTTGCATTGATGATACTGGATCGTTGATCATTTAATCGATATATGGATCCAGATCCATTGTTACACCGCACTATATAATATATCCATATACCATATAAACACTCACAACTCAGACAGAAGTAAAACACACCCTCATCTTCTTTTACTTTCTCCCTATCTTTTTCTCCTTCCCTTTTTCTTTCTATAAAAACACACAAACACTCACACCCTTTGACCCGATCACCACTTACAGGCACTAAACACGCAGCACAAGTGTTTACAGGCCAAACACTGAGGGAACAGGAGAAGCTGTTATGGATTCTGGATGTGGCTGAAGGACAGGAGCGAAACTCAGCTACTGGTAAAGAATTCAAACCAAAATGCTCTCAGTGTGTGACAAAACTGATTCGATATAAACACTTGCATTCTGATTTTCAAAGATTATGTGTTGAGATACCACATTCCAGTATATAATAAAAGTAACACGCCTATTTAATTTGGTGGGGTAGGTACAGAATGATGCATCTCAGTACTGACATGGTGATTTGGTTTACAAATCTCACTCATCTGCTGCAGGGGTATGGTACTGTAAATACTACATCATAATGTTAAACATATTCATCTGTATTCTAAATAATTAAAAGGTTTTCACATCAATATTGTTTTGAAATATGATTTTCATATCACCTCAGATTTCTAGATATTTCTGCAATTTTCACTGACCCGCAGGATGAGACTACATGTAGGCCAATGATGACTCAGAATTTGTGGTTTGAAATAATATTTAATAGCTGTATTAAATAAACAGGCATGAGTATGAAGCATGAACTTTGGTAAACAAAACTAAAGCCAACTTTGAATTGGATCCATATTGATAATTTTTGGTCCTCGATTACTCCGACTGCAGCACTGTGACATTAACGACAAGTGTCTGCCATATTTCAGGAGCATTTTGTGAACGTGTTCCCGACAGAAGATGATCAACAGTTGTCATAACAGTTGTGAGAAATGCTTTTTAATATTATCATCTGAACGGGATGATTTTGTTTGATGTGTGCAATGAGTCGGACCTGCTCAAGAAGGCAGAATCTGCGTGTTGGTGGCTGTTTCACCGCACTTGTGGCAGATGTTAGGATAGAATATGCCTGCAGATGTTTGGAAAATATTTCAAAGACATTTGTTCATTACACGTTTTTATTGACACTGAATAGAACTGGAAATGTTTTTGATGTTGTGTTGTCTATTAAATCAAACACATGCACACAAACAGGCTGAAACAAGAAGTCAGTAACTTAACATCTCATGAAATTAAACTTTTAGCCCTTATGTAATTCAATAGTCAGAAATCTGCAGTGCCACTGTCACTCAATGAGCTGTGCTACTCCATTGCTCCCTTCAGGGAAAGAATGGAATAATTATTCAATACATCAAACAAGCTCTTCACAAAAATAAATCTGAGGTGCAGCCAGTAGTAACCGAAGTCATTAGATACTCAGAGAAAATTAAGTGGCGGTGAATAAAATCAAATTCAGCATTTTTCAGCATTACCAAGCAGTGTAAAAATTTAATAAATATTAAAAACAGACTTCCATGCAGCTGTGAGTGACATAAAGTCTTTACTAATATATTTGTCAATGACTTTAACTCATCCTGTGAAACACTCATAACTAGATGATGGTATATAGTTACAGTTGTAATAATACGAAATATGTAGTCATGTGAGAAGCTGTAATTGTTGAAAATTAAAACACACTTAAGATGTCCTTATACCTGCTGATACCTACATTATAATGTAGGTAATAAACAATTTACTATGGATGTGAATGAGGGAGGTTAAAGGAAATAAAGAGTATGAAGAAATCTGAAATTACATCTACCTGGTCTCACTATGAAGTCATGAAAATCTGGTGCTAGGGCAGTGCCGTTCTTTCGCGTTGGCATGATCCACAGCCAGTCATCATTATTGTTTAATGGCGGATGAGTCTGATAATCACCGACTTTCACCTGGGAGGTTGGTTGTTCACTTCCTGTAAGATTGTAAAACCAAACCCTGTTTTTTATCCTAAACCCAACCACATGGTTTTGTTGCCTAAATCTAAGCACATGCTATTGTAGGCTAAACGTAACCATATACGTTTTTTGTTGAAGAAAAAAAAAAATTCAATTTGCAGTGTTGTACTGACGTAGTGTACCTTGAAATCAGACAATGCATGTAACAGGCAGAAGTTGACGTCCCAGACGGTCAACAACCAACGCACCCAGGGTACCTTGCACGTCATATCTCGATGTGGAGAGTCCATGACCAAACGTAGAAATGTGACAAGGTCTGAGAGAGAATTTGTTTATTATATTGGAAAATGGAAGTGGTACTAAACACAAGTGTATGAAATGTACGTGATGGTTTTGGACTAAGTAACATGTGACATATGTCCAAGGGTGGTAATCAGAGGGGCGTAATTGGCATTTGACCAACTTTACAGGACAACCAAATCAAAAAATATGACCAAATCTTTCATTTTAAAACTTCCTAAGCATGTGGATGACAATATACTCAATAAAAAATATATTGACATTAACTGAAAAAAATATTTTTTAAGTGCACTTACACCTTTTTTGGCCCTAAACTTCAGTGTGTTTAGGTGTTTTGGTTTTTGATTAATACATCTGGATTGGTCAAGTACCCTTGTGGCAATAGAAAAAGACAAGGGTTCTCTCTACAGATATGTATTTCATCGACGCCCCCTTTGGTTCTCTATACTTGCGCTATATGATATGAATGTAAATAATTCAAACAAATGACAAATATGGAAATGCATGCCACTAAAGAGGCCACATAAAGGCCAAAAATGTGTGTAGCATGGACTACAAGTTACAAAAATGTTGTAATGAAATGTTATTTTATAAACACAATTCATAATTTTAAATATATCCAATGGGGAAAAACAGAAGGGTGTAATTGACATTTGGCCAACTTTACAGGACAGCCAAAACAAAAAAAGTTAGAACTCCATAACCATTTGGATGACAATATACTCAATGAAAAATATATTCATATTTATTGAAAAATATTTTTAAATGAGCTATATGATATGTTTGCCATTAATTCAAACAAATGACAATTATGGAAACGCATGCCATAAAGAGGCCACATAAAGGCCAAACATGTTTGTAGCATGGACAGAAAACGTTGTAATGAAATGCTATTTTATGCTGTTTTATTGTCAGAATTATCAGTTCTATACTCACTACAGTATGTTTAATGTTGCTTAATTTTTTCTGTTGCTCAAGGACCTGTGTGTTTGTTCATGCATTTTACATTAATCTTTGTGCGCGTCTGTATCTGTCCATTTTCTGATGGTCTGTTTATCTGAGCTGCTCCCTGTGCACTCGCACAAGCTCGAGGCATGCATATTTTCTTTGTACATGAATGGCGATTAGCGCAGCTCTGCCAATCACTATAATTTACATTAAATTTGAAATTAATTTCACACTTTTTTCTCTCTGTAATTATGTCAACAGCTGCTGTGAAACCAAGCTGCACACATGAATTTTAATGGCTGTTTCTTTTAAATCCCTCTGAACTTTGGAGAGAAAAACACAACATTATGGCAATATTTCTGTTATAAGCTTGCAGGGATTTAGTGTTAGGGAGGGGAAGAAGAAACTGATCATTAAGTATCCCCTGCTTCAGTCTCACAAAACTACAAGATTGTCCCTCGATCCATCTGTTCATCCATCTGTCTGTCAACCACTGAACACTGAAACTTAAGATTAGATTTGTCTTTTTTAAACGCCTTCGTGAAGTATAACTAAATTTTAAAAGAGAACACAGATAATATTTTACTTTAAGGCATGATATCTTGTCATGGTTTTCACTGACAGTGCTGTTTTTCTAGGTTTCTGTTTTAAAAAAATCTAATTCATGTGTCAAATAGGACTTTAAAACGGCAAATGTATAAATTGAAATGATCTCTTCATCATATGTTTTTACGATCTTTACAGTGAGGGCCACTGAACCATTCACAGTACGCGATGCCCTGCATTAGATGACTGAGGAGCCCCATGCGGTGACAATGGATTAGGCCTGCTTCTCTCTTTATCTCCATGTCACTGTTAAGGCTTTAAAGATTGCACCTGCTAGGCCCCCACACTCCTGTGCATTAACAAACCTGGCCCATACCCTGCGTGTTTCCACCTCCCTGCTGGTCCCGGACATTAGACTATTCACCACAGACAGAAATGTTTCTGTGCGGCCAGTATGCATGTTTCAATGTTTGCGTGTGGAAGAGAGAAAAGGACGGAAATTAAGAAAGATACAGCGAGAAAAAGAGAGTGAAAAAGACAGAATGAGAGGTGGGATCAAGGGGTCAGGATTGAAGCAGTCAAGCTCTCATCTCCACACAGCAGGAGCCCACAACCAGCAGCCCTGCAATTACATAGCCATTTAGGACAGGCACAGAGGGAGGGCGGACCAAACCCTCAGAGCTCTCCAACCAGGGCCTTTATGGGGCCAAATGTTATGTCAATTTGTAAGACAAAATTGTAAATGAAAAGCCAGGATTTGACACTGAAAGCTCGAGTATTGATCCTGAACCTCTAAAAAGATGACAGCATAATGAAACATGAACAGCTTCTGCACTCCAAATGTAATTTACATTCAGTTCTTTGCATAAATCATGGATTTATTTTTTCATTTCATAAACATTTTTATATGTCAGAGCTATACAGTCTCTGATCCTTTTTTTTTTTTTTTTTTTTTTACAGTTTTAGATCTCATCCTAAGCCTCATACACATAAAATACCTTTTCTAGGCTCTGGGTAAGCTCTACAAATATGAATTCTTAATGGTTTAAAATTCATGATAAAACTGACCTACAGGTGGGGTGTCCTGTTAAAGTTTTACAGGCATTTCTTAAGTAATAAAGAGCAGTCCTTGGAGAAAATGCTTTCTGTGTGGCAGGGATTTTTCTTTTCTCCACTGAACTACAGTTATTTCGCTGGGATAAACTAAGCAGCAACCTCCAGGGATGAAAAATAAAGCCAAAGTTCAAGTGTCAAAAACTGCAGTTCCTCTAATGGCCACTTGAGGCTGGCTCCAAAAGTGAGTCAATAGACCCCCAGTTAAAGTGTTCACAGCGTGGTACAAAAAAATGGTGTTTGATCTCTGTAGCTAATTTTAACATTCATGACAACTGCTGTTTTTATATAACTCATTGGTTTACAATTCTAAATTATGCATAATGAGATGGTAAATGGACTGCACTTGTTTAGCACTTTTCTAGTCTTCTGACCACTCAAAGCGCTTTAACACTACAGGTCACATTCACCCATTCACGCACTAATGGCCGAGGCTTGCATACATGGTGCCCCCTGCTACTCAGTAACCATTCACTCGCACTCACACACCAATGGAACAGCCATCAGGAGTAATTTGAGGTTCAGTATCTTCCCCATGGACACTTTGACATGCCAGCTGGAGGAGCCAGGGATTGAACTACCGATCTTCCAATTGGTGGACTAGCTTCTCTTCTAGGCCACAGCCATAGGGAAGACTACTTGAGTGACAGGCTGTCTGCAAGGCATCACCACAGTTTACAAGTCAGATCCACTTTCGCTCCTCCACAGCGCCACCCTCTCGTCCAAATATGGTCACTACTGACTCCAAAAAACCAAGAGGATGATGGCTAAAATGCAGAACTCAAGGCTTCAAAACGGCAATCCCCAAACCAATGGGTGACATTATGAGCTACGTCCATTATTTTATACAGTCTATGGACAATCCCCATATACAACATGTTTACAGCGTGGTACAAAATTGGTGTTAGGTGTCTGTAGCTAATGTCAACATTCATGACAACTGTACGGGGGTGATTTTTTACATAACTCATCGGTTTACATTTTATTAGGGCTTAAAGTTACTACTACTACCACGAGGACAAAGTTGGTTAGGTAACATAACCATGGCATAACCCCAGATTCACAGAGTATAGCCATATCTGTAGCTATTCCACTGTGTTTTCAGTTAATGAATTGGCACGTGTGTCACCTCAAAAAGTCTTGGTTAGTGTTTTGTTGTATTAAAAGACCCTCTAAGGAGTTTCATGTTCAGTTTTCCCAATAATTGCGTTTTGTTTCAATGGTTTTAACCCTGTTTTTTTGCTAGCAAAAAGTAGCATTAGCACACTTAATCATTCTGTAAATGCACCGTGCTAACCAAGGTAGCAGATAGCATTTTACCGTAGCTCCCCTCTCGTCCAAGTATGTTCACATCTGGCTCCATGTGGGCTACATCCATTAATCTTATAGTCTATGGGATAAAGTGGCACCAAGGCTGACTTACTAGCAGCATCAAGCTTTCACACAGTAAAACATCCACTGTAGGCCCTGTATGATTGTCTGGTGATAAACCTTTTGCAAACATGGCCGATGTAAGTTTGTCATTTGTGTGCTTAAATATAGATTATTTTACACTTCAAGTGCAGTCATTCACACGTCTTTCTATCCCTGTATAAATTATTCACTTGATCAGAGGTGTTCATTCACCATGCCAGAAATCACTGTTAGCTTTGGTGAACAGGTATTTTTTTATGCACCTTAATAACAGTTGTGACTCATATTGTTGGGATGAGATGATATTGGATCTGTTACTATTAAGAAAACCACGTTATTGTTGGTTACAATGAAATCAAAACAGGAAATTTAAAAGAGAACAGCTGAAGAATAACAGATTGAGTTTGGCGTCTCAGTCTGAATCATGTTTCTCTTTTCCCTCCCGCTGTTTCTCCACCTAACGCATACACATACCTATTTTTGTCCTCATGTGTGTGTGTGTGTGTGTGTGTGTGTGTGTGTGTGCAAAGGTGGAGGCAGAGGGATATTGATGTGAGGTCGGCTGATGAAACGAGCAGGTCATCAACTTCTTCGCAGCCGCCTGCTCCTCTTGAAGACTACACGGTAACCAATCAGAGCAAAAATCTATTGATTAGCGAGGTAAGAAAATGAGGTGCTGGTGATGAGTCGTGTGCAGAGGGGCGCCTCGCGGGAGCAAAGCCCAGGTGATAATGACTGCGGCCTCTTCTGCCCTCCCTCCTTGTCTTGCTTCATCACAATCACACTGGCCTGCTTAAACATCTTCACCAGGCCTCCTGCTGCTTTCTCACTCCATCTACACACACCCTCTTCATGTCGCTCAAAATTAGTCACACTTACTTTCACAGAAATAAAGCGGCAAGAACAATGGCGTTCTCCTCCTCTATAATCAGATTGCTGTGTTCTCAGATCAAATCATGATCTCCACAAGATTCAAATTAACAGCCACAGACTAAAATAACACAGGCTTTCATGTCTCTCAAACTCTGTTAGCTGGTCTCATGTTTTATACGTAACACATGTACTGCTTTAAACATTAATCCAGAGCCATTCTTAATATTAAGTGGCACTTTGGCTGTTGTTCATTACATCAGACATCACCTGCACAACCCCTTCTCTTGCAGGGAAAAAGCATTTGCTTGTATCTGTCACTGTATGCCAGATGAGTTTGCCTGCAAAAAGCCACAAGAGACAAGTTGAACCCGCTGTGTTCTCCCTCTGGACTCCTCTTTTCTCTCTTAAAAATATTATGAAAAATATTTAAAATTTGATGTAAGCAAGTACAACCTCTTCAGCCCGGTGATGACACAGGAAACAACCCACGTATAAAGTTTTCTTGATTCAGTGATGACTGAGAAATATGAGAATAAAAAATTAAGTTTTGTGTTTCCAGTTGGGTTATGTTCTTACTGTCACCTACGTGATGAAAGTTCACTGTATAAGGTCTGTAAGAATGTAACTAATGCTTATTTTTCTCATCAGTTAATCTATGGATTATTTTGACTTAATTATTTGGTTGATTTTGGTCTATAAATATCAGTAAAAAACAAAAAATCAAAACACAAAACAAACAACCAAAACCCCATTAATTTTTTCTAAAACCTGTTGCGTTATTTTTAAATGACTGGTTTTGTCTGACCTAAAAACAGCTGACAAAAAGTAAAACAAACAAATAAAACGCAAAAAGCAGAAAATCATTAGAATTGAGAAGCTAGAACAAAGGAATATGTGACATTTTTTTCTTATGAAATGAATAGTTTCTTTTAAATTTAATAGTAAAAATAGTAAGTTTAAAGTAAAGTAAAAGTGAAAATAAAAATATTGTAAAATTAAGAGTAAATTCAATTAAAAGTAAAAAAAAATAGCAATAAAATACAGAAAATAATAGTCAAAAATAGTAAAATTAATCATACTAATAAAATGAATAAAGTTGTATGATTAAATATAATAAAGCTAATAGTTAAAATAATAAAATTAATAGTTAATCAATAAGCAAAAAAGTTGCTGATTCTTTTCCGGTTGATCCACTAATGGATTAATAGACTAATTGTCTCAAATAATTTTAAATTAGAGCTGTCAACAATTAGTCCATTAATTGATTTGCAGATCAATAGAAAAAAATATTATTATTCTTCAATAATCTATAAATTAATTCTCAAGCAAAAATGATTCCCTTGTTCCAGCTGCATCTCTGTGTCTTACGTAACATATTTATAATACATTATGATCTGTTTATATCACTGTATAACTATGGTTATAAGCAATCATGCTTTATAACAATAATAGCACATTTTAAAACTATATCATAATACTTCATAATTGCTGGTCATTCACTATTTTTGCAAGGATCATGGTGTATTATTATCTACAGTTGTAATACATTTTAATTATTGTATAAGGCATTTTAAGCTGTGTTATGATGCATTATAATTTGATTACTAGTTACTCAAAGTGGTCACTGGGTGCCTCAAGTGAAGTAATAAAACTCCCGAGGTATAGTCAGATATTATACACTACAAGCTGGACAACACAAAACATTTAATTTTTTTTTGTTTAGTTGTTTTTTTTGTATGTTTAAAGGTTGCTCTCCAAACTGAACAACCTTTTTAATGATAACCACATTTACATTTCACTACTGTAGTGTTTCCCCAAAATAACTCACTCTGAAGACTCAAAATGACTCCTGTCTATTGATTATGTTTTACTTCCTTTTTCTTGTTTTTAAAGTTTACAATAATCAGTCATCACTCGTGCAATATCAGAACTTACTAAAGTGTGCAATATCTATACTTCCTATATGCAATAATGTGAATTCAGCCACTCAGTCTTTTTATTATATTTTGCTTAACTGTTTACCTTATTTCTTTCTTCTATTTTTTAATGATGCTTCTTGTTTTGTACTTCCCACTTAACTGCTCTATTGATGGAGAATTCCCCACTGTGGTACCAATAAAAGATTATCTTTATCTTATCTTATCTTATCTTATCTTATCTTATCTTATCTTATCTTATCTTAAATTACTCTACTTTACTTGCAGCTGTATATAACAGCTCATAACAGCCAATAAACTGTACTAGTAAGGTGAGGACATTTTATAGACCAGTCCTATTTAAGTTTACAGGGTGTCTGGGCTCACTCGTCAGGACAGAGTGAAGAGCTTGGAAATCTGGAGGAGGCTGAGTTCAAACTTTGGTCTCCCTATTAATCAAATACTGTTGAGGCAGTTGAGTTTGTTTTGGTATCTGATCAGGATGCCTCATGGCAGTCTCCATGTGGAGCTATTCTGGGCACGTCCAACTTGGAAGAGACCCAGAGTCAGACTCAGAGCACACTGGAGGGATTCCACATTATTCCTGGCCTGAAAATGTGTACCTTGTGGGAGAAGCTGGAAGATGCAGCTGGTGAAACGGTGTAAGAAGGAAACTGGAGGAAAGTGGACGGATGAATGGCTAGTCATTTATTTTAAATTTTGGATTATTAGTTCGACAGGAAGGGGGGAAGGGGGGGGGGGCAGTGGTGTCTTGAGTTCATGCAGCTCAATCCTTTGACCATTTCAATCCTTATGTACATGTGCAATAAAAGTCCTTCTGTCCTTAACTGTGTCTGTGTGTTCTCAACTTTTCTCGTTTACTCACTGAGACTATACTGTACGTGTTATTGATGAACACAGAGTCCTGGAGACAAGCCATTTGTGCTGAACTGAACTGCATGTGTGTGTGTGCGTGTGTGTGTTCTATTGTTGTCTCCCAAATGATGCTCTGCACAGCAATGGATCCTAAAGGAGTCAGCTCTTTGTTACAGACAATTAAACTCAGCTCTGGTCTGTCCCCCCCTGCCAGACACACACACACACACACCGCTCTCACAGACGTGCACAATCCACCTACACACATACACACACTATGACAGTGAATAGACATTGTATACACAGAAGTGAGGTTCAAATACCACTCAACCTCACAGGGGAGGCTGGTGACCTTTACCATAGTAATGCAGCCTGTCCCTTTCCTCCCGTCACTCTATAGCTCCGTCCGTCTCTCCCCCGTCCCTTTTTTCTTCTTCCTCCATCACTCCTCTCATCCACATACACCTTATCACACTTCCTCATCCCTCCCTCTCTCCCCAGAGAGCTCCGCTCCTCCCTCTGTTCCACCAAACCCACCCCTTCCCCTTCACATCTCCCTTTTATACCTTGAACCTCTTTGACAGCAAGGGCAAGTTTTCATCTATCCATCCGTCATATCTGTCAGAGTCACTTTACACCCACTACCCCCCATGTTGAGGAAAAGGAGAAGGTGAACAAAACATGAGACATACTTTGATATATTCTAAACAACAGCAGCAGCTACAAAGCGATAAAGACAACATGACAAGACTTAAGTTTTAACATTGCACGTGGCTCTGATGGAATCAGCATTTTGGTGCAAGACATAACATGTAAAGGGACAGTGGTGTGTTTTAGCAATTTTAGTTGATGAAAAGCTGATCAGGATTACATGTCACCCTCGATTAGACAGTAGACGACCTCTTTCCACCCTTCAAACACCTCTATCATCCCTGTGAGTGTGTGTGTGGCTGAAATATCAGGGTGTAGGTGCACAAGAAAGCACCACTCATCTATCTAAACGTGAGACTGCAGTTTTTACATAACTTTTCTACAAGATATATTTAAGCTACTGGGTTTAGAGTTTTGATTCTGTCCAAACCACCAGGTTCAGGCCAGGCTGGGCTGTAATTTCTTATAATACCCCCGGGCTTGAGTTGGGTTGGGTTCGCTTCGATTTCAAGTATTTTTTAAACACAGACGTTATAGTTTGTGTAATATCGTGAATAATGCAGGGCTGTTTTGCCATCAACCATCCCGACTCCTGCCTCTCATTAATGAGGAGAAAGATTATTTAATCTCTCTTTAATTTATATGGCATATATGAGTTTTTGGGCTGCGCTGAACATCCAGGAGGAGAAGGAGCATGTCAAACACTGTGTCACAAATGTCTGTTAGCACACTGAAAAAAGAGTTGACTTTAGCTTGTAATAAATGTTTTATTATTTTTAAAAAATGTTGAAATTTGGGTTTTTAACTTGGCTCAAGCCCAAAACTACGCAACTTCTCAAGCCGTGGTTCAGACTTAGGTCAGGCTTGGACAGAAACTGTGAGGTTCACGTAGGGTCGAGCCTGATTATTTGGACTGATCATGGCTCTAACTGGCTTTTCTGGTTTAAGGAAGTCTCAAGTCCTCAATGTATAACAGTTTGCTTTACAAAAAATACATACAAAACCAAAAACACTGTAAGAGTAAAAAAGAAAAGGACATTTCACTAGAGGATAGACTAGACAAGATATATTGAGGCTAATGGATCACCTGGTTAAGGGCAGTTTCACATCTGTGCAAGTTGATTTTCATATGAAAGTAACTGTACATTTAATTTAATCTATGTTGCATACATTTACTAAATAAATGAACACGATAAACAATGTTGACAGAGCGCACTTTGGCTTAAGCCTCTAGCTTCATGACAGATTGACAGACGTTATGGTGTCGTATGTGTCTGTGTGTGCCATCTTTTTTGTATGATTATAAACTTTTCAATCTCAACCTGGAGTCTCTTAAATCTATTTGCACAGATAGTCGACTGAGTCAGTTGGGACAATGAACACCCTTGGGAGCTGCTGAGGCTGGAAGAGAAGAAGAGGGCTAAATTCTGATTTGTTTCCCTCCTCTGTCTTTCTCTGTATAGACCTGTGATGCACCGCACTCACGATGAGCTGAAAAGAAGGGAAGCCAGTGCAGGAGAGAAAGGAAGAGGCAATGAGAGAAAATAAAAAACAGACTGAGAGAGGATGGCAAGGACTCAGACGGAAAGGGAGAACGAGGGACAGGGTGCACGGAGGAGGAAATGGGAGGGAGGAAGGAGGAGGAGTTGATAGTTTGAGGGGTCGAGCACCACCTGGTATTCCTTTACAACCAAGGAAAATGCCTAGAGAAATGATAATAAAATAGAGAGAAGTCGCAGAGCCTTCTGTTGCTGACAGGAGCTGTGTATGTGCCCTGCGAGAGGCGTGTGTGTGTGTGTGCGTGTGTGCGTGTGTGCAAGTGTGTGTGATGAATAATTCATGGCTGTTCATTAAGGAGAGAAAGTGTGAGTGAGTGATTGTGTATGGGTGTGTGTGTATGTGTGCACCCTTCGCTGCTCCGCGCCACGTCGCCTGCCTTGTGGCTGCCATCTGGCTTCACGCCATCAGAGTGCCACCCTCCAAAGCCCTCGCTCTTGCAAACATGGCAGGAGAGGAGAGGAGAGGAGAGGGGGTGGTGTGTGTGTGTGTGTGGTGGGGGGGTAGAGGGAGGAGAGATGGGGCGGGGGGTGTCGGAGGGGCAGCTATATGGAGAGGAGGGAAGGGGACAGAGCCTCAAGTTAACTTCTCCATTTCACTGATATCATGCGACGTCCACAGTCTGGTAAAGAGAGATGTGCAGTTGGATGTGAAGCGTAATGACAGTCCATCACATATGATGCAAAGTGATGCACTGTCACGTCAGTTAACATAGACCTCCTTCTCTGCTACTCTCCTCTCTTCTCTCTGTTCTTTTTACATAGGCTGTGGCCCTTTTGATATCAAACTGCTGCTGTTTGTGCCCAAAGTGTGTGTGTACCACTGACACAAACAAGCAGCGTGGTGTTGGTTAAAATGTCTGAGCTTACTTTTTTTTGTTGTCTCGTTATAGACACCTAAACACCTACATTTTTGGCCCTTTGTGTAACATTATTCTTGTAAAGAACTGCACGTTGATTTACATGTTTTAAGAATATATGCCTTGTTGTCATGTACAGTAGGTTTTCTAATGCTAATGCAAGCACCTGCGTGCAGGGTCTCACCTGTGTTAATTAGCTCATTCTATATATAGTGGAATAATCTCTGACTCTGAAGGGAGCCACAGAGCTGAAGATGTTTGGGATAAGTGGTATAAAAGATGCATCACTTTAGAAGTGTTTTCAGTGTGTTCAGATTTGTTATTACAGCTTTTTTTCCCCAGCTTTGGTTGTTAATTCTGTCTGTAATATTTACTTTGCACTCACAACATTAGTTGTTTATATGTTGATAGTAACAATAGCTGCATTTCATTTAGCTGCTTCAGTTTCAGCGTCCTGTACAGGCTGTTCTCACAAACTGTTTGTATGTTTTTCTACACAATGTAATGCACCCAAATTCATACATATTCCATGTATTTTGAAAGGCTGCAAGGAAAAGCTCCCCAGCAGTCTTGTAAGGAGGCATGTGAGGTGGTGGATGATTACAAAAACCTGGACTTTCCCCCTGGACTTTCCCCTGAAACCACGTGATCAGATCGGAACCGTGTGAACTTTGAGTCATTTTAAGGTAAGTCCTCATTATGTTTCTTTTCCTCAACCTAACCACAGTAACTTTACTTACCTAAATCTAACCACAGTAACTTTACTTACCTAAATCTAACCTCTGTTACTTTATGTTAATGATGTAACTAATGTTAAGAACATTACGTCATTTGTGGAACGTTAATTTGTGGGATATCATACGAGCCATTCTATGAGAACACCTTGTCTTGTTATTGTTCATGTAGAGTCGGCATATCTTCAATGCCTGGTAAGATATCTTACAGAAATGCACACAGAGTGGTTCATATGACATGAAAACAAATCAGCACCCTAAGAATGAAGTTATGAACTTAACATACATAAGATTTAGGCAGGTTAACTTAATTACTTTAAGTCTAGACAAGGAAAGTTAGGAATAGTTTAGGTTAAGGCAGTTCCCAACTGGTCCAGCCACAGGGTCCAGATTTCTTCGTAGTCATTAATGATTGAACGTAGATTATCTGATATGGAACTACAGAGACGGCATGAGAAATTACAAAGTAACCCTTTATGTGATAGTTATAAATTGTTTAAAACTGATTTCACTTTTGAACCTTATCTGATTATGTTAAGACCTGCCGAAAGAGTTTGTTTGTCTAAGTTTCGGTGTGGAAATCATAAGTTACCTATCTCTGAGCGCAGGTATGATCGTGAAAATGTCCCCCGGAAATGTACTCTTTGTTTGACTGGCAATCGAGGAGACGAATATCATTATGTACTTGTGTGTTCTTTTTTTGATAAAGAGAGAAGAGAGTTGGTCGGACAGTTCTATAGAGCAAATCCAAATATTTATAAGTTTCAAAAGTTAATGTCATCTCGAAAAGTAAAGGTCTTGTCAAATTTGTTGAAACTTTTAAAGAAAATCTTGAATAGTTTCTCTTGATTTGCTTTGACTTGTATGTATGTACACAAATTCTGTTTTATTTATTTTGCTGTGCATTGGCTGCCGCCTGTCCTGATTTGTTAATGTTATTTTTTGTTGTCTGCCCCTTATACCCCGGGGAGGGGTCAAAAGGAATAAATGAAATGAAATGAAATGAAATGAAATTAGTTCAAGGTCCACACAGTTTAATACATCCAGCGTCATACTTGCGTTTGGCCATGTCTTCAAACTAGTTTGCTGTCTCTGTCAAGTAGCTGTCCATTAGTCACCCACTCTACAAAAGGAAATGGCACTTGAAAATGAAAGCTCTGTGACAGAAATTCACTGTTAAAAATAAAGTGTGTTTTTTGCAAACATTCAGAAAAGGCCGGAGATTCACTTTTGGACCACAACCCACCAGTTGGAACCACTGGGTTAAGGAAAAGAAACATGATGATGTACCATGAAATAACTCAAAATTTACTGGGTTTCACACAGGACATAAACACCAGTTTCCAGGGGGAGAGTCTTGTGCTGTTTGACCGATCCACTACTCCAATCTACCACCTTACATGAACTTTCAGTCTTTCAGTCTTCAGTCTTCCTTCTTTACTCCAGTCAGCACATTGGTCACATGATTACAGCCTTCCTAATTATATGGAATATAAACAAATAACTAGCTCACAATTACATGGGTTATATACAAATTGTGGTGCATTAGTTTTTGTAGGCGTACACACAGCGCATGACAACAGCCTGTATAGATAGACATAGATAGCCTTGCTTTACCTTTGACCCACTGTTCTTGTTGTGTGTTGTCTTGTCTCCCTCTGGAATAAAGGAGTATTACAAACATTTCAGACAGTCTCACTTAACATGCCTCCAAATAAAGCGTCAAACAGTTGGCTTGTTTAAAACCCGTACGATCATCTGACAGCTCATATTTCCCTCCGTCAGACTTTCTACATTCCCAGATTTCACCACTTACTTTGATGGGCTGAAACAGTATTACTGATAAAATTGGTGACAATAAACTGGAATTATCCTTTTATTATATGGCTACATACGCTCTTGCATGTTTACCTACACATGTGTACAGTCACTGAGACAATTTTACAGCATTTATTTCTGTCAGATACACACACACACACACACACACACACACACACACACACACACACACACACATATTCCCTCCATCCCTCTCTTTACTTTGTGGTCCCACCGGCATTAGTTCCTGTACGGTCGCTCCCCACTGCAGACACATTGCCCTTTGCTCATGCACATGGCGAGGGGCCATGATGGATGATTGAGTATTTGTAAGTATGTACTGTATGCAATGTGTGTGTAATCAACACAAGCAGCTATGGTTGCAAGATAGTGTCCTAAAATGAGATGCCAGGTGTTTGTGCGTGTGCGTAGTGTCTGTGTGTGTGTGTGTGTGTGTGTGTGTGTGTGCTTGTGTCTGTGTGTGTTTGTGTGCGTGTGTGTCCATCTGGAGGGGTCTTTGGGGTCACAGTAATCTGGCACAGCAATCTCGCACTGTAATCATCTCAGTGCTCAGCAGGTGGTCCGGCAGAAGGCTGGGGAGAAAAGTTTCTGCGCATTTTCTCTCAGGCATCTAAGGCCATTCTGCTATAAAGAACTATGGGCATATACACTGAATGTTACACATGTGAGTACGGCTCCTTGTAAACCAAGCTGGACTTAACCATACTCCATGTGTAGTGTTTGGAGAGTTACCTTTAAAATGTATTCAACTACAGATTACTGAATAATCCCCTGAAGTCTGATTTGTAACATATTCTATTAGATTACTCAGAGTAAGTAACATATTCTGAATGCTTTGTATTAGGCTTCCTCAAAATTGTCTTGCTTTACCCAGGTCTTATATTTCCATGCCTAAAACACACATGTGGCAGGTGCAATGCACACACTTTTTTAAAAACCTGTTTCTGGGAAATGCATGCCTCGTGAATTTTACACCGTGCCGTAACAGCAAGTGAGTGTCTCTCTCTGTCCACTCTGAATCCATTAAATATATGCTTCTGTTATGTCATGTTGACAAACCAAGTAGGTTACCTATCAGCTGTGTGCTTACTTTTAAGAAAAACACGTTTTATATTGTGATTTTTACTGGAAATGACATACAATATAGCCAACAGCAAGTAGGTTGTTATAAGCAAGGATCATTTACCAGAAACTTTCAGCTCCTTGCCGTTCAGGAGCCAAGGGTTTTACAGTTACATGAGGAGGTATCATGTAGATCAGTGGTTCCCAACTGGTGGGTCGCGGTCCAAAAATGGGTAGAGAATCCACTCCACATGGACCTCCATGGACCACAAGTGACTTGCAAACATGTCAAGTTTGTAAAAAACATACTTAATTTTTAAGTACAGTGAATTTCTGGCACAGCACTTGTATTTTGAAGTGCCGTTTCCTGCTGTAGACTGAGTGCCTAACAGACAGCTACTTGACAGAGACAGCAAACTAGCTTGACGACATGGCCAAATGCAAGTGTGACGCCAAATGTATCACATTGCGTGGACCTTGAACTAATGGCTAGGGAGAAATCTGGACCTCATGGCAAGACGAGTTGGGAACCACTGATGTAGATAACTCCTCACTTGAACTTCATGAATCAGCTTTTCTTTGTCAGTTGCAGAGCTTTCAAAGTGGGCGACAGGAAGAAATAGAAACAGGCTGTTAAATAGAAGTTCAGCTCAAAACAGCAGCCCAGTGCAACGCAGCCAGTTGGAACATTCCAATAAAAAACAATGCTCATCAAACTGACCCTTGCTTGTATCACACTGAGTTAGGACATGGTGTTAGCGCAAATACAACAAAAACAAAGAAATCTATTTTTTAAAACAGTAACTGTATTCAGAACAGCACCAATTTAAACTGTAGCTGTAGCAGAATACAGTTATTCATATTTTAAATTTGTAATGATGTTACTTGGATTCCTTTTACTCCCTGACCTTGTCTGTGCATGTGTGAAGAGAAATAAATTAAAATTTCAGAATCATGCACACCTAAAGATAGATTTTCATATCATATTTTCATCCGCAGCGGTGAGGTGGCCGTGTTGATAGTGCTGTCCCCTGCTTTGGTGCACTTGACACTTTCCCCCACTGCTGGCCGACATGTGGAAAGTGCCAACACTGGCGAGCCAGCTCAGGAAATACAACAGGAGGTGCATGTAAGCAGGGACAACAGCATTATTATGGCATGAGGTACAACAGAGTGTCCTTACTACATCAGAAAACATATTTCCCGATAGCTGTTTACCTCTGGGACGAAAGTGCCTTATTCTCCTGTAATGGAAGGTGACAGATAACAGAGCTGCGAGGATAATGATATATATTCTACCCCAGGTTCTTTTTTTTCTCTTTAGCAGTGGAAGGTCTTAGCTCAATAGCATAGCTATTTCAGGAGATCTAGGCCTTATCATGCCACCACACACAGGGATAATGAACTTGTCCTATCCTGGTACATTATATACATGTCAGTGTGTGTGTGTGCGTGTAGGTGTGTGGGTGAGTGTGTGTGTTCTGTTTTAACTCAAGAGGACAGCCTGTGTGTTGTTACATAGTGATGAAGGGCGCTTGGTTATCTCTACCTGGCACCCTTATCACATCTGCACATGTGACACCTTTCAATAACCCTCAGTCCCCACCTTTCTCTCCTCTGCTCTCTAAAAATGGGGACCAGAGAGATAAGGAGTGTGTGAGTGCATGTATGTGCGTGTGTGTAGGGCAGTTAGTGGGAGAGAACGAAAAACTGTGTGCCTGAAAGAGAGAGAGAGGGGAGGGAAAGTGGAAGAAAGAGGAAAGTCAGATGCGGCATTATATGAAAGACAGAGCAGTGGTGGAAAGTAACAAAGTACTTTGTATGTGTATGTCCTGAGGTCATTTTACTGTACTTATATATATATACATTTTTATTTTATAGTTTTATATATATATACTTAAACTTCCTCACATTTCAGAGGGAGAAACTAAACAAGGATGAAGGAATCTCTGCACATCAGCTAGTGCCTCAACAATGAGACAGTATTCGGCTCATCACAAAGCTCAAGAAACTGGACTGGACTTGAACACCTCACTGTGCATTTGGATCCTTGGCTTCATAACAGGCAGACCCCAGGTGTTGAGAGTGGGTGGACACACCTCTTCTGCTCTTATCCTAAACACTGGAACTCCCCAGGGCTGCGTTTTAGGTCCCCTGCTGTACGCCCTGTAAAAACAACTGTGTAGCTACTTTTGACTTAAATGTCATCAGCAAGTTTGCTGACAGCATAACTGTGGTGAGCCTGGTCACAGATAACAATATAAAGGCCTACCTGAGAAAAGAAGTGGACCTGACCTGCTAGGGGTCAGAACAACACCCCAAAATCAACAGGTCCTTGATAGAGTGAATGGATAGCTTTTTTATTTATTTATTTTTCATATAATAAGGACAATGCTATTTAACATAGTTCCAATATAGAGTATGAGACTGATGTGTTGCACAGAGAGTTTACAGCTATTGCTAATTTTCAGCCCTCAACCGTAGTTGGGCTTTTACATGTAGAACTAAAATGTAAAAAAAAAAAATACAGTTTAAAACATCATACAACCACAATACACTATAAACATGGAAGGCACAATAAAATACATAAATCACAATCCACACACCACAGTACATATACCACAATACAAACATCACAACATATCCCACAATAAATCCACTACAATGGACATACCACTATACATATACCACAACACACCAAAACACTAATACCCCTTAAAAGTTTGAGCGCATTTAGCTAAGAGTGGGTACAGCTCTGGTTTGCTTTTAGCCAGCGCTTGACCTTTGTTGTGAAGGATTTTAAATCTGTAATCACTTTGATTTCAGTTGGTTGGTAAGTACTTTGTGTCAACATCACAGAGGACCTGACCTGGGTGCTGCATACCGAATTTCAGGAATTTCAGGAATTTCAGGTATCCCCTCAATTACTGAGGAATTTCTACTCCTGAACCACTGAGATCATCCTAACAGGAAACATCACTGCCTGGTACAGAGAGAGCCCCAAACAGGTCCACAAGGTCCGGCAAAGAGTGGTTCGTTCAGCTGAACACACTTGGCACTGTTGTTCCCTGCTGTTCCCTGCCTAAAGGATGTTTACACTACATCCCAACCACACGGATAACAGCCTTGTCTCCCTGTTGAGGTTGGGAAGAAGGTACCGGTTACATCAGGCCAGCACTGAAAGGCTCAGAAAGAGCTTCCACACTCAGGTCACAATGACCCTAAATGAGGTCACTGCCAAAGACTATAGACAGGTTCTGGGTATCTCTTACATCTGGCCATCTAGGTTTTGGTGATCTGGCTAAACTGTCTGATCATCATGTTGTGCCTTGTTGAGATTTATTGTAAAGATGTGCAGAGGTCCCAAATTTTAGCATTACCTTTGGTGAGTATGATATCCTAATCAATTGAAATGATGGCCAAAACTACAAGAGAACCCAAATAGTAACAATGGTTTGCAAGTATCCTCAAAGTAAAATCTAAATGTAGGAATTACTTTCTTTTACTTGTTTGAGTTTAAGTGGTGGTATTGCAATTTTAACTTATATAAGGTAACAGATCTGATCACTTCTTCCGTCATTGTAGTGGAGGAAAACAGAAAGAGAGATGGGGCAAAAAGAGAGAAAGAGGGGGGAGACAGAAAAATGTCAGAGCAGGAAGTTGGAGGGCTAGCTATGAGGAGTGTGAATGGGCAGTTTAGAGCAGAGAGGCAGGCCTGTTGGCCAGTCTCCAGTGGGGATAGTGGGTGTCCCTGTGCCAGCTGGCAGCCTGTCTCTCCCATCTGTGGAGCCTAGGAGAGTGTGCAGTAATCTCCTGGAGACAGCGGCTCAACCCAGGCCAGATTTAAAAGGATATGGCCAGCTGGCCAGGCATGGACAGGTCTGTACCAGGGAGAGAAAGGAAGGGCAGGAGAAGGCCACAGAGAAGGGAGGGGATGAGTGAGTGAGCTGTGATGAAGCAGGTCAGGTGTAATGGCGAGTATGATAGGGGAGCTGAGGATTGGTGGTCAGGGAGCAATAAAGAGCACTGATAAGAATGATTATAGTCCAGCTGCCAGCAAATAATGGAACAGGCTGAATGTGATGTTCCTGCCTTTAACTGTGAAAACTACTGTACGACAAGACTGCGCTGGCTGCCGGTAATGTGACTAACATGTACCTGTGTCAATCCTGGCTTATGCAAGGCTATATCTCACCGCTCTGTTGCCTCTTCGCACCGCTCTGTGTCACAAAACTAATGAAGCTAATTGAAGAGAGCACTCTGTGCTTACTCCAGCAAAAGAAATAAAACAAGCTGTAGGCCAAGTAGCTCTGCTTAGCTCTTGGTTTACTCCTCTCTGTGATTGTTGCAGATGGTAATCAGAGCCCAGCTGGCCTGTCGGCTGCAGCTTACGGCCTGCATTTCAAAATAATATCAATCTTAGCAATTCAGTTAATCCAGTATTTTACTTTATTTTTACTGGGATTTTTTTTTTGCAAAAGATAAAGATATTTCACTAATCTCCGCCTAGGTTCAATTGGTTTTTAAGGATGTCTTAACATCCTTTTTCTATTATTTATTGGTAAAATATTGCTGTCTTAGTAAAATATTTCCAAGTAAAACTATGTAGAAGATAATTTTACTTATATTTTTCTGGAGAACTGCTCACCTTCTTAAAGAAAAGGACAATTTTGTGAGTGAATACCACCGTTGATGACTTGTTAGAATAACTTTTTGTTGCAGTGTGGGTCCCAGGTGAGGGAAGGAGAATCTTAAGAGGGAGACAGAGAAGGATTTGAGTTTACAGCTGGGGCCTGACTCCATATGTTAACATGCAAGTACAAAAACGCTGCACGGAAAGATGCTTAAAACACACGCACAAAAACATCTATCGCAGCAGGCAAAGAAAGTAGTCATATGTGCACATCTAGACATGCTCATATCTGAAAGATATCTTGGAACAATATCGTACACATGCACACACAGGTGTGCCTGACTCACACTCACTCACACACAAATGCAGAGACGCACAGAGACACACACGCCTGCGGCAATCGCAGAAGAATAAGTGAAGCCATGCAAATCCCCAGATGTGCAGGAAGACAGGGGAAAGATGAGGGAGAGAGGATTGGGAGGAGGAGTGGAGTGCCTGGAAGGAGGGGAGGGGGGGCTCTGATAGAGGGAGGAGGGAGAAGAGGGGGTGTGGTGGGGAGGGCTGGGTGTTTACTACTGTTTAAAAGGCAGTGGGTGCTGTGTGCAGATTAATAAACAGGAGGTAATAGCAGAAGGACTCTATATTTATTTTTTATCTTAAATGTTGCTTGTTTGTCGGGCTGGATGAATATTGACTGTGAAATTGGGATCAGGGGCGACACATGCCAGTGCTCGGCCTTATCTCTGGGATGCAGGCAGGCCTGGGGCCGTTATCGCAGTGCCACAGTGGCGTGCCGGCACTCCAGCGCTCTCAAAGCCGCCACATTCCCTTTGTATCTGCCTGGAGAAGCCTGTTTACCTTTCACTGGCTTGATATTCCTATTAGAGCCGCTGACTATTTACTCACTGCCTCCTCCTCCTCTCCCTCCACCGGGCACTGCGCTGTCTCTCATCTCTTCCTCTTTCTGTTTCCCTCGCTCTGTTTGGCTATGCCTATCTGGCTCTTTTTTACTGTCTGTCTCTTTACTGTATATCTTTTTGTCCTGCTTCTGCTTCTGACCTTCACCATGACATAAAGTTCTGGACACGGCTTTGCCTACCAAGAAGTAAATAGCTAAGAACTTTTATACAGATATTACATACATAATGAGACAGATTGCTTGACACCATGCACGGTAGGAGACTGTCCTCTTCAGAAAAACATCGGTCATGTGTTCAAACACTTCCTAAATTATGACAAGTGTGTGATTTTGTTGGAGTTTCTGCTTCGTGTTCCATATCAGTGACAGCAAACACTTGTTTCTAAAATAAAAATCAAATCTCAACCTTAGATGTGGCAGATAAGAAAACACTCAGATGAATCCTTTCTGGAATGATCATATGGGTCGTTTTGTAAGACTTGAAAGACATTTATTTTATCATTTAGGTGGGAGAGCTTGCTGCACAGTATATATCAAAACTCTGCCTAGACAGATCTGGGTTCTGGTTGTCATCCTGCCTCTGCCTTCTGGTGACGGGAGAGTCAATGCAAAGTACCACCTCTGAAGCATCCAAGTACCACCTTCAAGCTGCCATCTTACATAAGTTAAAAAAAACCTCAATGACCCACATAAACAAACATGCTCTTAACTATTATTATAAATGTTTCTCTTGCTGAGACACACGAAACTAAAATCAATGAAGCATCTGGTATTTAATCGTGAAAGGTACGTCTGGTAAAACACGCAGTTTGATTTAATCCTTGCAAAACAGCAAAAAGACAGATCTGGCTCTTTGTTCATTTTCTGCTAGTCTTGCATAGTCAGACCGTTCTTCACACTTTGTTTTAGCACTGTGCCAGCACTGGAGAAAGGACTGGCTGAACCCTTCATAATTCCACACTCAGGGAGAATTTCTTTGGGTGGTTTGTATTTCTTAAAACCAACCTCAATTGTCTTGGGCGACACTAACGCCAGAATGCAGTGTTGGGTGACACTTGCAAAACAGTAACATGCAGATGGTGGAAGAGGAAGAGAATTCCATCTGAACAGGTCAATGGCAAGCTTATATGCACCGTCCACATCCTGTGAGTCAGACTAAATTTTTACTATACTTTTTTTGATCATGAAAGGCCTTGTTTGTTACCAAGAAGGTATAAGCAATGAAAGTTATGAAGCCTGCCTTGTACAAGTGCCACGCCGTTGTGCCGATGGCCCGAACATCTGCGCCATTAGTCCAAAAAATGTCCCATTTGACCAAAAGCCCATTTCTCAGACAGCCCGTTATCCCCACAACAACTGCCCATTGCTCCATAGTCCCATTTCTCAAACTCCCTGCAGTGTTTTTACTGATCCTCCGCAGTGTTTCTCAGTGGCGTCTGAGCTGCTGATCATGGGTGTTTTTACCGACCCTTCTTGCCTTTTCTTAGCAGTGTTTGAGCCATTGATTCCAGGTGTTTCTACTGACCCTTTGCGCCATTACTTAGCAGCGTTTGTGCCACTGATCATGGGTGTTTTTACTGGCCCTTCGCATTATTTCTCAAGGGCGTTTGAGCCACCAATCTCGGGTGTTTTTAAGACCCTTTCCAGCATTTCTTAGCTGCAAACCCACATATTTTTCACCACCCTGCTACTCTTCTCCTAGTCTCTGCTATTCCAACGACTTTGTGCCACCAAGTGTTAATGTTTTAAGCCAAAACATGATCTTTTTCCTAACCATAACCAACTGTTTTTTTGTGCTTAAACCTTCAACACAGCATTGTTGTTGTAACATATCCATGGCTCACAGAAACAGAAACAAAGAGTTTTTTTCTGGCATCTGTGTTGTCCAACTGCAGAAAGAGTGTATTTTCTGAGCAGTGGATGTTTTCTGGGGGGATATTGGCTTTCGGTCCAAACGGACATTTTTCGGACAAACAAGGCATCAGAATTTGGGCCATAGGAACAATGCGCAGTCCCCCTTGTACAGCTTTGTAAATACAATTGGATGTTACTTGTCAGCTGTAGCCAAGCGCTTGATGAATGAGCCGCTGATGATGAAGTATGAATCAGGGAGCTGATATCAATCAGCTAATGCAAACACAACTTCAGTGCTCTGCCAGAAATAACGTTATCCTCCACACCTTCAGCAGTGATAACCCAATTTTAACTCGAAACTCAGATAAAGTCTTCAACAACTCACATCAGCATGAATCATATCTTTATGTATTTATAATGGCAGAGGGATTTCTTATCAATTTAAAGGAACATGTTCCTGTGTAGAAACTGAAGTTTCTCATTGAACTGATTCAGCAGGCAATAGACTTCTGAACACAAGAATCTCATGCAGGATTGGTACACATTGTATATACGCAAATACCAATGCTGAAATAAGTATGTGGACTTTGCATTAGAAGCTAGACATATTAAAGGCTTAAAATACTTAAGTTATGTGGGATTATTTTGGTTAACATTTTTTTTTTTTTGCTTTCTCCCAAATGGAGTATAACTTAGGGAGGGCGCCGCTTTGTGTTTAGTGTTACATGTACAACAGTTTGAGAACAACTGCTTTAGAGCACTTAGAGTTATAAATTTGTCTGCAACATCAGGCAATAAAGAATTTAAGAGAAATCATATTACAAAAATGTTACCAGCCAAAAGGCACCAGATGTGGTGCAAGCCCCAAAGGGATGATTCCCTTAAACAAGTTATACTCTCTCCCACTGCCGTACCTTACTATTACCAGGCAGCTGTGTACACCAGCTTTTAACTGCATCCCAACCTGCAGGCAAATACAACTAAAACTGAAAGGAACTGGGTTTGGCAGCCAATCAGTCAGTTAAAGCTTTCAGACAATTAACTGGCGCACCTGTGACAAGAATACCACTGAAGTACTGTAGCTAAACACAACTTTTTTTGTGTGTCATTCAAATGTCTAACACTCTCCTCTCCTCTCCTCTCCTCTCCTCTCCTCTCCTCTCCTCTCCTCTCCTCTCCTCTCCTCCTCCTCTCCTCTCCTCTCCTCTCCTCTCCTCTCCTCTCCTCTCCTCTCCTCAGGGAAGGGCACTCAGATTCCTCCAGTGATGACTGCCTCTTCTCCAACTGCAATCTTCATGGCAGTTTTTTTGTTTTATCTCCCTCCTCCATGCAGGGTACACTGAGGGGCTCGGGGCGCACTGTGCTGCATGCCATGCCATGAGGTGGGATAAGGAGCAAACAAACATACGGGCAGCGCTTAGCAACCCTGATCAGAGTGTCTGCCAGGGTCCTGATAAGCTGACAGGCAGGAGAGAACAGCGAGAGGTGGAAGGAGTGGGTTGTGTTGGTTGTGGGGATGTAAGGCTGTTGACATTGAATTCGCTTTCCCACTCTGAGCACTGATGGCCATGAATGTCACAACAGCCCCCAATGAGTAGTTTATAAATTGGGAGGTCCTGAATGATACAGGTTCATATTCATGAGTCTATCACACAAAGTCTCAGAGAAAAGTACATTTTTAAGTTGCATTCAGACTGAACAATACAGTAATATCACAGATCCGACCATGGGAGGCTGCAGAGGCTATATATTAGAGGACGGCACTGGGACTGGGATCCAGTGGTACCCAACATGAATCTTGCAGGAGCAGACTTTACTGGTCCTCTGTGTGTGCATGTTATTCAGGATGTGCATTCGAGAGTGCAGGCTCACTGACCAGACACAATCAAGTTAGGTAACCTTATGCTTACTGTATGTCTTAGGCTCCACCCATAGTATACTCCGTAGCTGCTGTTCTGGCTGTAAAATGGCGGATAAATTGTCTTGAGCTCTGCAACATGATTAATTTCATTATCAGAATTTGATCAACATTTGGAAATTCTAGAAGAGCAGCACAAATCGATTATTTTATTCCCATTCAAGTAAGCAAGTTGTGTGCTTGCCTATTCTATGAAAGATAATTACAGAAGTAAGGATAGAAAAGAAGGTGTTTTATGTTTTTACTGGGCCTTCGCATCATTTCTCAAGGGCGTTTGAGCCACCCATCTCAGGTGTTTTTAAGACCCTTTCCAGCATTTCTTAGCTGCAAACCCACTTATTTTTCACCAACCTGCTAATCTCCTGCTAGTCTCTGCTATTCCAACGACTTTGTGCCATCAAGTGTTAATGTTTTAAGCCAAAACATGATCTTTTTCCTAACCATAACCAAGTGTTTTTTGTACTTAAACCTTCAACACAGCCTTAAAATATGACACAGAATGTGATAAACATTTGCATTTTTTGTGTTGGTCAGGGCTGCAAACATATCTCACTGATGTACATATTTAATCAACAACCCTCACCAAATGACAAAGACAATCACCCTGCACTTTTTATTTATTTATTTTGTTTGTATTCAATCGTGTCATCTTGGCATTCAGTCTGACCACATGGCGCAGAATATAAGCATATGAGAAGGAAATAAACCACAAAGGAAGATTTTGATGCTTATTACCTCACATGATGAGTTGATCAAAGTCAGTGTCCTTAGTAGCTGGTGAATCAAAAGTAACATGAAGTTAATCAATCAGGGTTAAAACTTAACTTAAATAAACTTAAATACTGTGTAAATGTAAAAGTTTATTCAGAAGCTTGTGTTGCCAAATTCAGATGTATAATCTAAACCTCAAACTCATCCTCCGTATTTTGACTTTATACTGCATTGCAGCAGTTGTGTCTGCTTCACATTAACTTCCTTCAATCCGTTATTTTTTGCAGATAGAAAAAAAGTTGCCAGACACTTAAGAATTTATGACCAGGTGAAATTCCTCCCCTGTTTACCTGAATTTAGCCTCAATGCAGTTCTGTATATATGCCCAGCAGCCCCAGAGTGACAAACATCATGTAGTGTACCCCTCTGGGATATTACAGAATATGTTTATGTTTTATGTTTCAGGTCCTCTACAACCCAAAAGAGTATCTTCATCTCACTCTCTATATCTGAACATCTGCCTGTCTTTTGATGGTTGGTCAATCCATCTGTCTGCTGATTAGTACACATCTGTCTGTCTATCCATCTGCCAGCTTTTGGAGTCAATGTGTGGGGGACACGAGCAACATTACTGTCCCGTCCTACAGCAGTGGGGAGCGAGGACAGAGAGGGATGAGACATGAGGTAAATAAAAAGCAGGAGATGACACCTGAACAGTATGTTTGACAGACTTAATCAAAGAGAACAGACTGCTAATGAGCCAGCACATACACACAGAAGATTGTATATGCTCCAAAAGAGGAGACTGCGCCTTCCAGTAACTCCAGAGTCATTCTTGTTGTGTGTATGTGTGTGTGTCTACACTGGGAAGACTACAATCAGAATTTTTTTTTTTTCTGAGGGTATGTGAAGCCCGCAGGTGAGACCTCTGGAGGGCTGCCTGCAGTCACCTGGGCTAAGCTAGCTGTGGATGGTCAGTAGATTACATCTAAACTGCAGGCTAGGAGCTTGTTAAACCACAATGTCTTGTTTTAAATTCCTCATGGTGTCAAATACAGAGGATGTACACATAACCTGTGGTTGTAGTGAATTTGCAGTTGGAAGCAACTTTAATGGAGTTAGGTTGAAAAGCAAACAAGACCTGATGCGCTAGATGAAAGGCAAAGCTGTAGTTGGCTACTCTGAAAAAAAACCAACTGTCACTATATTCAGACGGCACTAAATGAGACAGATAATTTGTGAAAAAATAAACCATATTCCTCTGCTTACTCTATTGCCCCGTAGTGCTTCTAATGGTCTTACCGTGTGAACCAAAATAACCCATCAGAGCCAAGGAGTCTGTGACGAGGCTGTCAGTCACTGCTCGTGAACTGCCGTCAAACTGTCAAACTAGCAGTGTTAGGCAAGCTACTTGGAAAATGTAGTGAGGTAGGCTACCAGTTGCTCTCATTAAACTCATTAAAATAAAGTTTCACTACACTGAAGCTAGCCTCAGAGAAATGTAGCAAGCTAAGCTACGAGAAAATAGCAAAATGTGTTTTACTTTATGTCAAATCAACATTATCTCAGTGATAACAAACACTGTCAGCCAAACAAATAGGCAGGCAAAAATGTTCAGCTGAACTTTTTACTATAAAATAACAGACTTTAAATAAAACTTTCTTCTCTTTTTAAAGACGTTGTGACATTTGAACATGTCCTCCAATAACAAGACATCATCAGTCGGCCTATGGCGCTCTCACTGTCTCTCTCCTCTTCCTACTGAATGCATTTCTCTGTCTTGGCCTCTTTAAGTAGGCTATCTGGCTGCGTCAGTAATTCAGAAACAGAACTCCAAAATATATTTTTCAGTCAATTAAACCACAATAAATTAAAGACAGTAATATAAACAATTATAGTAACAGATTTAAAAATTAAAACTTGTTTTTGGGACGTTTGAACATGAACAGGTCCTGAAAAAAATCTGTCTCTGCTTCCTTCCTTCTACTGGGAAATGTAGTTAAGCAACGTCGCTACTTGTTTGTAACGAGGCTGTCAATCACTGCTTGTAAACTGCACTCAAACTGTCAAACTAGGCAAAGCTGATCAAATATGAATCATGATTCTGTTACTGCATTACCTATTTCTAGCCTCAAATGTTTCAGCAACACATTTTAGTGTACTGTTTTGCTGTTAAATGAGAAAGTTGTTTCAGCTGGTGGTCAAACCTTGGTGCTTTGTTTGACTGTTTCCAACATGGCAGCTGTGTCACAAACTGTCTCATTTTACAGCTAAACTGTACACTAAAATATGTTTTTCTAAAAATCATCTGAGGTGAGAAATAAGCAATGCAGTAATAGGATGTTGATTCATATTTGCTCAGCGCTGCCTAGTTTGACCACAGTCCATGAGTCGTGATTGTCATGATTGACGGCTGCGTTCGGCTCTAATTAGTTGATTTTGGTGCATCAAGCTAGATTCTGGCAAACACCATTAAAAGCAGTAGAAAGAGTGGGAGGGACATGATATTTTTCACAGACTAATTTAAGCAAATTTGACAAAGTTGTTTTCAGAAAAGTGAATGTCTGCACCAAATTTTATACCACTCTGTGTGAAAGCTGATGAGCAATTTCATTTCAAATCACAAATGTAAACCTCACAGCGGCTCTAGGACCATGAATATCTGTGCAAAAGATAAGCCAACTGACTGACATTGCCATCCCTGCAGCCGCAAAAGTAAAAATAATGTAACAAGTAACAACTAATTAATTCAGCTGAGCAATTTGCAAAGTAACGTAATGAGATTTTCAATGAATATTAAATAGTTAGTAATTACTGACATTTTCCATGTAACTTGCCAAGCTCTGCAGATGATGTCCCAAAAAGTGAGTATATAAAGCTTTGGTGTTATTTGGGTGTTTGAACATCTATTTGCATCTGTATTTTGTCCCACCACGCAAACCTCCACCATATGGTTCTCAAGACGGATAAACAAAAGTATTTGCAAATAGTATTTGACCCAGGTCTGTTTACAGATCAGTGAACCTTAATTGGCGCTGTCAGCCCATGCTCACTTCCAGCCTATCCATTTCAATACTGAGACAATAACAACATTATGGAGCTCAATAGCTCATATTCCTATGTGGCAATAATATCTAGATCCCTCCTACTCTCAGTGTAAATCAATGGAGTGAGATGGCCTTTGGCTTCATTTTTCATCTTTAATATTGATTGCTGTTCTACTTTGGAGTGCACTGTCAGTCCAATTAAGGAGAATTTAATTGATTTTTCTTCACAGGCCGGGTTAGATTGGATTGGTTTATGCAAAGCAGATCAAACAGAAGTACTCCCTGGACTCCTTTCTATGTGTAAAATACAGCTCTAATGAGCAGTAGCACCCTGACACTTTCTACATCTCACCCTTGTTCTCCCTGTTTCTCTCTCTCAGCACAAAGTGACACACACATGTACACACACACACACACTTCACACACAAAACAATCCAATGTAACAGCACCGGCAGTAATTATTCTCAGAAACCACTCTGATGATTCAAACAATGTTGCACGAATAATCATTTTCAGAACACTGTAATTGCTAAGAATGATTGTGTTGAAAAGAGTGGATGGCTCCAAACCATCCTGTTGTATTTTTTCTCCCAAGAGAGAGTTGAAACTTGGGCAAAGAGTTGATAATTCATACAATTATATGTGATGAATAAAGCAGGTGTCTCTTCATTTGAAAATTCCACAATGACCTTTACAGGAAGCCTCCTCTCATGAAATATACATGACCCTGAACACAATATGTCAGACTGCTAGACAAGGCTAATTAGCTGCAGGTAAATTCTGAAGGCCTCGCTCTCTCTCTTTTGCTCTCTCTCTGAAACACACATGAACACACATGCACACACACGCATGCCTTGGTCAGAGCGCTTGGTTCTTCTGCACCAAGTAACACAATTTTTTTTACAGGCGTGTTGACTTCACCACATTTTATAATTGTTGTGAGCTTGTCTCAGTTTTGCACTAAACACCCCCAAACTTCTACCCAAACAAGACACTTAGTCTCATATTTAGCTTTGAAGACTACTATAAATATTTAGCCAACAGAGTACCGTACTGGAGTTTCAGTTGTTTCAAGGGTTTTCTTGAAATATATGAGTATCGAGCCAAGAGAAGCTCGGTAAAGAAGAAAGAAAAGACACAATGAGTGCTGTTAGAAAAATATGTCAATCTTTTGGCAGGTCTTGGTAACAAGATAAGATTTTTATCAGAAAATCCTGGCCAAGAAAGATGGTGCTTCTCAAAGTCAAGGATGCGTCTTTGGTAGAATGGGTCCTTCCAAGTCAGGTCCTACAGAGGCTAGCCAAGACTCCTTGGAACAGGCTAACGAGTGCCCAGGTGTGTGTCCTTGAAGAGGCCCACCTTCAATTCCTGCAAATTATGCACGAAGAATTGTAGGTACTTCATGCCTGCTGAGGATACACGCATATGAATCCTTGAGAATCTTCTTAAGGAAAGACTCAGTGCTCGGTAGAAACCGAAAGATCCTTGACATTGGAACGGTCCTTCCGCAGGATTCGATAATGTAGCCTTGTTGAAATTCAGCCATTTAAGGAATCTTCCTTGACTTTGAGAAGCACCAAGTGTCCTGATTGAGGACAGAGCCAGACTAGCTGCCTCCCCATTTCTATTCTTTATGCAAGGCTAAGCTAACCAGGTGCTGGCTGTAGTTATATATTTAATAGATAGATTTGACAGTGGTATCAATTGTCTCATGTAACTATAGGCAAAAAAAAAATCACATTTATAAGAACAAGCATTTCCCAAAATTTGAAACTACTGCTTTGAGTGAAATGCACCCGGCTTAAATGTTATCACTTGTTTAGGTGGGCGTTATTAGTGGTTAACAGCGTGATAAATATAGGTCGGAAGGGTCTGGCTACACCCATTAGTATGTTCAGAATGCTGTTATCGTGTATTAAACAGCCATGTTTATTGTATGTGGCAATGGAGGAAGTCAGCTTTAAATAGCCAATCTCCCGTCCCTCCTATGTGGGCAGTGGTGTTGGTTGGGTAAAACAGGACTTTCACCCAGGAGACTGGGATTCGTATCCCGTGTGAAACCAAAAAGCAGTGTTGAGCTATTCTCAGTATGTGATGTATGACACTTCATAACGTAGCCTAATTATTTTAAGCTAAGCCATGAGGATTTTTCTAAACCAACCACGTAGTCTTTGCTCCTAAACCTACCAAAAGTGAAAATATAACCTATATAATTGATTTAGTTATTTTAATGTTTGGGTACAGAGCATGTTAATAAACATCACTATAAAAATACAACATGTAAAGATGTATTAAGATCTAAAGAGGGAACAAGACAAAATACCTACCAAGCCATCAATCCAGATATATCTGTTCATTCACTTTATACCAGCAATACAAAGTACATTGAAGCCCATCTAAGAATAACTTTTACACGGTTCTGGTTGTCCTCTCACAGACTGGGTGTAGAAATGGGGAGCCGTATATCACCAGAACAATGTGTGTGTTGCTGTAAGACTGGCATACAAAATGAAGAACTTATAATTACACAGCGAGAAATATGGACATGACTCGACTGAACTGAGCTCACTCTTTGTGGATACTGATAAAAGGATCTTAGTCATGTTACATGCATGTCTTGCGATACTTGAGCACCAGCAGGCCCTCAACTGAATAAGAGGATTGTGTGCTGTACAGTGTATTACCTCTAAATGATTTTACCTATATATGATTTTTTGTAAATGGTTTGGACCCAATTTTTTTTTTTGGTTGTGTTTATAATATTTTACATCTATAGTCCCTGATGACACTGCTCCTGATGCCAACAGGCATTTATTGCGCTGATAATGGCCCTCTGAATGTACTAGTCAGTGTAGCAAGATCCTTCTAACCCATATCTATGGCGCCATTAATAACTAATAATGACCGTTTAATTGAGTGATAACATTACACCATTAGAGTTTTAGAAACTATTACTGATGCTACTGCATAACACTAATGCTAATATTAGTGCTGTACAGTCACAATGGAAGGCTCCTACAATGGCCAGCACTATACACCTCACTTTATATCCCATTCAATTATTATTTCCTAGAGGGCAGTGGGCTAATGTTTAATGTATGAGTCTTTAGGCATGTGTTAGTGTGTCTGTTTGTTTTGTTGCCGTAGAGCAGTGGAAATGTGTTGTGTTATAGCAGTCTATCGCTTGTCTCCTCACTTAAATCTCTACTTTCACATTCCTGGAGGCTGGTAGTGGAGCTAACACCCCTCCTCTTTGCACCTTTGCACAGCCTGCGAGTGTGTCTGTGTTTGTGTGTGTGTGTATGTTTGTGCGAGGGAGGGAGGGAGGGAGTGAGACAGAGATGGTGCTGTCTTCTATGTCTCTGGGTGCCCCCTCGCTGAGCTGTCATCACTCCCTGGCACCGGGTACACAGCACAGCTGCAGGGGAACCACTCTGCAGGGAACCTTCGTTTCCATCTGTCTCCAATTCACAGTGGCACCTATTTAGAGCAGCTCAGCGGCTGTGCATGCCACGAGCCACAAGAGAGGGGAGAGGCTGGGTTTAAGGGGGTCAAGAGAGGTGGGCATCGATACATCAGTGTTAGGGCAGTAAGAGAATGGGGTTATGTTTGACAGGGGCATATTAAACCTGTCAAATGTGACGTTATCGTTTTATTGCATCGGCTTCAATGTAACATATTGCATTTTTCATTTCATTTCTGATCTAATCAGTTTTGTCATCAACAGGCGGATTTCTTTTTCCAGAGAGGCATGACAGAAAGAAACATTCATAAAGCTGAAAAAACACAACATAATACACGTTTATGCAGTCAAGCAGCCAATGGAGTCTGTTTTAAACATTGTTTATGATGAAATTATCACATCAGTCTTTTATTTGTCAGATGATCTTTAAAAGGCATCAGTGCGTTCAACTTTTACAAAAATAAAGCACTGCAAATTGCCATATTGTGTGTATTTGTATTTAAGATATTGTAAAATTCATTAATGTAGTTTAGGGTATTTGTTGGTCTTTAAACACACATGCCATACATTTCAAAATATATTTCATCACCACTAACCCTACCAATTCATATCAGTTTAATATGGCTGTGAGCAGATTTAGCATCTGCGTGTGTGTGCATGGTCATGTGTGTCCATTCGTGCACATGTGCACACACTGCGTACTCCTGCATTTGTGTCTGCGTGTGTGCAAGTATGAGAATGGGCTTAATTTAGCAGGTGTGCTTTGACAGTTCTTGAATGAGTGCCAAGTCTGCTGTATGAAGGATAAGAGAGAGGAGGCGCTCAATGTGCATCTGTGTGGAGCTCGACCGTGACAGATGGGGACGGTTTAACTTATAGAGTTCTGTTAAGATCTGGAGGTTTTTCTGACGCTGTCTGTGCCAAACAGGTGTGTATTCTAAAAACACCACAGAGAGGGAAGGTGAACAAGCCTCGACTGACTTATTTGTCTGGTTGCTGCTGATAGAAGGAGGTTGCCAGTGGATACTGTGTTTTTTCTTCCTCTTTATGTGGGTCCAAATTCATTGCAGTAACTCCCTCTGGAAGAGACACTCGAGTGTTCTCATTCATTCTGTCTCACTGTGGCCGAATGGAAAAAAAAAAATACAAACTCTAGTCACATCCATATTCTATGAACTGTTGTTAAGGCTTACAAAGAAACTAGTTAACTGAAACGGAAACTGTCATTTTTTTCCTGCAACATCATGCACCAGAAACATGATGGCGAGTTTTAGCCTTATTTTAGTCGACATTATGATAATCCCAAATGTTTCGGAAATGATTCAAATAATTCAGACATGAATTAACTGAGGTTTTGCCTGTTATGAAAATTTAAATTACCTCCACAGTTACAGCACTCTTTGTTTCAAGTTTCAAGCAACTCATAATTGTGTTTTCTGAGGTTTCAGCTGCCTGTACAGTCCGGGAAAATACGCAAGCAACCTCTTCAGCTGCAAACCTTTCAGTACCTTTTAATGCTATAGAACACTGGTGTATGTGTTGGCTCAAAGTGCTGTAAGGACGGCTGTGGAGTTGAAAAGTTCAGCCGGTTAGTGGTGGCCAGGTGTCTCGCAGGCAGGCAAGACGCTTCACCATATGGCTGCTTCTCGCCACCCGACGCCAGCCGTCCCAACCACTGATTTCACATGCTTTACTTTCAAGGTGAAAAGTTGCATCTCGTCTACAACCCTGACCAACATGCTGAAAGAGCTCTATGTGTTTACGTTCATAAAGGAGAGAGACTTGTTCTCCATTATGGTAAAAAATTGTGCAGGTATGACAATTAATAACCTGGCTCGAAAGCGAGGATGACGGATTTGATGCATTTTTGATACACCAACAAAGTTGCAGATTATTTAGCTTCTCTCCTGCATGCTGATTGGAGTTTTAAAGAGGTAATGAAGTCCTGGTGTGTCCTCCTGCTGGGTTTGTATTTGGCGAGGGGTGCCTGTGTGTCGCTGATAGAGGGATCTCTCTGACACGGCTGCTCTGGCCCGCCGCATCTGGGAGCCAGTAGCGGCAGCCGCTGGGGGGAGATAAGGCAAGGCTAGCCGCTCGCCTGTAACACACGTTTTGCCCCCCTCTGCCCTACTCTCCTCTCCTCCCCTGCTCCTCCCTCCCGTCATCCCCATGACCTTATCTCAGGGGAGAAGGCACCACTGGGTCGCCACTGTGATAGCACCTGCCAGAACCAGAGCTGGCCTCTGGTGATTATGGGGGAATCATTATCTCTCTCTCCCCAAAAACTCATTTTATACCTGCCAACATCTGAGGGGAGGGGGGCAAAGGAGCAGAGGCTTCTATAACAGGTAACACAGAGAAAATTGTGTGTGTGTTCATGTGTGTGTATCAGGAGAGTGGGGTACATGGGCATAAAATACATGCAGCTAAGCATCTTGACTTTTTGCCATGAAGAATTTGAATTTGATATAAATGTGATGAGATGAAGATTATATGTGATGAAGGCTGATGGCTTATGTACATATATCCTTCCATATGGGCAAAACGGTGGTGGTTTATGGAGGGGTTACACCATCATCATAAACAAGAGTCAAATGAAGGTAAATGAGGGCAATTCTTACAAAAGCTGGAGAAAATATGTTCTTCTGTGGGATGCCAAGTTGAGAATATGAGTTTTTAATTTTTAGCTTATATGAGGCTTAGTGTGTGTTCAGTCACTTGGTGCCAAATCCAATGTGTAGGATTTAGGGGGATATATTGGTAGAAATGGAATATAATACAATAAGTGTATGTTTTCTTCAGCGTATAATCATCTGAAAATAAGAATCGTTGTGTTTTCGTTACCTTACAATGATTCGTTCATGTCTACATAGTGAGCGGGTCCTAGTCCACGGAGTCCACCATGTTGCACCGCCATGTTTCATCGGTAGCCCAGAATGGGCAAACCAAACACTAGCCATAGACAGGGTCATTCGGGTTTTGCGTTTTCACATCAGGCACTGTAGTTAACACCCCCTCCGTGACGAGCCAAACAGCATTGGAAAAACACTGGAGAGGAAGAGACCTCTGCAGATAATTCAGCTCCCCGTAAAAACCTCCTGAATGTCTGGATCTTAAATTGTTAGGAAAAAAAAGGCAAAAACACACACAGTAGATGCTTGGCTAGGGGCGCATTTGCAACGAGCCAGAGAGCGTCAGAGAAACCAACACATTCTCACTCTGACTTTGTCATATATTGACGTTTGGTCATGGACTTTCCACATTCACATATGACGTGCAAGGTACCCTGGGTGCGTTGGTTGTTGACGTTCTTGGACGCTGCGTCAAGTTCCGCCTGTTACATGCATTGTCGTCTTTCAAAATACACTTCCGTTTGCACAGGAAATTTAACATTTACATACAGTCTCCTTTAAAATGAACACACTTTGTCAGTACAGCACCACAAACTAACATTTATTTTCCTTCATCAACAAACACACATGGTTTGGTTTAGGAAAAAAGAACAGGGTTTGGTTTGGCCCCTTCCGCCTGCCCCAGTCGGACTTTCACCTAACTTTTGTCCATGTCCCACCGCGTTGCCCTGTGACACCTTCAGGCGGCATTGAACTATAACTGGTCATGTATTGTAACAACGTTTAAAGGATGCCTTTTTTCGTTGGTTTCTGACCCCGCAAGTCACTGCCCAAGCACCAGATTTTGATGACTTCAGAGTGAGACTTGGCTCAAGAAACACTGACTTGATCCAGTTCTTTTGGAGAGGAAGAGACCTTTGCACATAGTTTGGCTCCTGACCACTGAAGGAATTCTAACCGGGAGTTCACACTTGGCACACGAGACAGACACAAAATTATAGACACGAGTTTCAGCTGGTTGCAATCTGCGATCCTCACCGCTAGATGCCACTAAATCCTACACACTGCTCCTTTAATTTGTTTAACTACGCCTCTTTGCTCTGTCCATTTATATTTTTTCCTCCTTCCACAATTATCTAATCAATTTGAAACGGTAGTGACCATCCCTTCTCAGTTCACATCATCCAGTCAAGTGTGGTTAAAACTTTCCATCCCCTGTGCAAGAGTCTGTGCAGTTTGTCCTTAATTTTTGCCTCTTTTCTGACTCACCCTGTTCTCTGCACCTGTATCTTGTCATTTATTCCCAATTCTGTGATGAACATCCACTCCCCACCTGCCCTGCCACCTGATGTTCCCACGCAGTTCACATACTCATATTCAGTAACCGCATGTTTTCATTCTGACTTCACTGAGAACTTTTAGTTACATGGTTCTACCACTTAACCCTATGCCAGAACATAATCAGTCACTCTTGGAAGTCAGATCTTAAATAAAATGTAATTTGCACTTTGATGTTACTGTCATTGAGATTTGCAGTTTATTGACGTTAATGTAAAATGTGAATGTCTGACACATGAACACTTGTAAATGTAGGAATTTCCATCGGTTTAGCTGCTGAAAAATAAAAAACACCTAAATTTCACGTGCTGTATACACTGTGGGTTTATAGAGAAATCAGTTCTCTCTCTCTCTGTATCTTTCTCCCCCACACCCAAAGACAGCAACACAAGTTTCTCTCACTTCCTCTCTGCTGATGACCATATGTGTGCTGGTTTCAGCCAGGCACTTGGCACATCTGTGTACTCACATCCCCTCTCACTTCTCTCATTAGCACACTGCTTGCTTTAACCAAAATATGCAGTGTGTGTGTGTGTGTGTGTGAGTGTGAGTGTGAGTGGGAGTGTGAGTGTGAGTGTGTGTGTGTTGCTGTCATATACACGCAGCCCACTCCATCTAGGTTAGGGGTTAATGAGTCCTGGGGGGTCAGAGGTCAATGAGGTGATGGCTACAATGTTGCTAGAGTTTCACACAAGAGCCCCTTTCAGCTGTCGGAGCTGTATGAAGTTTACTTTGACATCTTTGATTCTAAATGTGAGATAGTCGTGTCTCAGCATATGTCTTTTCCCAGAACAGGCGTGCTTTCTCTCTTTTTGCTCTCTGTCACCCACGGTGTGGTGGGGGGATGAACAAAGTACCAAATCACATTAACGAAAATAAAACGACATGTTCAAATAAACAAATTTGGCCCATAATTCTTGTCTTTTTCACCTGAGTGTATTTCAAGTAGAAAACCTTTGTTTATCTGGAATCCATGAAATGAGAAGTAAACATGGAGTTGGTGAGATGAGCTGCCCACATCAAACTCAAAAACGAAATTGTGGTGGGAATTTCTGGTGAAATGGGAATTTTGTTTGTGGGTTGGTGTTTTTCAGAACTTAGTCTGGAGTCTGGCTTTGAAGAGAGAATAGATAAGTTTCAGTCTTAGTTCAGTTCCGCGTTGGAAAGAGGTTTTTGTTTGGGAAGTACTGACTGGATAAATGAGACTTCGATTATACTGCACGAGTTGTGTGAGAGTTTATAAATGGATGTTTTGATATAGTTTAAAGTAGTTAAACGCGGTCGCCTACGACTTGAATTTATCAAGTACTTTCTTCTATTTTGGATTCTCTTTTTACCAGAGGTATGCAAGTTAAACATAGTTTTCCTCATAAATTCAACATAAAACAGTTTGCGTAACTGATTTACAAATGGTCCTTTGGGGGGTGAAGTATTCTTTGAATGATGACACCCTTGGTTGTACTTCCTGTTGCACTTTACTGTGAACTATCATGCACACAAAATATGGCAAAGCCAGATAAGAAAAGAACAGATGCATGCTATCGAAGACAAGAAGCTTAAAAAAATAAGACAACATGATAGAAAAGGTCTAGTTTGACGTTAGGAGAGATGAGTTGAGCAGATAGATGGACAAAAAGGATGAATTTTGGAATGTGGACAACAGAAAGTGTCAACATGGTCATTGAGCAAGGTACACAGAAGCAAAGGACTCTGGTAAGGAGGGAACTGCAGATGCAAGGAGGGAAGGAGTGGCCGCTGGCCGCAGACACAGCTGGTTCCTGACAGAGGAAGCCCAGACGGAGGCCCAGGTCCTGTTGCCTGCTGCTGTCTGCTGCTATCACCACAGCCAGCTCTGCTGCCTGGCCTCCCCAGGGGCTGCAGCCCTGCAAGATGCAGGAACACACACACAAACTGTAACATACTAACACACACTTCTCTTTTGAGCTGCAGTGGCAGGCAGAGCAGGAGGAGGGTTCAGATGAGAGCACAGCCCCTCAGCCAGAGCCACGAGACAAGCTGACCTGCCACTGACATACACACACTTTCTCACACACACACACACACACACACATACACACACACTGCGGGAGGGGAACAAAGAGAGAACTAGATGAATGGAAAAGACGAAAGAAAGGTAGATTTATACACAAGATGTGCCAAGTACATCTAAAGGGGACAACAAAACAGACTTGGAGCTGAAGACAAAGACCGTTACTCGTGTGTATTGACGTCCAACTAACATGCATTGCTGTAATGAATAGTTGTATGAAGACGTGAAAAATACCAGAGGAATCCAGCAATGACGCAACAAGGATCAAAGTCTTTGGTGAGGAGGTGAAAGGAAGAAGAGGAAGCAACCTCTGGCTGTTTCTCCCTTTTCTCTGTTTGGAGCTTTAACAACAGCTACATCCGTGTCCTTGCATGGCAGTTCAGTGGGTCAAGTAATGATCTACTGAAAGCAAAGTGGAGTATTATGAGCAAGAACATGCGAAGCCTCAAGGACATGTGGAAGAGAAGTTCCAGCAGAAAAGCCTTGTAGCATTTTGATCCTATAGAGATTATCAGCACTTATTGTCTTTGCTACACTGCTTGGACCTACAGACCTGCCAGTGGAAAGTTGAGTGATTTTAAGGTCCGAACATGTCTGCCGAGGTCCATTTGGAGCGCCAGAAGAAGGCTAACCTCAGAGCCGGGGCTTCTTCTGCTCTGGCGTTTGCTCCACGTGTCCCGACGGTCACACTGATCAGCCACAGAGAGCTGCGGGATAAACACACCGCTCACAGACTCCAGCCCGGAAGCCTTGATCTGAACCTGGCAACCAGCAGCTACTACAGATGTAGCGAAGGTAGGAGCTTGTCATCTTATAGGGACCTGTTTTATGAAATCTTTTGGCAGTGTGTTACCGTGATGAGTGATTGAGGGTCCCGCAGCTGTCAGTTGTGCTCATTAAGTTGGAGTGATTGACGGATAATCAGTTTGTGTTGACTTAGCGCTGCATGCTGTAAGGGCAATTTGAGGTTTCTTCATCTTGTGAGTAGTCCTGTTACGTGATGATTGAAGCGAGGGTTTCAAGGTTAGAATGGCATCAAACATTACCAACTAAATGAGTTTATGATTCTGTGTAAAATGATCTAAGGTTTGTTTACTGTATTTTGTCTATGACTTTTGTATAACACAAATTCGCTTTAGAGATCAAATAGACTCATGACCAGGATTAAATCAGCCACCAAGTGCAATTTTTCCCAACAAAATCCTCTTATTGTCATGTATTAGGGTCTTCATATAAGCTGTCAAGCACAAATACACTTGTCATTATTGTTAAAAACCCCAGAGGAGCATATTTGTCTCATAGAAAGGGAAAGAGGTTTTTAGAGCGTTGGGTGGGTGGGGGGTCTTCCTCTGGGCATTCCCATACAGCTGCAGGGAACTAGCTTCTTGAGTTTCTCTGTTCAGCTTCACTAGCTCCATAACACACACGCAGGTCATGAGGGTGCATCGCAATGAATGACAGAGCTAAAACTTTAGTATTTTGCAGGCAGATGAAGGATACTTGAAAGAGATCCAGGAAAAAGGGAAGAGAAGAAAAAAATGTAATTGATTCTTAAAGCGCTGAAAACACTGAAGTGGTGCCTTTAGGTAAAAATGAAAACCTTCACTTAATTCAGCAAAGGGTTCGAGGAGAGAGAGATGCATTAAGAATCAGACATTAAAGGCCCAATTTTATAGACTCTAAATATGTAGAAACTGTAAGCCAGAGCAAGGACTAATACCCAACGTAGTGAATTACCTGCAGCGCCTGCCGTCTCTTGGCAGTAATGAGCTTTGTGAACGTTGCAGCGATAAGGCCTCTATAATTAGGCTTAGTCATAAGCATCCCCCCTGTAATTCTGTGATAAAAACCCAGTAGAACTCTGGTGTCGGTGCTCCAACCCATTCATCTCTCTCTCTCTCTCTCTCTCTCTCTCTTTCTCTCTCTCTCTCTCTCTCACACACACACACACACACACACACACATATAAATGCATACACTGAGGAAATCAAAATGTGTCAATGTGAATTGTAAACACAGCTCTTTGTCTCAAGTAGTTTACCTGATGTAACAGTGTGTGTGTGTCCAGCGATATGTTCACACTGTATGGAAAAGAAGCGGTAGTAAAGTGCATGCTCGTGCATGTGCATGTGTGTGTGAGGTGTTGTGAGCTGCAGCATAGGCTTCCTGTGAGGGAGCAGATGTCGCAGAGCTCAGGCACAGCTGCGACGGGCGATAACCGTGGTGGCAAGAATATGTCGGCACGCTGGCTCTTCTCCCTGGGTCTTATCAGCCTCACACAGCATACAGACACACACACACGCACACACACACACACACACACACACACACTCATATAGACACTCTACAATAAGGAACTGCCACCCAGCACTAGCACACCCTCACAGCAAGCCCAGATAGAGGGAGGAAGGCAATGAGAGAGATGGAGAGAGGAAGAAAAGGAGAAAGGACTAAATCAAGGGACTTTGAGGGAAAAGGTGCAGTGAATCCCTAACAAAGCCTTGGCTCATGTCTGCTGTATCATAGACTTCATAATTTTGTGCCAATCCTAATCCTCTATAGCTATGAATAGGCTATTCTTCACAGTTTTCTCTCAAAAGAAAAGATAACCTTTATATAAGTACACAACTTTGCTACTTTCCCATCTTGATATCGACAATATTATTACCAGGTCTCTGAAGACCTGTTTGCACAATCAGTCACTTAAAATGGACTTGAAGAGCGAGTTTATTTTGATACCAGTATCCTTTTCATCTTTAAACTCAATCTTTTTTAAAATTCAAGCTCATTACAATGTCAAACAGTTGTAAATCAGATTTTGTGAATTGGGAGTTGTAATACCTGTTGTGTAAGTTTGTGTGCGCACACAAGTTTTTAACATATCCTCTTACAAGGGTTCGTATATGTTACAAATTAAGGCCCCATGAATGATGTTGGGTACTTAACATAAAGTTACATAAGTTACATTTAGGAAAAGAAACGTAGTTAGCTGTCTTTGGGTTTTGGCAAGTAATGTAAGGCAGGCTTGGTTTGCAAAAAGAAACATGATGATACAACGCATTCTCATCCCAACTTATCAAATACCCTCACTTTGTCAGTGGACCTACACTTCAAGATATGACACACTAGGTACCCTCCTGCATCTGTTTTGGACGTTCTGGGAAGGCATGTCAATTTACACTTGTTACAGGCATGCAGTCATTTTCAAAATAAACGTTTTTAGGTTGATTTCCTTAGATTTAAGCAACAAAAGGTTTAGGAAAAAAGCATCATGGTTTGGCTTACAGTTCACACAGGAATTGAACTGCGAACTTCGAGGTGAAAGTCCAGAGTTGGTTAGATCCATTCAGCACCCCTCCCTTCTTATCATACGCCCACTGTCAAAGCAGCGGTATCGGATGAGTTGGATTGTTGGCCGCTGCCTCCAAAACTGACACGCCGGGTGCTAATAATACCACCGCGAAAGTTGCCTCTGCGTCGGTGTCTGATGCTGACATCACTGACAAAGCAGTATTTGATGAGTTGGCAGTGAGAACAGGCTGGGTGACGATGTACCTTACCATACTCAAAGTTGACTTGGTTTCACATGGTTCAGCCAACCACTCTCCTGGGGGAAAGTCCTGTGTTTTGTGACCCATCCACCACCCCAACCTGCCTTATGTGGACTACCTCCATCTTTACTCCCATCAACCAACCTGGTCTTTTTCCGAAGCCATTGAAATCTGGCGCTTGGGCGGTGACTTCCAGCGTCAGCCAATGACGAAAAAAGCTGTCCTTTAACGTCGGCATGATATGCAGCCGGTCGGTGTTATACTTTAACAGTGGTCGGCCGTGTCGGTGGGACAAGAATGAAAGTTAAGGTAGCGAAAGTCCGAGAAGGGCGTCCTGTAAGATTATAAATCCTAATCCTAACCAAGGGCTTTTTGTTGCCTAAACCTGACCACGTGTGTTCATTGTTGGATGAAAAAAAAAACGTCAAGTTGCATTTATTTTGAAAGAGACCGTATGTAAATGATAGATTTCCTGTGAAACCTAAATGTATTCTGAAAGAAGACAATGCATGTAACAGGCAGAACTTGACACAGCGTCCCAGAACGTCAACAACCAACGCACCCAGGGTACCTTTCACATCGTATCTGAACAGGGAAGGTTCATGACCAAACATCGATATGTGACGAGGTGGGAGTGGGAATGTGTTGCATCAGCATATTGGTCACATGATCTCTTGGTCTTCTCAGCCAGAATGCATAGGTTACATATGAATTACTGGTTCATTATAACGTGGGTTATATACGGATTGTGGTGCATTACTTTTCGCAAGTATATGTATGAACAGTGCATGAGAACAGCCTGGAGTTTTTTGATACTGTAAATGACTCACCTCATTTGCTTCTAAATAACTTGTTTTGCTTACAGTTTCTCCGTGTCATCATATCTCAGCACTTAAGCTGATGAACAACGTTATCTTAAACACAATGACAGAGCAAAAACTACATTTAGTGGTAAAATGTTATAACCTTACTGTACATGTAAAATGTAACTTCAACTTAACTTCTGATCCATTGCTTGATAATTGCATCACTGTATTCCTGACGCAGATACAGGCAAATAGATGTGGCAGAGATCATCAAAAAAATGTGGGAAAAGACTGATGTTGATGCAAGAAGAGGGAGGAAAACAGAGTAAATCAGGGATAGAAAAAAGTGAGAGGTGCTGTATGTGTGGGAGTAGAGGCAAGGTGGTGATGAGAGGTGTGTGTGTGTGTGTGTGTGTGTGTGTGTGTGTGTGAGAGAGAGAGAGAGAGAGAGAGAAGTTATCCTCTCTGTTTCCTCAGCACCAGCTTTGTGGTTTCTATGAGGAACAGATGTTCACAACTTGATACAGTGCCTCATCCCCCTCGACTCACTATCTCCAGTGCCAGCACCACCAACTGTCTGCACACACACAAACGCGCACTCACACAAGCGCACACACATATTGTCTCTTGGGAAACACAGTCATATATAGCAGTGACTTTCTCATGTGAGTGTCTGAGGGTGTATTCACCTGCATACTGAGGACTTTTTACTGTCCGTTTCCCTCGCAGGCTCAGGCTGCATATCCTGTTCTTGAGTCAACACTTGATATGATCAGGTGTCACTTCCTCCTTTGTCAGTTTGCACTTCTGTTGGTCAGCTGTGACCCTGTGCTCTTACTCAGACTGGCAGTGTGGCCTAAGAAAACACACATATGCATGCACTTACTGTGCCTGTATGCATATAGAAGCTAAAATCCACACGCTCGCACAGAAGTCCTCCTGTAGATAAAGATAACTGGTGGCATCTCACACTTCTTACTCCTTGTCTCCAGATTAGTTGTTGGCAGTAGGACTATGAATGCCTATGCATAATAAAGGTAAGGTAACCTAACATCTCACTGCAATTTAACCTCATTTTATATAGTCTGCTGTTTTTGCTGGCTCAGAAATTAAAGGGACAGTTCACCCCAAAATCCAAAATAAATATTATCTTCTTACCTGCACTCTCAGTCTAGATTGCTTTAGTGTGAGTTGCTGATTGTTGGAGATATTGGCTGTAGAGATGTCTGCCTTCACTTGGCTTGTGTTGCTCAAAGTGCCAAGATAATCCACAGAACTCGCTGTGAACAGTTTCATGGAGGAACTTTTGTCTCTAAGTGCATTTCCATTAATCCTAGAAATGCGCAAAACCTAAATATTGCAATAAAAAACTGGTAATAGAAACGCCTACATTTTGAAGAAACTCAAATATTAAGAAAAAGTTTTTATGCTCTCATGAGGTGGTTTTTCAGACGTGTCGATATAGAAGTATATCGCGTAAGTGTAATGGAAACACTTTTGACGCAAATATAAGTCACCGGACATTCAAGTCCTCTGTTAATTCCTTTTTCACAATCCTCTCCCAGAAATCCTTTATCCATCGTCACTGCCACACAAGGACTTTGCCTTTTGAATACCACTCGTTCTCTTCGTCTTCGGTTGTAGACTACTGCAACAGCAGCAGTGGCAACCGAGATGATTGTTCCAGCTCACAAGAGATTTGGAATGTCCTTCTGACTTCCGCAAACAAGTCTCGCGGGACGAGATTTTACGAGAATTACGGCTCATGCGCAAAACACCTTTTAATGGAAACACCTGCAAGTCGCAATTGTACATTGTCGAAACTTTAGAAATATCGCATTTATTTTGCGCAAAACTGTAATGGAAACGTGATTTCTGTCAAACTACACTTGAAGGAAAAACTACTGCGCAGAAGGAAGCTAGCATCTACTGCTAGCTCACCTAGCACCACTGAGCTAGCTAATGTTACAGCTCAGCCAAGGCGGACGCCGCTTACAACTCGTGCAGTCAGGAGCACAAGCCTCTCGTCCATGAGTAGATCCACTCTTCCTTCTGCGCCATGACACAATTGGTTGGTGTAGTTTGGCAGAAAGAAAATAGTTCCTACATGAAACTGCTCACAACAAGGTTTGTACAGTAGATTATCTTGAGTAATCAGGTCATGATTTCTGGAAGGAGACATTGCTGTTGAGTTTGTCAGATGTATTTTTTGGGGCTTTGAGCATCACAAGCCAAGTGCCATCTAATTCCATTATATTGGAGAGAAGGCAGACATCTCTCCGGCCGATATTTCCAATACTCATCAACTCACACCAAAATAATCTATAATGATAAAGAGCACTACAGGCAGGATGAAAAATATGTGACTTTGATTTTGGGGTGAACTATCCCTTTAAAGCTTTTAAATTTTTAAGAAAAGTGATGTGATGTAAGCATTGCAATGCTTTTGGAATGCTTCAGTATTTGCACTTCAAAAATAAATTATTAATAATAACAATAATGATGATAAACTGTATAAAAAAACATTGTAAAAAAAAAATTGTATGGAATAAAAAAATATCCCGGAGCAGCCACAGTAATATATTATGTAGTGCTCTTATTAGAGTTGTTCTGTGGTAGAAAAACAGCCCCGGAAGTCAAGTATTTCAAAGGACATTATTCCCTCTAAAGAGTATGGACTGAATTTTGAATGCACATCATGTCTGTATGATTCAAACAACCGACACTTTGCTGCTCAATTGCAAACAAAATGTCAGGGGGTCTATGGGTGCAATTTGTAAAAGCAGCATTCCAGCGTACGTGCTTGAGTGGGTGGGTCAGTGATCCGTTACACCACGCCGTATCACAGAAAGATGCTCTCTCTCTGTGTCTCATCCTCTTTCACAACATTATGGAGCAGCTTGAGAGACATGCACGCACATTAAAGATGTTAACATACAAAGTGAGAAAACAACATCCTCTTATCAGAGAAAACAGTGTTTAAATTACAAATCCTATATTCAGAGAGGACGCAACATGTGACTGACAGAAAGATTTCTCAACACCAATGATTTTTTATCAGCGTTTCAATCAGAAATGAGTTACTTTTGTTTCTGTTTTGACCAAGTGAGATGTACTCTTTCCCACTTCATGACTGCCTGGAACCTACAATGATGACTTTAATGGCATCTCCGTAAGAGTGTGGTCTGTTGAATGTGCATGAGAGAGGAGAGGACAGGAGAAGAGAGAGGAGTGCAGGAACACAATGGGTCTAGCGTTCCTTTCAGTCGGCTCAGGGCCTTATCTCCTGTCAACACACTAGCCTGTGACTGCCACTATAGGAAAGGATTTACAATGTGTGAGTGGAGGAAATGCTGGAAACTTCTCTCTTGCTTTTACGCTGACACACTCACACATGGAAACAGTCATTTCCATACCAGCACAATGACCAAACCTAGTTCTTGTATCTCGGTGAGTACTCAACCATCCAGGAGATGCTGTCAACATAACAGAGTCCACAGCAGGTTGGGGGTGGGGGGGTGGGGGGGGGTTGTGAGGTGCCAGAGAAGATAGAGGAGACAAAGAAAAGGGGGAGACAAAGCTGTTTTCGTCATTAATGCCATCAAAGGCACTTCCAGTCACAGTATTATGGCGCGGAGAGTTCATCCAAGCGAGTTCCCACCTTGTGTGCGCGTGTTTCATTGTGCAGTTTATCAGGCCGGCCACATGGAGTGTCAGAGCTAACCCAGTGACCGCTCAACAAAAGGCCAAATTAAGAGGAGTGAGAGGCTGTCGTACAGGGAGGCTGACAGGTTGACTGACGCCGTTCCCGAGGAGAATAGCATCCTGTCAATCTTGGAGCTGTCACCTTGACAGGAATCCTTTCTTTGGATGCAACCCCCTTCGCCAACCTTTCTGTCACTCAAGGCCACACACACACACACACACGCACACACACACCTCTCCCCTTTTCAGTATTCAGCACAAGAAACAAATAAGCCACCTACAGTAACATACTAAGGAGACACACACAATGTTGCATGTGCACCGAGCCACCTAGGGCCATAACTCTGAGAGAAATATAGAGAGTGAGTTTCATAAACACTTCATCCATCTCCTTGACAACCATACTTCCACTGTGGTACTCTACACACGCTGCCTCCGACAGACTCAGCTTGTAATGGCCTGTGCATCTGTTTATGTGTGTAATGTTCGTGTATTTTACCGCGTTTGACCACGCAGCAAGCTTTACAGTGAAATTGGCATTTTCTGGTGTGAACAAAAACACTGGCGCTGGACCTCAAGTAACCTGAAGTTGACTAGTTCTCATGGGCCGCGAGGGGAAACTCTTACGTTCCAATCATAGAGCACTGGGGCTTCCCCCTGCATGCTTGTTCACATTATTTAATCAGTACTGGAGTATTTTTTTCAAGTCCTTCTGGCTCCATATGAAGGCAGCGTTTGTGTTCGAGGCTGGCGAGGCTGGTGAGACTGGAGTCGGGGCAGAGCAGCTGTCTGTGTGTACTTTACAAGCTGGTTCTGTTTGTTCTGTAGACACAGCAGGAGGGGTCAGGAGGGTGTCAGTCTTCTGTCTTCTGTCCCCCTCTATGGCTATGTGTGTGTGTGTGTGTGTGCGTGTCAGCCAGAGAGAGAGAGAGAGAGAGAGAGAGAGAGAGAGAGAGAGAGAGAGAGGGCAGGTGGGTGGGGCAAAGGGAGTAACAGACCAGTGTGGACAGGTGGAGGATTCTCACTGTAGGAGACAGATGTACCTTTTCTAGGTCTCTCTCCATATAAGTCTCTCTGCTTATCTAATATTTGTTTATTTATTTAGCCGTTGTGCACATGGATGGATCACTGAACGAGCCTACTGGGCACAGGCCCAGGGCTGTCACTGGTGCCCATGGCCTCCACCTGCAAAATGTCACTCAAGTTACCGACCAAAAGAGACACAAAATGACCTCAGACAGACACAAAACCACAAAAAGATGCAAAAAAGAGGCTAAACCACCACAAAGTCTGTGTGTCTTGCTCCTGTGTAGGAGAGGTGGTGGGGCCTTGCACGCAACATGACAAAGACAACACATAATATGCGATGCAGGGAGAGGTAGAAACCCAGTGGGCTTATTCAAAGCCTCCAACTATATATATTAAAATGTAAAAGTTATGGAGACAACAAAAAATAAAATACAGGAAATAATATGTCAGCATTAAAAACAATGGCAAACTAGTAAATATATATGTTACAACAACAATAGCGATAACAGAAACACATTAAAAGCAGAGAAATGTGAGTCTATAATCAATTAATCCAAAATATAATCAAAAGATAAATAAAATAATTGTTATTGGACAGATGTTGCATAGTCGCTTTGAAAGGAATAAACAATTGAAACAGCCTGTTTGATAAGATATAAACATGCCATAATAATAAAATGGGAATATTAATGTTGGTGATATAGAATATATGGGACAACGCCATGCTTTATTATCAGGTGCTAATTAAAACAGGCAACACAATACACGCAGAGCAATAAAAATGGAGCATTAATGACGATGATAACAGCATATTTAGTCTATTCATCTTCACCTCAATCCACCCACCTCACTATTGATGACAACACATGACAAAAACAAAGAAAAATAATACATTTTACAAGCTATGCAGTGTCTACTGGCGTGTGTTCACATGGCAGACAAAGATATTCTGTTGCATTCATTCAGTTCTCAGAAATCTGTTCTTCTGTGTGTGTGAGTGTGAGTGTGTTTTTTCCAAGTGCTGAATAAAGTAAATAAAGTCTGCAGTCTTATGAACTCAATCCTGCTCTCCTTGTGGCCCTGATATGAGGAAACAGCGGCCCCCACGGGCAGACAGCGGGACAGAGAAACAGTTGTCTCTCACTCAGCTCTCATTGCTTTTTCATGGGACCGGTTAAAGGTCTGAAATATTTAGTTTTGGGACTGCACTGTGCAAGCCACACATTCACATTATTTACATTATTTGGGTGTGTTTCAATGCATTTTATTGTAAAAGAGTAGACATTTTATAAAGTGTAACCCATTAAGGTCCACAGGAGATCATGCATGTATTGTAGGGCAGCAAACTTCGCATCCAAACGCGCAATCTTAATAATTTTGTCCCCAGTATGGAGGTTTGTACTCTACAATTTGGATCTTCTTCAATTTAGAAAGGATTCCTGTACATAGCTGCCAGCTCTGCCTCTGATGGTACCCGAGAGAGGGAGGGAGAGAGGGAGGGAGAGACAGAGAGAGAGGGAGAGGTTAGGAGCTCCAGATGGTGTTTAAACGCAGACAGAAGGCTACAGCGAGGACAGAGAGAGGAGGAGGAGGAGAGAGCCGCGGTTACTGCGTACAGTGAGCTCCGCTCTGCTCCGCTCATCAGTGAAGACAAAACAAGTCTGAAAAAACCCCTGAAATTGTGACTCGACGGGAAAAGAAGCGTTAAAATATGCTCAGCTGACTGGTTTTCTGCGGGAGAAGTGGATCTCTTTACAACACCATCTGAAGACAGGTCGGCGGAGGATCGGCGCGTCGGCGGAGGAGAAGGACCGTACAGAGAAACGTGGTACTAACACCAGCCTGTTCTCGGGCTGTGAAGAAACTGTGTTTTTAAAACATTTAAAAGAAACAGAATTAATCACTGCGGATGTATAAGGACTTGTTCCTGACACCACGGACTGTGGCTGAACTGTGAACTAAAGGAGAGGGGGTTTAAAGTTGTCACAGGAGGAATAATAGACGCACCCTGCAGACAAGAGGATCCGCATCTCAATCATTTGCGCTTTTACATGGGAGACGCGAGGATTTGTGGACAAAGTAGAAACCTGTTCATAGTTTTGCCTGCTTGAAAGCGAACACACAAGAAAGGACGTTTTTCCTGGCAGTTGATACTGTATTTTTTTAATATTTTATTTCCTCTATCTGGGATGGTTAAAATGAGCAAGAGAGCGGATTTACATGACCGGGACAAGTTGTGATTTTTTTTTTTTTTATCACATCACCTTCAACACAAGAAGCTGTTTGCTTTTAAAGACAAATACAAACCAGACTGCAAAACCAAAGACATCGATGTGCTTAAGGATCCAAGAGCCCTTGCTTTGATTTCATTTCTTCTTTCTTCGATATAACTGAGAAGAGAAATACCTCATAATTTATTATACCTGGAAAGTCAAAGCCCATTTGAAGCCCCCTCCAAAGGAAAGTTAAACATTTTCTTTTGTGTCAAGACTGTGGCGTTTGCCTCTCTTTCCTCTCAATATTTCAAAAACAAAGCAACAACAACAACAAAAAAGGAATAACACCTGAATAGTTCCCCGCACTATCTTTTATTTTTTCCTCTCCAAATAATGAGGATTGAGACGATATAAAAACCTGTTTCACAAACTATTCGGTGTGGATTATCACCGCTACAATTACCTCAGTTTGACCTCGACCTTCACAAAGTAAGTACAACCTGCAAACTCTGGCTGTGGTGAAGCAAAGCGTTTCATGAAGAACATATTTAGTTTGCTGCTTTTGTTGTGAACTGTGTTTAAATGGCACCAACAGGGTTTTTGTAGCCTCTCGGAACATTTGTTAAAATTGATAAGTGTTTTATATATAAAGGCTCAGACAGCTGGAATATCTCAATTGGTTTAAACTCACATTCTAATCAATGTTGTGTTTGCAGCTCTGTTAATGTCAAGGTGAAACCAGGTTATTCATGGACCTGTATGTGTTCTTTAAAAGGGCTTTTGTGCAATATTTATATTTTTTTCTGCAGTTATATCCACTTCAATTTAATGCTTTTACACATGAAGTTGATTTCAGGGGGTTTAGGATATTGAATATAGGGAAAACAATAAGTTATCTGCAAGTGAAACATCACATTTCTTCTTATTTAATTGTTGCTCATGAAATATGTAGAGATACAGACATGCAGACTGCACTGGAAACTGTGTGTTACCCTGCGTCTGACATTGCCAACACATAAAAAGTGAGCCCTAAGATAATATGCATCAAATGATAACTATTATTTACAACAATATACACATTTACCTCCTTTACGCCTTTGGTCTGTTTATAGTAGTGAACCAAATGTGATGAGAGAGCTGAGGTGGAGAGAGACTTCAGGAGTTGTTTGCCCCACTAGTCCGAGCTGCACATCAAAGTGATGTTGAGACAAAGTGATGACACAAAATCTTTGGTCTCCATGAACTTGGTGTCCACCTGGACTGGCTGGAGGTGATGGGTGCAAAGGGATAAATTGAAGGAATAAATTGAGACATTTACCCTTAACTGAACTCCACAGTGCCCCAGAGTAGCCCTCCGCCTTTTGCAATGATAGTGCATCACCAGTGTCCACTTATGTGACAAGAAATAAGAAGCTTGTAGACCAGTGCTTTCTGGTGGGCGCTGAGTGTTTGGGTTACTGTAGTGACACCAACTTGTGGAAACATTAAAGAGTGAGCTAGAGGAAGTGTTTAAAACAGGAATACTATGGCAACCAAAGGGACTAAACACAACTGCAAACTGATTAAAAAAGCTGAAATCATGGTGGATAATTTATAGCGACCCTTGTAAGGGACACTCCCTGAGAAGAAACAAGCCCAGCCAAAGGTTTCTACCCCCACTTGAACAGCCTCAGCAGCGCACTCTTCTGCCTGTGAGTGCAACAGTAAAACACTCAGGCCATTTTCTCTGCAGGACACGGCCCTGTATAATTGGCCCTGGTAAATATCATCTGAATAATTGAACAGTTGATAATAGTCTCGAACAATGGATGGGAGGTTGCAGGGGTGAAACCGCAGTGCAGACACCCTGCCTCACCGCACATTATACCTCCATCACCACCAAGCGAGCATCCCAGCCTCTCTCCTTCCAAACGCTGACCGCCCCATCGCTCAGCTGGGCTCGGCCAGCCGCCCGCTAAGGCAGATGTCCCCACTTCATCATTAAGTAGCTCTCTTAAAAGGCAGGCCATTCATTATGACCCAAGCCTGCAGAGTGTTTATTCAGTTCCCATCTACCACAGGTGCATGGATGGGATGTCTTCTGTTTTATATGCAAAAGGAAACATACCACAGGAGTTTTAAAGCAGGAACCTGTTTTCTTCTGAGGAGACAGCAGCAAGCAGGCCAGCAGGAAGTCAGTGTAGAGTCTCTGCGTTTTAATGAAAACTAGAAGAAACACATACTTTACTGGGTGTTTGCTTTCTATGCTTCTTATTATTCTGTGATTCATTGTTGCTATTTCAGGCACATCTTGACTAATGTTTCACCATCAACTTATCAAAGGCACAATATTTTTTGTCCTCTTATGCGTGCCAAAGTTAACTAGATAGTCAATCAGGAGATGTTGAAACCGTTTTTCATCATCTCAGTCTAATCTAGTCTAGTCTGTGTCGTCTGGGCGTAGGCAACGTGGCTCTTTCTGTGCTGTGGACTTGGTGCCGCAGCAGGATCTGTGCACAGCTTACGTGTTTACTGTATTAGTGTGTGGGCTCGGTGTGTGTGGTAATTATTGTGATCTAAATGCGGGCAGTGCAGGTGAAACTGGCTGTCTCCTAATTAATGAGTGGAGCAGATGGCCTCAGGTGGGCGGGAGCTGCGAGCGCACAGCAAGCCGGTCAGGTGGTCAGCACAACACAGACACCTGGGCCATCACAAACAAGACAAGCCAAGCGGTTGACACAAGCCGAAGACATCTGGCCTGGGCGTGTGTGTGTGTGTGTGTGTGTGTGTGTGTCTACGGGTCTGTGTGTGGCGTCCCTGAAAGTCAACAAATAGATATATATAGTTTTGTATCTGACCTCATGTGACACATTGAGAGGGACCCCTCATCATGTGCTGTGGTCTACATGTATAAGTTGTAGTTGAGAAAGAAACAAACATTAGTGAAGAAGTATTGATGCAAATATACAATTTTGTAAAGCAGAAAATGGTGTTAGTTCTTCTTCTTCCCTCTATCCAGTCAATCGTCTCATGACTCTTCAGATTTATTGACGTCCACTTAGGAAAACCCGACCCCCAAGTTGAAAGCCAAGGCTATACACCATATAATTTTACACCGGGGTGTTTATAAATCCTGGCAATGACACAAAGCTACATAGTGTGCGTTGAGCCTATTTATATGTATGTTTGTTTGTACACATATACTAAGAAGTGAACCAATCTTCCTTCTCTGGCCACACCAACTAATTCAAAACAAGGTGGTTTGTCTGTATAGGTTATATTTGTGTTTCAGGTATCAATTCTAAGTGTCTTTGTGTTTCCATACTCCAATATTTTCTCTCTAAATTTATTTGTGACACACTCAAAAGGACTATTTTTCCTCAGATTAACTGATTGTAGACAGGCGCACAACTTTGCCTCCAGGGCGAGAACATTAGCCACCGATAGATAAAGATGTTTTCAGAACAAGAGGGGAAAGTACATCCTCTGCTTAGTTTGTGTTGTGGAGGACAAATAGCAACAGTGGGATTAAAACTGCAGAAAGTGAGGAAGCCATAATTGTTGGTTATTATTCTTACCATTGCCGCCCTGCGAGTGTGTTTGTTCATGATAGAAGCAAAAAAATGACGGACCACAAAACTGGGATGGGTTTTAAAGAGGAGACAGTGATGCATTAAAGAGGGTTATGAGGGTTATTTGAGTTTTGTTAGTTGTTCTTTGGTATGTGTGTTCAGGATGACAAATTAACAGCAGGCTTGTGCAGCGATGGTGCTCAAGGCAGAAACACAGTGTACGTACTGTACAGTTAAAGTGAGTTCAGTGAGATCAGTGTGTGAATGTGTGTGTTTCTGTGTCGATATGGGAGCAAGTGAGCAACTTAAGGAGTGATGAAGTGACGTTCCCGGCGCTGAATCTCTATGGTTTCACTGCTGTTTATCCTAATACACAGTTGGAGAGACCAGTGTGGTTCTGGCCGCCTCCTGCTCCGTCCTCCGTCCTGTGTGTGTGTGTTTAATGTGTGTGTGTTGGTCTGCTCTGCTCTGCTCTGGTCTGTTCCACATGTGTTTGACATTACTGTGACAAGGCTGCCCAGTCTCTCTGGGGAGATGGAGAATGTCAGAGACTAGAGCGGAGAAGCGAACAGCTTCCCAACATCTGATGGAATGAGAAACACACTGGCTGGATGGCTGACCTGCTGACGCCACAGCGTGGGAGCAGAGCAGAGGGTGGAGGCCAAGTAAAACCCCAAATGCGTGTGTGAAATATCACTCTTTCTCTCGTTTCCCCGTTTGCTTCCCTACATGTGCACACATCCACTCGGATACCCAAGAATAACATATAGCACGCACACACTCACCGTTTCGTCTCTGCTAGTCAGTCACAACACTGTTTTGCAACCACTGGAATGATCAAGCGTCTTTTCTCCGTATTTCCATGCATGCAGAGCAGGTGAAATGCTCTCTACTACCTTATCTTTGACATTCAAGGGTGAAAACTCACCATTTATGCTGAGCATTTGTGGAAATTATTTGTTGAATTGACTCTTCATTCTACCAAAATTACTTCAGCATATACAGCACTGACAAATTGCACCCTCAATTACGCATTTCAAAAGGGAGGCACATTTCCAGTGCACAGAAATGTTTAATCACAAATGCAATAGGAAACAAATGTCACAACATAGATGAATTCACATGTAAAGTACGTATAGCTGAATTGCTGACAGCGACAGCCAAGATAAAAAAAACAAAAAACACTTCCTCCCCCTCCCTTCCTTGTCTTGTGCCTATTTCACCTCCTGCTCTGCCTCCTCACCTTTTACTTCCTCACTTGCCCACTGACCTCTGACCTGTTTCTGACCCTCGTCTCTTCCTTGTCCCGTTCCCCCAGCGCCACCTTCTCACCTCCCGCCCCCTCTGCTTCATGGTAGGAAGTGTGTTCGAATCAGAGTCAGACACAGGAAGCAGCTGGGCTAATCTACAGTAGCGCTGAGCTCTGTTTTAATCAAGCCAAACGGACAGGGCAACAGAGAAAATGGGAAGTTCATATCACCACCGCTACCTGATAGAATGAATCCCCGCCCTTTCCTTCTGCCCCACGTCGAGGCCTTTATCACAAGCGGGGAGTAAACAAGCACAAAGGAACACAGACGGGTGTTATTAAGGCCTCCACTCCAAAGCAGTTCTCTCTGGACGTCTGAGGAAGTGCTGCAACACAGGAGCATGCAGGCAGAGATTGGGAAGGAAGGCACTTCTCTCTCACTCTGTCTCTCTCTCTCTCCATGTACAGTATTTGCGAAATTAAAAAAGCCGTTATCTCCTGGAAACAGATCCTGTGCCACACAGATGGTTCCGTCTCTCTTCAAATGGGAGGCTGAGCCACTGAGTGCCGTTGTGTTACCAGTTAGTTGTACAGACCTTAATCTCGGCTCCAGCCTTCCTTCCTCTGCCTCCCTGTCTCTCTCTATACACGCTCACACACACATGCACGCACACACAGACAAACTACACCATTCAGATGAAAGTATTGCCCGTGTAAAGTCCTAATTTCACCAGGAGATGGACATTTTAGCTTCTCAGGGGTATTTGAAGTGCGGAGAGAGGAAGGTCAGAGATTGCCTCGACATGTCAGAGAGCAGTGGTCACTTTGAGGAGCGAGTTATTATCACCTGGCATTTAAAGTCACCAGGAGCCTCAGCAGGGTGTGTAAGGGCTGTTTGATGGTTTCCACTCTGTCTTTCAAGTGCTACCTCAGAGAGAGATCATCCCATTAGTAATGTGCCCTGACCTGTGTGAGTTATCATTTAAGGACAGGTTTCTGTAGAGTTTCAGATACACAGCGGTGTTGTGATTATGTTTGAGACCATAGACTTATACAGGATCACCTTATGAGAACTGTGGTGTCAATCGCTTGTCATGGACCCCCTGATCACACTGACAGCATATTTCTAGAGTGCAGTGCTGTTGTTACAAGCAGATATTTTAATACGATGGTAGTAAAGTTAGATGAAAAAACATCCCTGTTGCTGTGTGATTTGATCATTTAGTCCCTAACACTGCAAAATCTCCTCTCTCAAACAAATATATATCACGATTGTAAATCAAAATGCAAAGAAATGAACAAGGATCAAATGGTCTGCCATCAAACACAGCATTAATCTTCTGATTAACAACGTATTGTTCAGACACAATAAGCCTCAGAACGTTCCCAGAGAGCTAATTCAGGCATAATCACAGCCTGGACTTTTAACCTTAATGTGTGTTGAGTTAAAAGGATGGTGAAAAAGATGTGTGGATCTTATTTATACTTTTAATTCACTTTTGTGTTTGTATTGTGTGTTATCTAATAGCAAGTATTGTGTGCAAGGCTGAGTCCATTTCCACTTGATTCAGTTTTCCTCTTTAAATTATAGAACTGCCATTAATTTACCTTTTAATTAGTGGCAATGTTAATGTGCAATTTAGGAATAAATTAAAATGTTCATACACTGGCATATTATAACAGAACTTCTCAAACTTGTTATGATCCACAAAGGAACGGTTCCTTTGTAGCGGCACTGCTTGCTGTCCACTTCCCTTGCCCATGACATGACAGCAGGTCATCCTAATTTGCCAATTAGCTCACATAATCAGCATGTTATTGGCACTGCGCTCGCTCTCTTCCTTCGCCCGCTCGCTCTGTTTTTGTGGTGGCGTCCCGTAGTCGGCTCGTGTCCCAGAGGAGTAGCTGGTATTTATTTCGGCAGCTTCCAGCATGAGCTGGCTGTAGGCTAAATGGAGAAACTGTCAAAGCTTCTCTCTAACCTGTCACATGAATGCCCCCCCCACCCCTCCTCCTCCGCCTCATTCTGTTTCTCGGTGGTTTGTGTGTATGTGTGAAACCTATGGGGTCCTGCAGGATAATACAGAACACCCTACCCATGCCTGGCTAATGTCAGGAGCTATTGTTACTGTGCCTGCAGGCCAAATGAAGAGGTATGAGAGTGCTGGCAGGCTGGGGAGCAGTTCAGGCTACAGACAGTTTTGTCAGCGCTGACAGCTCCATAGTGACAGAGCAGACATTTAACACTGAATGAAATGAAATACATGACATCAAGCAGGAGAATGACTAATCTGCTGTTTGTTTTCCTATCTTAGCTGTAAGTGACAGCTCAGTGTCAGGTTTTTGAACGGGCGCACAAAGAGCGGGAGTCATGGGAGAAAAATAAGGCAGCCACAATTCAAACGTTCACATGTTAAGAGTCGGGGGGTTTATGAGGAGGAAGGACAGAGATGCTGCAGTTGCCGTGGTGTATGTGTGTGTGTTGCCAGGGTCAAATCTAAGTCTTTTGTGCTCCATAAATCAGCAGGCAGCAGCGGTGACGTAAGAACAAACAGAGCTGCTCTCTGCTGCAGCTGGCTGGAAAGAGGGAGAAACAGGAGAGAGGAATACAGAGAGGGAAAGAGAGAGCAGGACAGCAGCTGTCAGGCCTCCATCGCACACCTGTCACACAGGAAGTGAGCGCCGGCCACTGTTTCCTGGATACACCTCCTCAAACACTGCTCCTGGAAGAAATGGGAGGGAGGACATCTGCTGTGAGGGGGAGACAGACAGGCAGCCAGACTGATACACTAACAGATCAATAGAGACATTTGCTAAGGATGAAGAATAAATGCAGGCTAACACGGGGTGAAAACAAAAATACAGAATTTCTCATGCCTGTGTTGCCGTTCTCATGTTGGGCTGCCTCGTTGTCCTGTTTGTGTGTGTGTTCAGATTACACACAGTTGAGAGGATGTTTGTGTTATCGTGGAGCTCTATGACAGACAGGTCACTCTGTGGAGACTCGAGCCTAACTCTCCCACAAATACAATAAGCCCACATGCCCTAAACTTAATAGTCGGACATTCCCACGCTTGCTCCTCTCAACCACCCCTCCAACCTCAACACACCCCGCTCCCCCCTCCCTCCTGTGACCAATATGAACTAATCCAGATGTAGTAGCAGCTCACAGATGTACGCATAACTTTCTTTACATGGCCCCGCTCCCTTCTTTCCTCGACTTGGTCTCCTCTTGTACGTCTCTGCTTTCCCCAGCCTCACTCATCGCCCAGCTCACAGTCTCCATGCCGAACTGATCAGAACAGGAAGTGATATCACTCGTTGCTGCAGTGCTGCTGATGAGGCACTTGGAGCTATTGTCTCCTGTTTTGCTTCTCCTCCCAGCCTCCAGAGTCGCTCTGTTGTGGCTGCTGTTGGTAGAAAATCTCCTCTTTGTTTGTCAGGCTTGTCAGGCTTGGTCCTCTGGAGGCCCCCCTTGCCCTATTCCCAGGCTGCCCTTCATGCTGCCTGTATGCAATTAACAGAGTAATTAAAAGCCTGATGAGCTAATTGGTGCTGGGTGAGGCTGCAGGTGTTTGGATCGCGGAGCTTATTTATGTAAGTGCACTCATTGTGAACATCCTTTGACAGAGGATGACAGAGGCAATTTTCAAACATGGTTTTTCTTTTATCGCCATTTGAATAAATGTTTATGGTTGTTTTCAAATGTGATTCATTGAGAAATTCATCTGTCTTACTGTGCCAATCATCTGCGTCCACACATGCCATATGTTGCAGGTAGGCAATGCTCAGTGGGAAGAAGGAAAGAGACAAAGTGAAGCCAGCAATGCATTGCAGTACCTGGTGAGCCAACAGTCAGTAAAAGATGACATAAAACAATGCAGTTTCAAATCTGAGGTTGGGCTAAGATCTTAAATTTTACAACACCAGTCAGGTTTAGTCAGCTCAGGCCTTGGGAACACAGGCAAAGTTCATGCTGAACTCTATGTCATACCAGTATATCAACAGTGCACTAGATATAAAGATGAATTATGTCATGTCTGATGGAGCCCACTAACTGAGCTCATCTGAAAGAGAAATGATGGAAGAAAGTCTGATGTGATGTTGAAACGTGGCAGCCTGAGGCTGTGCTCTCAGCTGGCAAAATTAGGCACACGGCTGACAGGACGAGGAAAAGAAGACGTAGATGAGAGAGAACAAAGGAGAGTTATCATGCAGAGCAGAGGCTACATGTAGATCCTTCTCACTGCTCGTGCCTGTCTACCTCTCTGTCTCTCTGACCCATTCCCAAATGTGCATGCACAGTCACCTCCTCATATAGCTGTGTGTGTGTGCGTGTGTGTGTGTGTGTGTGTGTGTGTGTGTGTGTGTCTCTTTCTTGTCTTCTACTTCCTCCCCCATATCTCTCTCGCTCTGTGGCAGCTGTGCTGGTGATGGCTGTGTGCCCATGGTGCAAGCTGGCTGTGGGGTCCCAGGTGGCCCACATGACAGTTATTGATGTTCAGGTGTTCAACTCCTCTCACACAGAGACCCTGGAGCCACACACACACACACACACACACACACAGAAGCACAATACACACGAATGCACTCTCGATATAGTTGTACACCGAATACAAAAGTGTACTTGCACAATTATGCATATAAACATACATTATTACATTTCGCATATTCCACTCTCGCTGCTGAGGAAAAGTAAACAACACAGTAACAAGTACAACAGAGAACTCATGCATACAGCTGCTGGGCTGTCTGGCAAGCAACAAGAATTACAGTTGTCAAAGTGAGATGAAAACAACAAGCTAGTCATTGTGAAAATGTTTGCAGTCTAGTTTGTTTATGGCTCCTATGGTCCAGTATGTGTGACCACTTTCTGTGTGTGTGTGTGTGTATATGTGTAGCGGGATAGCCAGCGTTGGTACAGTACCAGTGCCCAGTGCAGTCCTAACACACTCCAGATGTGACTGGCTAGCCAGGGAGTTGTTCTTGGCATAGCCGCCTCGGCTGAATGTCACAAATACTTTCCTTTATTTAGGAATGGCTCTGGGTTAGTGGCTGAGAGGAAGGCGAGGATGGATGGATCATGGGGGGAAGGGGGAAGGAGTGAAGAGAGGAGAGGTAGATGAAAAGAGCAAAATAAATGATTAGCAATGTGGAAGGACAAGGGAAATGGAGGAGGAGGAGGAGGGGGGACAAAGAGAAGAGATGTAGAAGGACAGAAGATGGAGAAGGAGGAGAGGAGGAGGAGGGAGCTGCGAGGGAGCGAGGCAGAAACAGCTCCAGTCTAGCATCTGGATTTTATTAGCAGCCGTTGGGAAAATCTGAAAAGGAAGTTTTTTCTCTGCGAGCACGTCGGCAGCAGTGATATGCTGCACATAACCACTTCACTGCCGACGAGAGGAGCCAGGCCCTCCCAAAGGAGAACAGATGGTCGCTAGAACTTCAATACAATTACATCAATAACAGCTTTCACAGATATAAGCACTGTATGACAGGATCCCTGCAGCTCAGAGAGACAGAAGTACAACTCCTCTACCCTTAGCACCTCCAGCCCTGGATAAATTGTCTTTAATCCATCCTCACTCCCTGCCTGGGCTCCAGTTATCCTTGTTTTTCTCGCCAGTTTGCCCTTTTTAAAGAAAATGTTTTGCTCCAAAGCGTTTGACTTGGAAAAACTGGTAACTTGTCAATGATTTGCTCATGGTAATCTGATCAAAGACAGGAGGGCTTTTGTCTGCGCTTATTAAGGAGAACCCCTCCACCCCCACCATCCCCAGTTTGTTTTTTTGTTCAACATGTTTGTTCAGCCGGCACTGCATGTGTACTATCACAGGGATTCTCAAGTAACATAGGGGAAATATGCGTTTGTGTCCGCAGCGTGAGCATATGCATTCAGCAAACATGTGTGCGTACATCTGTGTATCTATTTGTGTGTGTGTGTTTGTGTGTGTGTGCATGTACGGTTCAGGCCTGTCTCCCACCCTGTCATTAGTGAGGGCTTTAAAGCCTCTGAACTCTAAATCAGCTCAAGATGAAGTAGAGTCTGGGATCTGTCTGCAGAAGCAGCCTGTGTGCTGACACGCAAAAAATCACACACACAAACATGCACACACACTCCCATCTTACCTGTGACACAGTTCAGACTTCACACTGATAGCAAGGCATATATTAAAATATAGATTTATCAAAAAGAAAATATGTTCCGTATGTAGATTTTTTTCCTACTCAGAGGAGGAGGATGTATCGGTTGTGTGTTATTGATGTCAGCAGTCTTTTCCTTTTGAATGGCATCTGGGCTGCTAGAATGAGAGTGGAGGGTGCTGAAGGTGCTGTATCCCCAAGTCTTAGGTCCAGGGCACAGGGCTACAATCCCCATGTTTTGATACGAAGGCCTGGTGGGAGGCTGGGGGCCAGGGGCTCAGGCTCTGTTTGTGTGGACTCCTCAGCGGCCTGATAGGGAACAGATGTGGGAAGGCAGGCGGCCGGGCAGCCAGCCAGAGCAGCTGGGAGAAATTAAAAACAACAGCATTCCTGGAGACATGGGGAATTACAGTGGGAGGGAGGGAGAGAGGGATGTAAGGAGCGAGAGACAGAGGGTGAGTTTTAGGGCTATGTGGTCACTGGCGAGAGTCTCTGCGGAGTACGAGAGATTGAAGAGACAGGAGAGATTTAAGGGGACTGTTGTGCAGCGGTTAGCTAAAGCTAATAAGTTGCAGCTGTATTTCCAGTGGAAGCACGAACACACATGCACATATACACTCACACACACACACACAGATGCATACAGTCAACAATGGGACATATGCCAATGTGAAATGAGACCAAAATGTATCTGAATGGCCCTCTAATGGCTTGTCATGACGTGATGGTACTCATTTGTAAATGTGTATCTGTGTTTGTTTTGAAAGGGTTTAAAGAAGGCATGTGTTCTTAAATCTATAATGATACCCCAAAAATGGTTTGAGAAAGTTAGACAAACCACTCCGCTGTGTGTGTGCGCAGTCGTACAGTACATGATCGGTGGTTTTGTGTGTCTCTTTTTTGTTTTTCATCTTGTTTCATCATGGCACAGGGGAAGAGTAGAAAACAGAGAACATTTTTAGAACTCAGGCTGCAGACTGTTTCTTTGGTGAGCAATCTTTTAGCCCCGATTACGTCAAACGTGCAGACATACAGCTGTTCAGAGAGTTGGAGAAACAGAGAAAAACACAGACAGGGCGGCAGAGAGGTAGGTAATGACTGCATTGTTTTATTTTCAGCCTAAAATTCAGTGGTGAGTGTTTGGGACAAACAGCAACAAATCTGTATCCTGAGCAGATCTATTCTCAGCTGTATCGATCCCAAAGTGGCTCCTCTCAGAGAGATAGATAAAAAAAAACTGCAGGGGGGGAATAGAGCAGCTTGCAGACAGGAGCATGGGTCCAGTCCAGATCCGAACCTTTAACCACAGGTCTGTTTTACCTGGTAGCCCTCTCTCATTCCCAGGGCGTCAAGTAGCTTTGGCCAGTGGCCTTCGGCGTCTGATTGTTACGCACAAGGCATCCTTGAGTGTCTGTATAAGACGTACCGGGCTTTCAGCACTCAACTCTCGCTCCCGCTATCTCCTTCTCTCAGTTTGAGTGTTTCGTCCTTCAGCACAAAGCACAATGGGAGCACAGATGGCCACAGATGGGGTTGTAGACCTAGCAGACTTCCTAATGTATTAAAAGTGAAATCCAGAGCATGGTGCGTATGTGTGTGCCCTGTCCCTGTGGCTGGTCAGATTAAACAGCTGTCTATAATCCCACGGTGGGAGCAGACAGACAGACAGGATGGTCCCCTTATCCTCCGCTCCTCTCGAAGAAGTGACGAAAATAGCTGTGATGTAAACAGGGATTTTTATGGCCATCCTGATCTTTTGATCACACGTGCGCCCTGCTCTTGTTCATTCTTCAGACTCGTCAATGAGGGTACGATTGGTTATTATAATGCACGTTTCTCGTAAAGATGTATAGCCCACCACATGTAAGTCCTACAATATGCATATACAGTGGCACAGTAAATTTGATCAAAGAGGAGGTTTACTGAAACATATGGCTGCCTCCCTACAGGAAGCAGCCAACCAATTCGGCAGCACAGAGAGCCTGTTTGTGTGTTTAGGGTTCTTTAGAAGAGAATGGCTGCATCTATTTATACCAGCCCTCCCCATCTGCCTCCATCTACAACCTTGTGTGTTTATGTTCAGTGCGTCTGGCATGGGGGAAAACAGCGGAGTGCCCCTCGTGTTCTTGAGGATCACTGTGTCAATGGCCCTCGTACAGCACACTCCAGAGTGGCACTCTTTAAATACAGACACCAGCTGTTGAACGCGTCTACATGAGCTCTCAGAAATAGGTTAACACCAAGGACTGAGACCAACTGAGGCAGGGGTTTTGTGGAGGAAAACACTGGGTTCAAAGTTGGCTCATGAGGGGCGAAATGAAAAACACATTATGTGAGAGTCACTTAATATGTCAGTTGGTGACTACAATGTATTTGCAGCTGTAAAAGAGGTTTCTAAACAGTGTTCAGATGTGTAAAAGGCCTTCAGCTGTTTGGTTTCAAGAGTGGTGGTGGTATTATTTTTATTATTAGTTGTATAATAAGGTGTGATAACTGCCTAATAACCTTTTTCCCGTCATTTGCAGAAGCCTAGTCTCACGACAGGGCCACTCTGTGCGCACGAGGATGTAAAATGTAAAATCAGGCTTCTCGTCAGCTTGTGTTTGTGTTCCACATTTGAGAGAACAGTTAATTTCTCCCTCCTGTAATACATTAAGAGACAGCTGAAAGAGACGGAAAGAAAAACAGAGAGAAGAGAGCTGTCAAGAATCAATGAATGCCACATAAAGTCTACAATGTGGTTTACATTTGCTTTGCTAGAGCACAGAAGATGGCCCTCTGTCCTTACTCTTTCATTATGAATGCATGTGTTTACTCCGCTTAATGGTGGTGTTTAGCGCCAGTACCCAAGTACACACGTTTATGTACTAATATATAAACTGTGTTGCGTATTGATTTCATTGTTTTTCATTGCGCGGCGCACATTTATTGCACCCTCTGCCAGTCGCACACATGTACACATACTCTAAAGCTATCTTCGCACAGGCTGCAGAACTCATCACACCTCTCAGCTCAGGTTTACATCGCAGATAGATTTGGTTCCAGCAGCTGCACTGACAGACGGACACATAGACAGAAAGACACTCCAGAGGTACATCACTAAATAACAGACCTGCTGCTTGTATATATAGTGTGACTTGTGTAGTGGAGCTTATACGCAGGTGTACAGGTTATACCCACCTATTTTTCTGGCTGTTCACAGCATAACCACCTATCATCCAAAAAGTCATTGGAATACATTGGAGAGTATACCCACATTCTCCTTGGTAACCAACATATCTACCTCGTGGTATACCCACCTCATCAACTACATTTGTGCATAACTATGTTTGTGTTGAAGGCGCACTGTATGTATAGACTGCACGAGGTCACAAATGCAGAATGTAAGGCAACAGTCCTGACACACATCCACCCCGTGTCATGTTTTCTTCTCATGTCCCTTGCTGTACCATCCATTCCCTTCACGCTACACAGCCTGGCCTTGCCTTGTTTGGTGCTGGCAGGGTGTCTGGCAGAGGACAGTGAGGCTTCTGGTAGCAGGACGGAGCGCTGCTGAAAGCCAGTCCACACGGTGATGGACAGCAGCAGATCCAGCTGCACTTGTCACTGGCTGTCAAGCCGGCTGTCTGAACTAGGGGACGAGAGGGGACAGGCGGGGAGGACTGTGTGCATGTGAATGTTTGTGTGTGTGTGTGTGTGTGTGTGTGTGTGTGTCTGGGGGTTGGAGGTTACAGTGGAGGGGCACTGATTGGGATGTCAGAGCTACAAGGAGTGTGTATGTGTGAAGGGGAAAGAGAGAGAGAGAGGGAAGAGAGAGGGGGGGGGGCTCTCAGTCAGCAGCAGCTGAGCGAGTGAGCAGGTGTTACTGTATGTCTCCCAGGCCCATGAATCTCCAACAAGAGAGACACAATACAAGTTTGAATTCATTTCCACTCCCTGCATTGATTTGTTTTGGTTCTTTTTATGGGGCTTTTGGTTTAAGGAAACAATCGATGGTTCCCAGGTGAAAATGTCGGTGGTTTCCACCTTAACCAGCTGTCTCCACTTTTATTTATTTTTTGATAATTCAGATTTATATTGCTTTAATCTTTCGTTCAAAACCATACAATGTTTCACAGACATTTCTTCTTGCTTACAATAAATGTAACATCAGTGGCATAAGAGACAAACAAAAATATAGGAACATACTGATTAAGCAAGACTACGAAAAATATCTACACAACATATTTATACAGTATTAGTTATGACTGGGACACACACTTCATACTACAGGCAAAAAAGATCCCAAACTGATTCCTTACTCCTGTTTCTGTTACTCATCCTGTTAAGCATAAACTCATATAAAGCTGTTTTTATCATGGTGTTTGTCCATGGCAGTAGATTTGGGGGGGGAGACGCAGGGACACGTCCCCCTCAATATTTAGAACATGAGCAGTAAATATAATAAACATAAATGTAGTAGAGGACTTTAAGGTGGAGGTAGAGCGGGTCGTCCACTAATCTGAGGATCGGTGGTTCGATCCTGGCTCCTCCAGTCCGCGTGTCGAAGTATCCTTGGGCAAGATACTGAATCCCAAGTTGTGAGAGTGTGTGAATGATTACTGAGTAGCAGATGACACCCTGTATAGTAGCCTCAGCCACTAGTGTGAATGGGTGAATGTGACTCAGTAGTGTAAAAGCGCTTTGAGTGGTCAGAAGACTAGAATGGCGGTATACACGTGCGGTCCATTTGCCATTGAAAATTTGGTGGAGAACCTCTAACCCAGTGTCCTCCGCAATGTTCAAATGAAACCTACGCCCTTGTGTTTGTCCATTCTCGTAATTCTGCAGATTTGGGTGTTTTCCAGTGCTGTTTCCAATTTTAATGAAACGTTAAATTTTTTTCTTCATGCTGGAGCTCCATCTTGATGACTGTGTTGTTTTTTCCCTATGATATCGCAGGTAGCAGAGTGCAGAAGGTTGGAACAATGCCAGATTCACCTGCGGATGTGAAAACCCAGCCCAGGTCCACCCCACCCACCATGCCTCCTCCACCCCCGGCGGTCAGCCAAGCAACCAATCGCAATGCTTCATTCACCCCCGCTACCAGTAAATCAAGTAAGTACTTTGTTTTTTGTTTTTTTTACTGTTTTCTAAGATCAGTTACACCTGAAGTTCACTTCAACTGCAAGATGTGTGTCTGCCATCAATAGTCATACAGGTGTTTTCTTTGACTCGAAGATGATCCTTTTGTGCGGAAGCATCATGTCAGCAAGCAGTTAACCAGGCAGGTGTGAGAAAAACAGTGAGCTGGTTGGCGTGCTGAGCTGGCTCTTACTCTTCATTTCACAGTGAGCACTGGAGAAGGTAGCCATCGTTATGTGAGCTGGTAATTGCAAATTATGCTTCTCTACAGAGCTGGTATGCATATCTAAGTATAGATTAAAACTGCACTAAAATGGGGTAACCTGTGGCCTAGAGGTTAACCGGGACCTTTGTTGCATGTAGTTCCTTGTCTCCCTCTCCCTTTGTTTCCTGTCAGTTCCCAACTACTGCCCCTAAAAACTCTTAAACCTGTTTAAAATTTGCTCCGAAAATTTAAGTCTAGTTGACATATAACTCTTGTTACAACAGCATTTCATTGACTATGTTTCAGTGTGTTACTGAGACCTGCTACATGTTAAGATAAAGTGATCCACCCACCAATCTGTAATAAATTACCCAAATGACTACACTACACTACAACTGCATGTCATACAGTGGACTACATGGTCGTCAACTGTCACGGACACTTTATATGCTTGTGCAAAGCGAGAGAAATTCCAAATATGTGTCTCTTCCCTGTTCTGTTGAACAAGTGTTGGAGTCACTTGCGTGTCAGGTGTGTGTCTCTGCAAGCATCTCTCTGTGTAAGTGTGTGTCTCTTGGTGTGCAGAATGCCCTTGCTAGTGGGACAAGTGTCTTTGAGCGCATGTGCGAGTGCGGCTGTGGCATTGTGTGTGCATGTGTGTGTGTATGTGTTGTTTACCAGCTGGTTGAGGCGGCGATGGCCAGGCTGCCATTGCGGTGTGTAGACTACTTTCTTCCCTATATAGCAATGACAGGCCATGTTGTTTCACCTGTTGTGGCGGGCGGTCAGCAGTGGAGCTCTCTCCTTGCACCTCTCCCTCGCTCTAAAACCAGAACACAAGTGCTGCCTGTCGGGATCACATGGGTTAGTCCATATGTGTTCAGGCTCGATCCCACACGACTCTCAAGCGCGCCTGAGGGGAACCACGCAGGAACTATATTATTGAACAACTAAACTGTACATAGTCTTGTTTTCAAGTATGAGTGCAAGGTATAGTGTTACAGCCCACAATGGCTCACTGCGGAGTCCTGTAAATACATTTTGAAAAGATTAAGTTGTTTCAGTGGTTTTAAAATTATAGTTTGGATGCTGGGCTCAGTGTAAGTGCTTGCATATGCTGCTATAATGAAATACAATCTTTAAATTACAGGTACATACATGATTTCTTTAATCTGGGAGAAAGCTTTTTCTGTTTTGACATCATTAGTTCTTTAAATAGATGTAATGCACACAAATGTATGTTAAAGAATATGACATACAGACAACAGACAGGAGATGGAAAAACAGAACCATTTTTGATATGTAAATCACGTCTTGCATGTTTTCATTTGGCCCGGATATGAAAATATGAAAGCAGGGTAAAGGTCAAACGTGTGTTTGTGAGCTATTTGTGAGTTTGTTTGTGCCGCAATAACAAAGAATATGTGACTGATTATATATGTGTGTGAACGCTGAGTCTATTCTGAACCTTAAAGCTGCAAATCTACTTTCAGCTGGTGGACATGTGTAGGGCCAGATTTAGCTACACACCTGCTATTGGAATAAAAGTAACACAGGCCACAGGACTATTTTTGGCACCTCTTTAACAAGTTCCTCTTATAGTTGTGTCCTAGTGAGTGAGTTAGGGGGAGAGGGTGAGGAGCAGGGTGGAATAGACTGATACAGGGGGAGATGGAGGGGGAGGGGGGTGTGGGGGTGTGGGTCAACTGGTACCACTTGTGAGACAGCTGAAGTTACCGCAAACACACACACAGAAACCCACACTCACTGCGCTCAATCAAACTTGCACCTCTGAAGTCACCATGTGCATCATATACCGCAGGCGTGGTGTCGAATTTAAGTCTATTGTGCGCTTTACTTACATTTAATCTTTACCACACACTTCTCTATCAGCGGGATGCGAGCGCGTCTGCCCTCATCACGCCCCCAGATCTGTCAGATGCCCCCCAGGCCTCTTCAAAACTACTGACCCAGTTCACGTTGTCTCTTCCTTCTGTCTGTTTATCTGCAGTGCTGAATGGGAGCAGCCACTCTCCTACATCGCTGAACGGTGCTCCCTCCACTCCTAACGGCTTCAGTAATGGGCCGGCCATGTCGTCGACGGCCTCGCTTTCCAACCAGCAGCTCCCGCCGGCTTGCGGTGCCCGGCAACTTTGCAAGCTGAAGCGCTTCCTGACCACGCTGCAGCAGTTTGGCAACGACATATCGCCTGAGATTGGGGAGAGGGTGCGCAGCCTTGTGCTGGGGCTGGTGGTAAGTTGTGATTATTTTTAAGTGGGATTATTTTGATGAATTCTTTTACTGCATCTATTTATTTATTAATTAATTCAGCAGCTCTTTTTCCTCTTAGTTTGTGTCTAGCCTACTGTACGTTTATGCTTAGTACTTAACATCGGGCACCTATGAAGTTCCAAAAGCTGGTATTTTTTATCTTGTATACAAAAGATAATGACTTGCACACGCTAAATATTATTGTGTTTGCATAGGATGTGGATCTTGTGTAAACAGAATAAAAAAATATCATCATGTGGGACTTATGCAGCTCCGTTTGAGGGTGTTGTAAAAGTTTGTCTCCTGATTCCACTCTTTGTCTAACTTTCCCTGTTGTCTCGGGCAGAACTCCACTCTCACCATCGAAGAGTTTCACTCCAAACTTCATGAGGCCACCAACTTCCCTCTGAGGCCGTTTGTCATTCCCTTCCTGAAGGTAAATGCTTGTGCACAGATTTAATGTGAGATAAATCAGGGCCAATGTCTAAAACTGACACTCTCAGAGTTTACCGCTGCTGTCCATATGGCCAGTGTTCAGGACCGTGTGTATGTGTGTGTGTGGAGACACTGTATGTGCACCTTTCCTCTGTGCTCTTCTGCCTCCAAACAGAAAGGGTCCGGGAAGGGAAAACTTGAAATCTATGGGTGTATACAGTGTTTAAGAATGAGTGTCCATTTTTTAAAGTGTGTTAAAAGTGTTGTGTGTGAATGTGTCAGACCTCCTGGCGTGCAATGATCCTCCACATCTGGGACATTGCAGCAATGGCTGCATTATATCAACCGGACAGGTCTGAGAGAGCTATTTGACAGCACTGACACGCACACATACACACACACAATAGCTATACACATCAGCACACCCTGGAGAGAGCGAGAGAGAGACACATGGCAGAGGAAGGTGTCAAGGGACCTGTCTTATCTCATCCTGTCTCTTCATCTATCACTTTCTTTTTTTCTCCATCCCTAATCTGGCATTATTTTACTCTCACCCCATCTATCTATTGTTCCACCATGAGTTTCTAGCTCACCTCTTGTCCACTTAACACTCTACATTTACATCGGCTCAATAAATCTATATCCTTCCTACAACAATGTGTTTCATTCCTAATCCAGAGATGTCTGTCTCCCCTCTCTTTACCACTGAAGGCAAACCTGCCCCTGCTGCAGAGAGAGTTGCTTCACTGTGCCAGGTTGGCCAAGCAGACTCCAGCTCAGTATCTGGCCCAACACGAGCAGCTTCTCCTGGACGCTAATGCCAGCTCGCCCCTCGACTCCTCCGAGATCATGCTGGAGATGAATGAGCACGGCAAAAGAAGGACCCCTGACAGGTAGCATATCTCCATTAAACACAAGAAAACATATACATGCAGACTTCAGAGACGCACATTTATTGGCAGACTCTCACACACACACTGTTATATATGAATTATTTCAGGGTATTTCAGAATGCCAAGCGACAAGGGGAGGCTATAAATCCTCTGTGCGGGAGGCGGAAGTCTGGACAGCCCTGATGCCAGGCTGGCTCTGCCACCTGTCTGGGAGGGAGGGGTGAGATAAATGCACTGTAGGAAAAGAAAGAGAGCATCTGAGAAGCAAAAGAGAGGGAGAGAGACAGAGAAGAGAAGCGGGGGTGAAGTACAGTAAATGTCCTCAGCACAACCCAAAGACAGACAGAAAGACCAACAGTGGGCGACGGTTTGCAGTTGTCCCACATTTCTCCCCAGCGCTCTGCTTTGTTCACCCAGCTAAGAAGATGACACAAGACAGAATTAGCTGGCATTTCCCTTTCCTCCCTTTTCTTTTTCTTCTCTTACTGGCACTGTCCTTCTTTTCTGATCACTTCTTCACCTCTCCTGCTCTCTGTTTCTCTCTTGCTCTCTCCGACTGCTTGACCTGCGGGCTCCCAGCAGCTGTCCATATGTCAGGGATGTGTCCAGATGGTGATGTGCTGACCGTAACACTGAGCACATCCTGAGCGGGGTGTGGGGAGGTGGGAGGTGGTGGTTTGGATGGGACTGAGGGTTGGAGCTGAACGTGCAATCCCACTGTAATCTGCACACCTCCGCCTCCTGACCTGTGGCTTATACACAGCGGGAGGGGCTCGGCGGAGGAGGGGGAGGGTGGTTCAGGCTGGGGCAGGGCCTACTTCGCGCCAGCTGTTCCTCTGTGTTGTCAGATACTGGAGCCAGGGATGTGTACGAGTATAGCCGACGTACACAAATATACACATGAATAACCAAACACACACACACACATAAACACACTCATCTACATGGGGCAGCGCTGCATTTATTCGCCTTTGATCCCCGGCATGATAAAGAGTGATTTGCATCCGAATGCCTGGCTATTGCCATCCAGCTAAACAGATTAATATCAACACTCCCATTTAAACTGTCCAGATGGCTTGAAAATACAACCTCTCACACACACACACACACATACACACACTCACTTAAAGTACACAGACACAAATGAGTGTCACTAAACATCTGCCAAACACACAGCATTCAGCCCATATTGCCCCTTAAGCCCAAGAGCAGGGTGGGAGGGAGAGGGAGAAATACTTGCAATCTAAGAGTCGGCAGAGGGATATATTCAGATTAAGCGCTTGAGACGCAGGGTGTACAGTTGGACTTGGCTTTGTTTGATACATATGGCGTACAGCTGTGCAAAAGCTTTGGTGGAGCACTGCCTTACTGTAACTGAACAACAAGCAGCTCTCAGCAGGGATACATGTGTGTGAGTGTGTGTTTGCATGCGCCATGTGTTGTTGAAATTCACAAAACAAGTTTGTGTTCTTTGCTAGAGGCTTCTCAGACATGTATGGTCCACAATGTAATCTTTGAAAATAAATTGTAATGACAGTTTATGGTAGACACAGACAAAACCAATCAGGCATCATGAAGTAAATCACATCTGTTGATTTGTTTGGCATGTTTTTACAGCAGGCAGTTTTTTAACCCCTTGATCTGATTCTTAGGCCATACTGGTCTTTGCTGGGGCATGTTTTCCTACACTATGAAGTAATACACTGGCATTGCATACTTAGCCTGGCAAAGCCAGCCCACAGTTTTTGCATTACTCATTGTGGTCTGGCAAGGCCACTGATGGACTAACTGGAGAAAAATGAAGTTGGCCGCAGAAAAGTTATTTCTCTCCCTTCAGACATTAACGTGGTGTCAAAAATCTGTTTCTGAGTAAAACTGAGTTGAGAAATGATCCATGTTGTGGGAGATTTTTTTTTGTAAATGAGGGTAGTCATGTGAGCATCAAAACAGTTTCTGAGTGGTTCATCATTTATCTGAAGCAGCTGAATCGATTTTTGGGTGGACATTTGTGGAATAATGGTAAATGTGGTAGTGGAAACAGAGCTTTAGAGATGCAGACTGGCTGTGCAAGGGTACGGCATACTGGCAGATAAAGTCTCAACTGTACAACAAAGATGTTTTTTGTTGTATACCATAATATACCACACATCCCACTGCTGGAAAAATGCTGCAGGCTCTGTGTCCCAACAGTTGAACTTCTATCCTTTCATTTCTTTGTTAACACAGCAGTTTACTTGGGATCTATGCTTTGATACTGTTTTCAAGTGTTGTAGATCTTGATATCAGTCCTGGTCTCAAGACCACTTTTTGGAGGCTTTGGTCCTGTCTTGGTCAAAGACAAAGAGGACTCTGCATTTCATTTCAAGACCACAACTGCAGGGATATCATTAAATTGCTTGCACAAAAAAGAGCAATGAATAAAGATGGTTAAGTTGATTTCAGCTTCTTAGCATCTCTCTAGTTTTGGTCATGACGTGGTCTTGGTTTATGTGGTCTTGACCACAACATTGCTGTATTCTGCTAACTGTGTGGTGCTGACCCACTGCTTGACCTAATTGTCTTTAAAGAATATAAAAGTTGTACGCTCCTACGCTAAATTAAATGGCATCATGGCAAGCCATTACATATACTTTAAAATCGTGTTTTAACCCACTCTCCCGCCCTCCTCTACAGGACCAAAGACAGCTCGGACAGAGATGGGTTGCACCCGGAGCACCTGGCTAAAAGGCCCTGCACCATCAGCCCCAGTCAACGCTTCAGCCCCAGCACGGGTCTTCCTGCTCACCCGCCTCCCAATGGCCTCCCCACACACCCTCCCAACGGCCTACCCCACCCACCAAACCCCCAAGTGGGACCCCAACACTATCGCTTAGAAGACATGGCCCTGGCACACCAATACAGAGACGCTTACAGACATAATGAACACCGCGAAGCCCGGGACAGACACCGGCAGACAGGTAGGACAGCTGCATCCACAGGGGTCAGATACATCTATAGATCCCCAGTGATATGGTCAAGACTGTGGGCTGGTGTGTATGTAAGTGGGGTGTATGCAGAGAACAAAGGCCAGTTGTCATGTCCAGTGTGATAATCCTTGTGGCAGTGTGGCTATATAAAGACCACAGCCATACATGCCTATATGCTCCAACTGTGGCAACCATATATGCCTTCCTTCTGCTTTCCCAAAAGGAAAGAGGTGAATTCTTGGCCAAATTGTCTCACTCATTAGACACGAGGCTCCAGCACAGGCACACAAGTGCCAAAGACACCAGTTATTTTGTTTAAAATTGAACTTTAATATCTAAGTTAATCATTATAGTAATAAAATAGGAGACAATAAAACAGATATAAATAAAATTGACATCCACAAGCACAGTAACTAATGTTTAGTGAGTTAATTAATCTCAGCTCATCATCTGATAATAAGAATTGTTGTGTTTTTGTCACCATAAAATGAGCCATTTATATTAACATAGGGAGCGGGTCCTTGTCCAGGGAGATCGCCATGTTTCACCGCCATGTTTCTACAGTAGACCAGAACGGACAAACCAAACACTAGCTCTAGATAGGGCCATTCATGTCTTGCGTCAGCCACCGTAGTTAGCAACCTCTCAGCGACTTTATTCTGTGTGTTTTACTGGTTTAAATCACTGGGTCTGTTGTTTTTGGAGAGGAAGAGACCTCTGCAGATAATTTGGCTCACAGTTTGGATCAGAAATAAGCTGAGCACACATTAAGTTAGCAGAGAATCAAGGTGAGCACACATTAGCAGGTGCTGGGCTAGCGGCCTTTCTGCGATGTGCCAAACAACGCTGATTTGTAACATGAAATTGCTTTATTTAGTGTTTTTACCGGTTTAAATCTCCTGGTCTGTTTGTTTGGAGAAGAGGAGACCTCTGCAGATAATTCGGCTCCCTTTAAAAACCTCTGTAGCAATGACCACTGATAGAATTCTAAATATAAGAAGTTTTGTAATCTGCATTCCTCACTACAAGATGCCACTAACTTGCCCTAAATCTTACACACTGTTCCTTTAAGCATCCACTCTGGACTTGTAGAGCATTTTGCAGCTTCAAGTCTGTTACACAGTTTTATATATGTGAGTTTGACCCATGTATTTGTCTTTTAGCAGTGCACGGTGCCCGCCAAGAGGAGGTGATCGACCATCGTCTTACAGATCGAGAGTGGGCAGAGGAATGGAAGCACCTAGATAATGTACGTATCAGCATGGGAGCCATATTTAATGTCAGTCACCTTTTCAATCATAAACATCATGAAGCAGGGCTTTAAAAATGAGCTAAGAGGTCAGCAGGTGATTTAAGTTAATTTTAGCAGGACAGGAACTGTTGACAGACAACCTCCGTCCCATCTGAGTGTGCAGTTGATGGACAGCTGACCATAGGAGGTCTGTGTCAGTGTGGTGAATTAACAACAGACAGACACCTATCTGGCTTCCTGGCACCCAGCTCCATGAAGACAAAATCATGTTCACTAGACACACACACACTCACACACATGCACGCACACACGCACACACAGAAACAGGGCCCCAGATGGAGCTCAGGACCCAGCAGAGCGCAGCTCCAGCTGGGGAGAGCAGCTGAGACAAGAGCTGCAGTCATGGAGAGAACCGGCCAGGCCTGGACCCCAGCCAAATTAGAAACACTTCACTGAAATAAATATAGCTAACTCAGAGGGGAGGGAGGGAGTGGAGAGACAGAGGAAAGGAGGCAGACACACAGAGAGAGGGAAAGATGAATGGGAATAATGATATGGATTGAATGTCAGCCATGCTAAACCCATTTAGCAGACCGGGCCGGGTCTGGAAACAGAGGGCAACGTGGAAAAAAAGTGACACTGTTTACAGCGGAGGGGGGGAAGGAGAGAAAAGAGAGGAAATCTGTTGAGTTGGCAGGGAACGGAGCAGAAGGGTGGAAGGAATTGGCTCAACTTTTTCATCAGCAGTCCAGCTGTTACATTATCGTTGTTGTAATGCTCTTAGACACTGAAATTCACTGACAAGCACACAATCCATGAACAGATAGGCAGAGACAGAAATCACACGCAAACACGCACGTCTGCTAGGTGGTATGTGTTGTGGGACAGATTAAAATAGTGTCTAGATTTACAGCTCAGTGGCTCCATAAGTAACTCATTCCTTTTAAATTAGCTTTGTTGCTATGACCTGTGGAGCTGTTTGTGGATTTATTTGGTACTGCTGTGTTGTGTAGGTGATGAAGTTTAACTAAATGAAGCACTGTCAAACGTCTCCTTTTATTCAGTAAGTGTTTTAACTCATCCTCAATCCTGTCCCACTGCAGCTCCTGAACTGCATCATGGACATGGTGGAGAAGACGCGCCGCTCTCTGACGGTGCTGCGCCGCTGCCAGGAGGCCGACCGGGAGGAGATGAATCACTGGATTCGGCGCTACAGCGACGTGGAGGAGATGAAAAAAGGTGGGAGCAACGGACAGCACTGCCTTCCTCCTCCTCCTCCTCCTCTTCCTCCTCCTACTCCTCACCACAACTCCTCCTCCAACACAGCTAGCAGCAGCGAGTCACTGCCCATAGGAACTCCCTCGGCTGCTGAAAGGCAGACAGGCAGACAGACAGGTAGACGAACACACACAGGGTTTGTTTGGCAAAGCAAAACACTCACAGCAAGGTATGGCTTATTGGAAATGCTGAAAATGCCTCAAAAAATATATCAATTTAGACACAAAAAGTTAGAGTATCATATTTTTCTGCAAAATCTAGGATCTTGCAGCTGATCGCACCCTTATGCTGCCGGCATGCTCATTCATAATTAAAATTTGTACTCACTTCTAACTCCTGTATTCCCATTCCTTCCTAGAAGTGGTTACAAATTTGATAACAGCTTATTTACTGATGTTGCCACACACATCCTTATGAACAGATATCTGTGTATGTATGCAGAATCTGTAGGCAATGGGACATTTGTTATCGGAGTGTTCTGGTTTCCAATTGTAGTCTGTGTATTACTGACCAATCGCATTTGAGTGGCAGGTAAGTAGTCTATGTGTAAAGGTGGAACACATTGGCTGAAATGCAGTCTCAGAACCCATCGGCTATCGTCTGACAATGATTCAGCGTTATATTAGCTTTTTAATTATATGGATTTATGTGCAGATATCCACTGGCTACCCCACATCTCCCGAAATATTGTCCTTTGTCCCGGGAGGCTTATCATTGTCTGACCAATAGCTGATGGGTTTCGAGATTGCCTTACACCTAGTTTGTATTGGTCCCAAAAATAGAATTGGAAACTAAAGGAGAGACTTGCGAATGTGTGTTTGTTCAGATCGCGAGTCAATCACCGTGTGTGTAACTGAGAGCGTGCCTGCTTGTGTGTTTCAGAGATCCACCGAGACTTCTTACACAGGCCTCCCTCAGGATACCTGCCAGAAGAAATCTGGAGAAAAGCTGGTAAGAGCCAAGCCTCCCCTTCTCTCTATTGTCTTCATGATTGACCTCACACAGACTAACACAACACACACACACGCACACAGTGACCATCATCAGTCTTCACGGCCCTCATCCTGGCCCCACAGACAGACAGAGCAGAGGCCTTACAGCCGTAGGTCCATCAGGGCAGAGGATTGGAGGCCCTCTGTGTCATTAGGGCTAAATGCCCTCCATCTGTCACCACTATGAAAGGCCACTGCAGTTAAAGCTGCAGTGAAAATGCAGTCACCTGGCCAGAGGCAGGCCGCAGCAGCGCAGCACAGGTTGGAGTGTAACTGAGAAACACACACTCCCAAGATTTTATACCTTCTTTTATTGTGATTGTTCTCTGGCCTCATGCACAGTACACAAACTTATCACTAAAGTATATCAAATACAGACATTTATACAGAACAATCTTGACCGCTATTATTATTTTTGGCTCAGTGTGTGGCCAAAGGGAAGCAGGTGGGAGTGTTGCATTGCATGGGCCTTCTTGTATACTGCATGTTAGATAGAGCCCATCCCAGGAGTCGTCTGGCTCAGCCCTTGTTCCGCCCCAGTCCCAGCACTATTATGTTGCAGTCATAGTCCAATACCCTGCGGAGGAAAGACGCTGCTGCTGTAGGCAAAATTCTGTGCTGCATTTTCACCAGCAGAAAAAAGCTCTTTTAATTGCAGTTGTTTTTCATACAGGTACTACAAGCATCCCGCTCTCCCCAGCACTAAAGCACCTCCAAAACAGGCAGGGTGAGTAACACATCTCACTCCCAACATCTCACCTCTAATGTCTGTGTAAGTGTGTGTGTGTGTGAGTGTGAGTGTGTGTGTGTATATGTGTCACCTCTATCTCAGCAGCCAGGTACTCCTGCCTGATGCAACTGCAGCACCTCTTGCTTTTAATTAAAACCAGACACGTATTCTCTGGTCTGGTTCAGGTTGAGAGACTGCAGTGCTTTTGAAAAAATAAGATCTGAAGTGTGAAAAAGCAGACAGAAATAACACGTCTCAGGGACTTGCCAAATCCCTGTGGAATTAAAACGTTAATATTGCTGTCCCCGTGTTTTCCATTAAGTGCTAATTGCCCCAGCATCTGCTATGCAGTCTCCTTGATAAGAATTAATTAAATTTGCAAACTAATCTTAGTGGTGCATGCATTAGGCCAGATAATTGAGAAGCTCGGGATAATGCAGATAGTGTTTTGCAAAGGAGAGAAGAAAGAGGAGGAGGAGGGGTATGAGAGGAAGAAAAAAAAGGATAGAAATGAAGGATAAAGGTAGAGGGAGAATGATGGGTTGAAGGAAAGCATTGAGACATGTGTGTGAGTGTGACTGTATGTTGACAGGATTGACAGAATGCTAACTTTTTTAGCATATGAGCACAGGAATTAAAGCTCAGACATGCACACATGCACACACGCAGCCATGTGCATATACACAGCACCAGTGTTGGATAAGGCTCCCCCTTGCCCACTGCCTATCTTTTTGCACAGTAGTTTGGAACAAGTGGAGTGGAGCGGCGAGGAAAAGTGACAGTTATTTATGAGTTTCCTTTCAAACAAACACTGACTGGGGGAAATAGGGAGCAGTGGAGAGAACCATATCAGCCTCACCTCCTCCTTGGTTGGCCTGATACACCTGGAGAGCCACTTGTCATTTGTGTCTTACTGCGTCTGCTTGGCACATCTGGAGGAGGTGGAGCAGGAGGGAGAAATATAATTTCATCTTTAAGAATGTTTGACAGTAGAGGAAAATGACATTTTAGAGGAATTCACATCTTATAATCACGACACAGCACATTTGCATTCGATTAATAAATAGTGTTTATTTGGAGACCTATTCCTCAGGTGTATGAAGCCCTACGAGATATAGATATTGTGCATTTGTTGTAAACTGTGAGGCCAATAATGAAAGATTGCAAAATGTAATCACTCCTGCCTCTTACTGAGTGGAGACTGCGGGAAGTTTCTATTTTAGACTGCCATCTGGAAAGGAGTCTACACACCTGCCTGTTGTAAAAACACAGCCCCCTCACTCATACAGTTTGTGCTTCTGCTGGAAGAACAAAAGGCCCCATGATAAAATCTACATGGTATGAAGCCCTGCAGTGGGGATATGAATGCCCACTGGTGGAGAAATTATTCAGTCTTCTCTGTAAACTCCGTCTAACAAATTCTATTAGAATAATTCTGACAAGATGACAATCATGCAAACGGGGAATCCCAGGATGTTGTTTGAACAGCCAAGTTAGTGACAAAACTTTGGAGACATCTGCTGTTGTCAGTACTGGAAATTATTGTGGCCAGACGTGTTTGAATTAATTATTGAAGTCTGGCTGTTTCCCTTTTCTGGCAGAAAGTTTTAAATCTTGGATGATGTACATCTGTTCACTGAGATACAGACAAGATGGCAGCTTAAAGAGCCTCAATAAAGGATGACAGAGCAGGCTGGATGGGACGATGGTCACAAGCATTAACACCTCTCTCTTCCTCTCTCTCTCAGAGGAGGCAGTGAATGAGGTGAAGCGGCAGGCGATGTCAGAGCTGCAGAAGGCGGTGTCAGACGCCGAGAGGAAAGCTCACGAGATGATTTCAGCCGAACGCTCTAAAATGGAGAGGGCGCTGGCCGAGGCCAAGAGGCAGGCCTCTGAGGACGCACTAACAGTCATCAACCAGCAGGAGGACTCCAGTGAAGTGAGTACCACAGACCCCCCACCTACATTTCGCCTCATTCCCCCTCTCACTTGTTCTGTAATTCCTTCCTCTGTCACTCACTCTTCAACGCTCTTCTGCTCCATCCATTACCCTTCACTTTGTCCCCCCTCATCCTCCAAGTTTTTCGTGTGTTGTATAATCCACACAGCTGGCTGCTCTTGGTTTGGTGCTGCACCATGTTGTCATCATTATTGCAGAAGCAGTCTAGTTGTCTGTGTAAATAAAAGCAGACAGACCCAGATGGTTGGAGCAGAGTGCCAGGCTGAGGCCATTACAGAGCAGTTGACCACCACCTGCTGGTTACACAAACCAGTGGCGCTGGACCAGGACTTAAAGCCTTAAAATGAAATCCCCATGCAGAGAGTAATAAAAAAGATGAGGATCAGATGGATAAACTGTGTCATAAAATGACTTAATTTAGGTTGCAGCATATGTAAATGTAAAAAATTGAGAACTGAGCTATCCTGGGACAAAAAAGAGACTTATTTCTATCAACCCACTCTCTCCCCACTGTCTCACCAGAGCTGCTGGAACTGCGGGAGGAAAGCCAGTGAGACGTGCAGCGGCTGCAACACGGCTCGCTACTGCGGCTCCTTCTGTCAACACAAAGACTGGGAAAAGCACCACCATGTCTGTGGTCAAGGCCTGCAGGGGATGCCAGGGGGCAGCAGCGTCCCTCTCGGCACCCCGTCCTCCTCCTCCACCTCCTCGGGGTCCTCCAGCGCGCCCCCCACCCACTCGGAGAGCACTCCTCCAGGAGCCCTGTCCTTGGCGGGCCAGAGCAGTATTGCGGGAGGGGCTGGCAGCGGCAGCGGAAGTGTCTCTGCCAGCCCCAAGGAGAGCAGTTCCAGTAGTGCCTCTCGCTCCACGACTCCAGCTACCCCCGCCCTACTGGATGCCACCTCTCGCTGACGTCTGACCCTTGTCCCTTCCCTGCATACTGATGCGACGGTGCCCACACTCCACACAAAACCAAACTGAGGAATCTTCATCGCACATTGCTCCCTTTTCTCCTCCCCTACTTCAGTCCTTATTTCCCTCTTATCCTAAGCTCTCCTGAAAATCCTCTCACTACCTGATGTTAGACTGCTTTTCTGAACTCGTCACCCTCCCTCCCCCCCCCCCCCCCCCCAAAAAAAATACTTTTTCTGTCTTTGTCTCTTTCACAACCACAGCCACAAATACAAAGATTCCAGCCTGGGGTTCAGTGTAGTGGAAAGCATGAAAGTGTCTCCTATCTCTGTGCTCAGTCACAGAAACATATCTGATGTGTTTGCTGAAAACATGACTTGAAGATGTGACTAAGATGTGCCCTCAGTAATGGAAGCACGTTAAATACTGTCCGCCGAAGGACACAAGACAAGGGCTGTGGTAAGGCAACAATGATGGGGGGATGACTAGGCTGATTAGCACTTGGATTGGATTTCCCTTTAATTTAGCACCAATGAGAGAACAGTACCCAGCCCTGAGATGTGCACTACCAGTGCAAACAGTTCACTGATGTGGCACTTATTCTACAGTGTCCTACCGGAGACAGGCAAGGACAAAATACCTTTTTTTCAAATGGATGAGGGAAGGGGAAAAACCTGTGATGTGATAAATTCCTCAGAAACACAGCTTAGTATTTATTAAATGTTTCTTTCTGGCTTTAAGGGAAAATAAAGAAAAGTCCAAATATTCTAAATAAAGAATAGTAGTGCTGATGATGATGATAATAATGATATGAAAATAAATTAATTTTAAACTGCTAACTACCTTGCTAGCGAGCCAAGAAAATCTACACCGGACTCACCTCTCTGAACCATTGTGAACCCAAATGAATTCAAAGATGAAAAATAACATGATCCAAACCTTTGTATTACACTGCCAAAGTGAGTAAGTAAGCGATAAGGAGAAGCACTCATCTTATAACCAAACGCAAAGCAACATCACCTCCTCAGCAGATAAGCCAGCCCTGGGAGGACCAGGCTGCAGGGACGCTGCAGAACGGGACCCAGAGGTAGTCAGACATTTAAAAAAAAAAAAACTGCTTTGATCTGCAGCTGCCTCCTGCAGTCTGGACAAAATGACAGCGATTCCTCAGTGATGGCCCAGACTAGTGAATATGGACGATGCTGTGAACTTGCCTACAAGAAAGACTTAATGAAATGGATGGAAACCCTGCCACAGTGTGATTTTTTTGTGAATGGTAACAGAGAGGGACGGAGAGAAAAAAACGAGAGGAAAGGAAAATGTACACAGCCTCAAAGGAGATGAAGAAACATACATGGCAATGGAGCTGCCAAAAACCTCAAAACAAGCTTGAAAACATTGTCCGAGAAGGCATTGCATACTACGGAGACGTATGAGAAGAATGTTTGTAAGTTTTTTTTTTTTAAAGCTCCACAACGGGGAGATATTTCAAGGAATTGCTGTTACCTTTACATTCACTCCCTCCTTTTCCAAAGCATGATAAACAGATGAAAGAGCCTAGTAAAGGGTGGTGTAGACTTGGATCTCCTCTCTCTTTCTACCTCCCCTCACCCCACACCTCCCTTCTGCGCTCTTCCCCGACTACTTGACTCAAGTCTGCCCCTTAACCCCAGCCTGCTTTGGACAGAGCCTCGGAGCAGTCACGTGGGAAGGGTTCGAACCTGCTTGTAGATATTGTTCCTCTTTTCAAATTTCAATAATGTCTCTTGTCGCTGATGTCCACATGTGCTGCCCTTGTGTATATCCAGAAAGACGGACTTTGTTTTTTGGTTTCGTTACCTTTCATTTTTCCTCCTTTAAGTTTGGGCTGAGCAGTGAAGTCAGAACAAGGAGGAAACTCGCTTATGAGAGGAAGCCCCACATTGTACTTATTGTTTGATTTGTTGTATCTATATTAATGAGATGAAACCCCTCTTGTAGAATATTTTGTATTGCTCGCATTGTAAGACAGTGAGAGGACGGAGGTGCAATATGAAGAGAATTCAGCTACTGAATGGAACCTCAGCAACTGCCCATAGGGTGTCATATAATATAGATACATATAAATATATTTAAAGTAACATCAGTAACTTAATGTGAATGTACATAGTATTTAAAGAGGTCCAAAAATGTGTTTGCCAAATAACAGAAACCTTTAAAGTTTAATGTCCAGAATATGATTTTCTCACAGTACATTTATTTCTCAAATTCATCAACTCCCTTTATTATTTTTTTTCTCTTTCTCTCACTTTCAATTTTCACTCAAATCAAAGTGTCATGTGATCCTGAGTGGAGGAGACTGTTGGTAACAGAGGTAAAGTGGTTTCATACAGTACCACAATGCATGCAGCAGAAAATGGATGAAAACAGATTAAGGGTGAATGGACACTACAAGACTTCCTGAACATTTCTAAATCAATTAATAAGGCCTTAATCTACAACATTTCAAAAATCCACACTGCACTACACCAAGAAAACTTGTTCATGTTTCACTTCAATCTTCTTAATTTGAATGAGAAGCAGTAATTGGGAATAAATGTCATTGTCACGTGCTTCATTCACCCCCTTGGTCAGTTTACATCCTGCAGGAGGGGACGCAGCAGTGTGTACTGACAAAAACAAATGCCTAGTCAATATTTAAAAAAAAAAAAGAATAAAAAGTGGTGGCTCAGTTTTAAATTTAGCTACATCACACCAAATGTAGGACTTATCAAACTTGATATGTCATGTCTAAGGTTCTGTTTCCACCCCTGTAGGGACCCCTCGCTTTCTCTTGGTCCTCATCAACCTATGTGTGTGTGTGTGTGTGTGTGTTGTTAGGAGTGTCTGTTTCCCCCAAGGTGCAGGACAAGCCATTACTGTAGGATTAAGTGAAATGCCAGTGTTAAGCTACAGTAAACCTCAAAGCTAATTTTGATACCCAATCCTTGTAAGGTTGTTTTTTTCCCACTAATTATTGTTTATTTGTAAAGATGCAATTTGAACATAAGCTGATAATCTGGGTTAGTTCTTTATTTCCAGGCCAAGAGAGAAGCATCACCTCTTTAGTTTATTTAATTTTTTTTTTCCCAGCCCTTCCCACATGCTCCAGTAAACACATGTATGTTAAACAGGCTCAAGGCCTTTACTTAAAGGTCCAGTGTGTAGAATTCAGGGGCATATATTGGCCGAAATGGAATATAACATGATAAGCATGTTTTCTTTAGTGTATAATCACCTGAAAATAAGAATCGTTTTTGTTTTCGTCACTTTAGAATGAGTTGTTTATGGAGATTGCAATCTTGCATTGCTATGTTTCTACAGTAGCCTGGAAAGGACGAAGATACACACTGGCTCTAGATAGGGCCGTTTGCCTTTTTGCCTTTTTGCATCAGCCACTGTAGTTAACAGCCCCTCTGCAAGAGCCAGACAGCATCATAAAAACATAGATTTTTAATGTGAAAATGCTTCACATCAGTGTTTTTACCAGTTTAAATCACCGGGTCCATTTATTTCGGAGAGAAAGAGACCTCTGTGGATAATTTGGCTCCCAGTAAAAACCTCCTGAATGTCTAGATTTAGCTTTATTTGTGTTTTTTTTCCAGTTTTAATCACCCAGTCTGTTTGTTTTGGAGAGGGAAAGACCTTTGCAGATAATTCAGCTTCTGGTAAAAACCTCTTAAACAATGAACACTAAAGGAATCCTAACTGGGAGGTCATACTTGGCACATGGGAGAAGTTTCAGCTGGTTGCAATCTGCAGTCCACACCATTAGATGCCACTAAATCCTACACACTGCTTCTTTAAAGGCCTGTCACCCTGCTCACACTTATGTAATATTGATCATTGTAAACCTAACATAGCTGGCCTCATATACACTTGGACCAAACTTGGGGAAAAAAAATAGCTAACTTTGTTTTTTGCAGTGAGCGTTGTAGAAAACTTGTCATCAACAGATGGATAACAGATGAAACCTTTTATTTAGACTATCTGAGACACTTAATTCAAATGAGCTAAGTTGTAAGGTACTCCTGCATCTGTGTGTAGCATTCATGTATGTTTGTTATAATTACCATGATTTTTTTTGTGTGTCATTTGCTCCTTTCTCCCCCCTCAATGTCTAATTCCTCCACTACCACCCCAGACCACATCTTTACAACCCCCCTTCACACTAGCTACCTCCTGTGACCATACAGCTAACCACCAGGAGAGGTTGACCTGGACTTTGAAAAGCTGGGCTAAGAGCAGACATGGAAGCACACACTCAAAAGCGATCGTATGAATCCGTCTAAAAAAAAATGCTAAAAGCGTTGAAAGGAATTGCCATTACTCGCGATGTGGAAGAATATTTACTCCCACCAGACTTCACACGATTGATCACATCCCACCAACCAAACCGATACTGCTGGAATTTAGTACACATAACAGTCAAACCTGCATATTACCAAACTGAACACAGAGTCGACCATGACATGCCATCTGTTGTCCGAAACCAATAAAAGCACAGACCAAAGTACTCTATTGCCATAATAGGCTTTGATGCAGTGTGTATTGTCAGACCAGAAATAATAAGGTTAGAAGCTCCACTACACCACTTAACCAAAGTGTCTGAAATACACACAATCAGAGCACACGAGAGTGAAGAGCACGCTGAGTTTCAAATGTGTAGAATTCTTATTCAAGCAATCAAAGCGCTTGTTGTCTACATGTTGAATAGTGCTTCTGTAAAAATAATAGAAGCATCTCCTTCAGAAAAGCCTACTGATTGTGTGTTCTTACAGTTACAAAGCCTTGCAGAGATAAAGTGAATGCATGGTTGGTGTGTGTGTGTTTGTGTGTGTGTGTGTGTGTTACTGGCGGTGTGCCTGTTTTTGTAGAAAAAAAAAAATCTTACCTTTGTCTTCGTGTCTCTGTACAAACTACTTGAAACCTTCAGAGCTTTAATGAAACATCCTAGACAGACTATAGTGGCAGATAGATTCACAATATGTAGCAACAGCTTTGTGCAGTAAAATAAACGTACCTGCATCACGGACAACATTTTAATGACAGTTCCATTCAACTCGTACAAGCTTTACGTGTGCCTCCGTGTCTGCAGGTAAGCCCTCAGATAAACTAAACAAAGCCAAACCCAGTAGACCACTTATAAATGACCAAAATACAACCAAAAGCTACAACTTTTCTTTTTACACTTTGGTTGAGGTTTTTGTGTTACGTCCCAGCATTAGAGAACTTCACTGTGGTTGATTGTGTGGAGCTGTAGAGGAAAGAGCAAACTGTCCTTCACTGAGATTCTCCCTCCTGATTTTATTGGACAGGACACAAAAGATCAGATCAATGTTCTGTCCAGCCGGGCGCAAGCTTCATTAAGTCATGAAACAAATGAGATTCATGCCGAGGTGTCGTACACTTTTCTCTGTGAAGATATTAATAGATGGCAAACGCATAAGGGCTCTGCTGTTGTGAATATCATCCAAGGGTCTCCGAACACTTTACATCAGCCACTTTTCTGTTTGTTTAACTATGTACATGATAACGGGCAAAACGCATGTTTAGAAAAGGCAAATATTAGCAGGTTGGCATTTGTTTCTCCCTTTCCCCCCCCGACCAGTAACTCTACCAATGAAGTTTCAAGGCTCATCTGATGTGATGGTGACACGTCCTTCCTGTGAAACAGGCACTGATGAATAGCTACAGTAGAAAGCTAAAGTGGCAAACAGTGGATACAGCACTTGTTTCCCCCAAAGCCACGGCTCAGGATGGTCCTGTTTTTACCTTTACATAAATTGAAAAAAAAAAAAAAGGTTTATGTTTTTTTTTTTTTATGTGTAGGGAAGCATTCTATACTGTATTGTGCAATACATTATTACAGAAAAAACATGTTTCTGTAGGAAAGGTTGGCGCTTTGAAGATCTTTCTCCTTTTGTTTTATTTCCCTCTTCAAAAAGGTCCTGTTGCCGTTTTTAGATGAAGTTAACTGTGCCAGAAGAATTAAATTCTGATTTGTATTTATTTCTTGCATGCTTTCCTCCCTGTTGCTAATACCGCTCTTTAACTGTTCGCTCTGTTGGATGTGTGAAGCTGTAAAACATTCTAATTCAGGTTATTGTCTGTGTTGAACAATGTAACTGTGTAATTAAAACATGAAATGAAGTATTCATCACTCTCATTGCTTTTCTTCTTTAAGTGCAGGCATATTCTGAGACTACATCCCCCAGAAAGGGAAAACGATCCATTGTTATTGAATCACTGCTAACACAAAGTTATTATGTAAACTTCAGAAGGCATATGATTGCATTCCCTCTTGTCTACAGAAATATGATAGCAGTTACAGTTACAGTTTGAAAGACTCTTATAGACATATATTCATACACATCTTGAACGAGCTCACACAGCTTCAATCTAATTTCATTTATTGAACATTTTGGCCTGGTTCTTTAACCTGCCCGGTGAGTCAGTCAGTACAGACTCATGCTGAGCAGCAAAACATTGTTTATAGACTGTTATCTTTAATTCTAAAATCCTAAAGTTTCCATTGATGCCAAATACGTCTGACTGAATTTGGAAGAGTATGTAGAAAATGCACAAGATGTCTAAAATGAAATATTCTAGACGTCTCGACGAGATTAATGCCATGGTGCAGTCGTAAAACTGTTACAGTGAGTGACAGTTCACTTAGTATACACATTATATAGCTTCAGTGAAGAGTTATGACAACTGAATATATGAGATCCTGTCAGACAGAAAGGAATACTTTGAATTTTTTCATATTATAAACATTTGTCCAGCAGCGTAACATCAGAACGTTTGTAGTTTTCTAATGTCTGATGATATAGGTTTCTTAAATATATTAACAGAAAAGGCATGTCACAGCAAAGCACGGGTGTAAACAATAAAATAAATAAAGGGAGAGTTCCATTTAGCTGCTTAAATTTTAGCATCCTGGCACTGTACATACCGGCTCAAAGTCACACTGTCATGACTTACCGGGACAATTGAATTAAACAGATTCATCATTAATGTCATTAATGAACTGTGATTGCTGTGGTCTGGCAGTCGGCACACCCCCAGTTTGGAAAAGCAGGCAGCAGTTCCAGCCCAGAATGGGGATGGGGGCAGCAGCAAAACGTATTTACGCCACATAAAATCATCAATATCAGTTTAAGTTTGCACTATATTTAGAATATTTTCACCGCTTTTTCTTGCCACTAGACAGATCTTTCCGATGTGGAACTGAGGTCGTTATCTGTGCTCTTTTCAAAGCCAGACTCCATTGACAGAAGTAGTAATTTTATCTTGCTGAACACAGGAGTTGCTGGTCTGCTGCTGCCTCGATCGGTTAGTTTGTGTAATTGAGTGAATTTAGTGAATCCAACTAACCTTTAAAGAGTGTAGTCTAGTAGCCAGCCCATAGAGCCCCATTGTGAACCCGGAAATGTTGAGTACACCAAAGTTTTATTGCAGAAATGTGAAGTATGGGTCCCCAGCATACAGAAACTGCCGGATGCTAATTTGCATATGTTGAGCAATTTGCATAATTAGCATAATTGGCATTATTAGCTTAATCGTCCATTTTGACCACATATTTTGCACTGTATGGCCAATTTCTACAATATGTGAGTGGTTTTAGAGGTTTTAGAGGGTGCTGAATTCATTTCTGGCACTTTCAGTTTCACAGATTTCACAGATCCTATGACTGAAAGGATCTTATCTGCACTCTTCTCTTTTAAAGTTCATTTTATAATGATTATTTACGTTTTTATTTTGTATTGTGATTTTAATGTATTTTCTTGTTCTGTAAAGCACTTTGAATTACTTTGTGTACGAATTGTGCTCTACAAATAAACTTGCCTTGCCTTGCCTTGCCTTCAGACTTCAAAATGGTAATTCTATAACAAATCTGGATAAATATAGACACATTTTTTATTAATTTCGGGCAAAATTTTAGGTTATTTTCATTTTCTATTTTAATCTCAACATGTTGAAATAAATTCCGCCATGTTGAGATTTAAGTTGGAATGATATTTTAACTCTTGACAATTTGAGTGTCGAAGTGTTGACTTTCAAGTCATGTTGACTTTCATGTCGAAATTCACCTTGCAAATATTTTTTTCTTCATATATCGCCTTAATATTCGTACAAAAGTCAGTCAAGGGATTTAATGTTGACATTACTTATGTTTTCACATTAAGATAAAAAGTGGACAAAGTGGACAGAGTTATAATGACAGTATTGTTCAATACATTGTGAATTTCTAGTCAGATCCATTTTGTGGGTGAATCTGGTGTTCTAAAATTAGTTACCATTATTTTAAAATTTCGGATTCTTCTTTTTTAAAAATTCAGACTTCTCGTGGTTTGATAAGGAAAGGATTAAAAACAGTCGATATTCAGTGTGTTGTTGCTGCTTTCTCAAGTTGTTTGGGAGGATTATTTAACCATTCGACTCTAGGGTTAAGTACTTTCAAAACAAAGAGAGATGGTTTGATTAGGTCGAAATGTCGGGAAAAAATTGTCTGTTTGCACCATGCAGTGGCAAAGATGGGGACTTTAAAATATCTGGATCCAAAGGAATCACTACTCTGCTAATTAAGAGCGAAGAGCTCGGAGACACAGCCATACGTGAGACTTTGTCAAACATTATTGCTATTGATGGTGCTTCATCAGCTTCTGTGCTATGTCACAAATCTTGCTACAGCTCATATACTTCTCGCTCTAGAAATAGTGGTTTTCCAATGAGCAAACCAAAATCTCAAGGCTAATGTGTGTCCTTACCCTTATCATGACATATGACAATAAAAATATGAAAAATAAGAAAGGTAACTTTTGTGATACTGTCTACTGTTTTTTCTCTTTCCTCTCTTTCCTTTCGGTAGGTTGTCTTCGCTGGTGCCTTGTTGTGACTGCTCTGTACAATAAAGCGATGCATTGTCCCACTCACGTCAGTCTCCTTTTAAATTTAAATATCATCATCCCTCACATTGGCTGCCAATCAGGGCTTGTGATGTGTCACACACTTATAATTCCCATGCGTCAATGGTGACAAATAGGTTCCCCGTGAAGTTATTTTTCTTTAATTAAATGAAATTAAATTTCATTTTTTAGCTGGAGTTTGCCTCTTTATTAGGAAATGGGTGCACACAACATACTGATGCAGTCAATTAAAAATTCACTCATAACTTTGTACAGGCCCAGTTGAATACTGCAATATTAATAATGTGTGGTTATCACAAAATCACGGCACCATTTGAGAACCACTGCTTTAAAACTCTGACTATGGATAAGTAGCCTCATAAAACCCCACTTAGAAAAATCTGAACTACCAAATATACCAAACCCCATTAATACCATTGAAGAAATTTACTTTTAATGTGAAGAATTAGACCATTTAATCCACCTTAAATGGAGATCTTGCCATGTACTACTGTAGCTGTAATTCTCCCAGCTGTAAATCACAGGGGTGAGGTGGGGAGAGGGATGGGTACCAGGGGCAGAGGAGGGGAGGGCCCCTTGTTGATGCGCCAATGGAAGCAAGACACATCCAGCGTCCCTCTCACGTGCGCGCCTCTGTCAATCAATCCAGCGCGTCATGAGTCTCATTCACAGGTGATATCTATTAGCGTACCTCATATGCTGTCAGGTGTCGCGGCCGCGGACCATCAACCCTTTTGCCTTCCCGTGGGAGATATTTTTGCTGTGGCGGTTTTTGGCAAGCTGCGCTCGGCTTTGCAGATGCCATGTTTGAGCAGTGAGCATGGCGGAAAATCATCTGGAGTACGGCTACCTGGAGGGCGAGTCCATCGGAGAGCATTTCGCCGAGGACCCGGTGGGTATCATCGTTTAAAGTGAATGAAAGAGGGTGCCGTCACGTTTGTTTGTAGCCTACGCACGTACAGTAGGGCGAGCAAAGGAGGGTTGGCACGTTGGACAAAGCAGCGCAAGCATCAGCTATGCTATGTGGTGTCGTTAGATCACCGATATATATATTAATTATGTGCATAAAGACCGACATCAGTGAGCCACATCCCTGAAAACATGCTGAGTGACTTGTTCGGCATGGAGCCAATCAGGTGCACTGCATGTCCTGGTTCAAGTGTTACACATAGTGTGGTTGTATATTGTGGGTCAGCCACTATACGTTTGGACATTGCATTGAAACCTCAGGCCAGCTGCATGATAAACTATATCTAGTATACTGAATTCCCTTCATGTGGTGCGTTCACAATATGTGTAGTTACACAGACATTTTTGTTAGTAAGTAAATGCTGATTATGGTTAATTCATTTTCAGGTATCAAACCAATATGTGAAGCATGTGTATATGTTAAGTTTCTTTCTAATGCAGCTGATTATAAAGACAGTATACAGGTTCAGTCTGTGTCCCATCTAATACAGATACATACAATTAAAAGAAAAACCTGTATGGGCGGATTGTGAGACAAAGGGTCCCTGGGCACAGATATGCAAAGGGCCCCACCACCTCTCCTGCACAGGAGCAAGACACACAGACATTGTGGACACTTGTGTGCCGTGGGAATTTGTGATAACCACACATTATTATTGCAATATTCAGCTGGGCCTATACAAAGTTATGAATTAATTTGTTGTGTGCACCCATTTCCTAATAAGGAAGCAAATGCTAGCTAAAAAAATTAATTTAATTTAAAAAAAAAAAAAGTGTGTTTAAGTGTGTGACATCAAAAGCCCTGATTGGCACCCAGTGTGAGGGATGATAACATTTAAAAGGAGAAAGCTGTGAGTGGGACAGTGGATCGCTTTATCATACGGAGCAAATTACAACAAAACACCAGCAAAGATGACCTACCATCGAAAGAAAAGAGAAAAAAAAACTCAGACAATATCATGAAAGCTACCTTTTCTTATTTTTTCGTATCTTTATTGTCTTATGTCATGATAAGTGTGATACCACATAGCATAGAAGCTATTGTGCACTGATATAAATACAGGTGTGCCTCAAGGTTTTAGCTTGGCCAAAAAGTTTGAAAACCACCTGTCTACAGTACATGTTAGTCGGCACGCCACCAGTTTGGAGAAGCAGGCTGGAGTCACGGAAGCGAAGCAACGCACTGCCATGGACAAGGGTCAACAATGAAATTGATTTAAGTCACCTAAAAAATAAAAAAAATAAAAAATCTGTTTAAGTGTACGCTATATTTAGAATACTTTAACTGCTTTATGTCACTGTCACACAGCCTGTTCCAACAGGGAAGCTGCAAGCTGCTTCAGTTACTCATCTAAGCTTCCCTCACGCCACCGAACTCCATTGACAAAAACAGTCATTTTAGCTCACTGAACAAGGGAGCTGCTGATCTGCTGCTGCTTTCATCAGTTAGTTAGTTTGTGTTGTTGTGTGACTCTGGTGAATCCGAACTAAACTGTTTTAACACCAAAGTCGTACAGTAACACAAACAACAACTGTTTGAGGCAGCCGGTAGAGGCGCAGCTTCTGTGTTCATCAGTGTTAAATCCCTGTTTTTCTCAAAGTCTGGCTTTAAAGAGAGCGATATAACAGCTTCATTTTCCCGTTGGAAATTACTGTCTGACAGCAAGGTAAAGTAGTGAAAATTCCTGTCAATAAAGCACACACTTAAACTGATTGATATTATTTTTAGGTGGTTAAAATACATTTTGTTGCTGCCCCCTGTCAAGACTTTCATGGCTTTGCTTTGTGCTGACCAACATACTGTCTGTAGATAAGTGCCTCATACAACCCCACTTCAAAAAGTCTGAACTATCATTTATAATCATAACATGTTTCTTCCCTCATTTATGCAGGCTTTATTTGTCACCAATCTGTTTTGCAGTGTAGTACTTTGCTTAACTCCACAGTGAGTTCATGCTCTGGTTTCCGTGCTTGTGTCTCAGGAGCTGGCGGCCATCAAGGCCAGAGTTCAGGAGCTGGAGATGGAAGAAGAGACGGAGAGACTGAAAGAGGAGGAAGACAGGTGTGACGCGGTGGACATGCAGCTCCTGACCAGCAGCCCCCGGCCTGGTGAGACATCCCGTGCGTCTTATCCGCCCCGTGGTTTGTTACCGTGTCACATTTGTGTACAGCTAAATACTGATTATGCATTTGGGAAGCCTCGACAGCGTATTTTTAGCCAGGTGTGTGTAGCATCGAAGCCCCCAAGGCAGGTGAGGTAGCTGCATCCTTCACCATCTGGCTAACACCTGGGATGCTTCACTGTGGTCACAACAGTGTTCACATGTGCCTCATCACTGCCCAATGAGACGAAGCAGTGAGCTCCAGAGAACCAGAAGGGTCCTCCTTGCTGCCTGTGGCTATTTTCTGCCTCTGTGCGTCTCCTCATGCTTTTCACCCTCCCTTTTGGTTCCTCTGGAGAACAGAGATGCAATCAGAGGGGAGCCAGATCTGAGATATGTATTATCAGAGATGATGCAAGTGATAGATATGTTGTTGAAATAATGTTTTCACTTCACCTGGAGTGACCTCCTTCATATTGCACGCACAAAAGCAGTGTATACAGTTTTTGTTTCTTCCACAGGTCCTTTCTACAACATGACTCCTGAGGAGAGGATAGACGCAGACAACAGATCAGTCTACGTAGGAAATGTAAGACTCGTGTATCTGATTTTTTTTTTCCACACACTGAGCACGTATTTTTCGCACCCCTGATCTGACACACTGTTCAACAAATCCTAGGTAGACTATGGAGCTACTGCAGATGAGCTGGAGATCCATTTCAACGGCTGTGGTCCTGTCAACCGAGTTACCATCCTGTGTGACAGGTTCTCCGGGCATCCCAAGGGGTGGGTTCAACCTGTGCATGTAATTTATACTACCTGACACTGTTTGACTGTAGAATACAACTCTTAAACATGCCGGCATCCAAGTTTATTTGTTGTGTCTGTCTTTTTTTTTCTTCCTCTTTCACAGCTTTGCTTACATTGAATTCTCTGATCGAGACTCTGTGCAGAGTGCTATTGGTCTGCATGAGACTTTGTTCAGAGGAAGAGTCCTTAAGGTGAGAAGCATTATACCACGTTAGTCTGTAGCAAAAACCTCAAACTAGTTTGAAGCTCAGTGATTGCACATGTCAGGTACTGTACGTGTTTGGTTTGGTCAGACGTGTTTTTAAACTGACATTTTGATAGTAGAGCTCAAGTGATGCACATGCAATTGACACTTCCTCTTGTCATGATTCATCATTATCACTCCTGTCAAATTGAGAAATACCATTTGGTACTGTGACTACAGATACTGTAACCTTACTCACTGTTTGGTGGAAGTAGAAACACACACACAAAAGGTCGTGTTATCTGGAGTAAGCTTTATTTCCCCTCGTTTGCTTTAAATAAGGAAATTATACCAGTCATAGCACCCACTTTCATTTTCCTCATGTTAAGCTGGTTGTTTCGATGTGAATAAATTGCACCTATGTTTCTATGCATCAGGACTTTTTGTATGATTTAGGTTTATCTGTTCTGTCACTGTTGAATAGCAAACATGACAATCTGACTAAATTTACATGCACAAAAAATTATTCCGAAAGACAGTATTCCTACTAAGCAGTTTACATGTCTAATGAAAATGAATATTCCACTAATATTCCCATTTAAATGCAGCCATGTATACTCCAGTTAATGTGCCCTAACATGTTGTTTATCACGTCAAAATATGGAAAAGTAGAACGGCTGGAGCCTCTTAGCCATTTTTCCAAAGTTTTCCATTGATGGCGGACTTGTTTTGATCATGCGAACACAGTCTCCATCTTTCATTACTTCAACCTCCTTCTTAAAAAGGTCGCCACTGCGGTATTTGCACAAAAAAACTGTTAATATTCAGTCTCTCATAATGGTTAAATGTAGGTGTGTTTCTTCTTCTGACCAGCAACGTGGTCTTTTCTTCTGGACATGCATCTCTGCACCAGTCTGCAAACTAGTGGCTAGTTGGTTTGTGTAAAGTGCATCCGCAACAAGGCCTTGTGTCGCAAACTGCGGTGAAAACCTCAAATAAGATGCATATTATGAATGTGCCGTATACTTGTCGATAGAATGCTCCTAAAACCCAAATAATACGAGGATATCCCACGTTAAAATCGGGAAACACTTAATTCGTTAAAAAGGCCTAATTTGGAACATCTAAATGAAATTTCCTCTTTACGTGACATTCAGAATAATAGTGGAATATTTGTGTGCATGTGAACGTAGTTAATCATACTTGACAGCTGAGTCAATCCCAGTGTTCTTTGGCTTGCAGGTTTTGCCCAAGAGGACCAACATGCCAGGAATCAGCACCACAGACAGGGGAGGACACCGAGGTGGCCACACCCGAGGCAGAGGCCGTGGTTACCGTCCACCCCGCTACCATAACAGCTCTCGAGGTAGGTTCCGGTACCAGTCCACCAGGCCGCAACATCAAACACCCCACCCTTACTACGGCGGCCCTTCAGTGGGGAAGAGACAGTGGGGACACATGGACTACCACGAACAGATGCCTAAACGTTACCCATGTCTTCTTCTCATCACCCCGCCTTCAGAGGAGTTGGGCGCGGGATCGAGTGGACAGCACTACCCTCAACAGCGCTAGCACCACCCGTGGCATACACACCACTCAAGTGGGTGACTAGAACTGTTAATTTTAAAGAAGTGTTTCCAGGCATTACTGATTTGAGTATCATGTGAGAGAACCAGGATGGACAGAAGAGATGACTTTCTAAGTTGCATCCCTGCAGCAGTGCTTCAAGAGATGTGAAGAATGAAGACTGAGGTCAGGGGTGTTGCATTATAAGCTTATGTTGCTGTGAATGCATGGGACAATCCTCAAATTGTTATGCAGTTGCGTCTCTTACTGTTTTTACAAACTGATGCGAATGTATTGTGTTGCTGCCTGCAATGTAATGTACAAATCCTCCCTATGTACAACTTATAAGTTCTTTGCTATGTAAGTGAATAAATAAAACAATGATCCGGTGCTCCATTTGTAATGAAATGACACGCATGCAGTGATGTGTGCAATGACAGTCAAGTTTTATTACTTAATGCATTTCAATAATCAAGGCAACATGTAAACAAAAAAAAAGGATAAGGGGTGTTCTGTACAGTGGAGGCTCAGCTGGGACAAAAGGGACCTCAGCCAGTTTGCACCATCATTCCAGATACGATGCCATCGAAGGCCCTGGAGAGTGATTGGTCGACAATTAAACACTGCTAGATTAGGAAAATATCAGTGATACAAAACTTTCTGAATATCAAGTCAAGAATAAACTCACTTTGACTGAATGGTGTCCCCGGGATTGTGGAATGGGTTGCACATTACATCGGTAAAGGAGTTGTGTAATTTTCTGAACATCTGGAAAAGAGTTACAAGTCACTTTTTTAAACTCAAACAAATTGACATCACAAATTGGACATTGGGGGTCATATATCCATGACTGAATCACCATCCTGACAGACAGAGCAAAGTTTGTGGATGTGTATTAAACAATAGGAACGTGGCTTTTGGAGAATTATGCTCGTTAGCATAATTCTCCAAAAGCCACGTTCCTATTGTTGTGTTAATTGACATGCAATAGCAACACCTTATGCTGAACTTACACTTCTAATTTCATTGTCCCGCAATGACGTATTTGAAGAGTCCACGACGATGACAAACTTCACCTTGGAGTTGGTTACGTACCCATATCTAGTTCACCAGTTAAGGATATTCAGTTTCCTGTTAGAGACTATTTACAGTATGTGGAGGGATTCTAGGTCCACTGACTGCGATACCATTTTATTTCACAGCACTTTTTTTTTTTTTTTTTGGAAGAACATACAAAGCATTCACCAATTTTCTCCCCTTATCCCCCACCCCCAAAAAGTAAGACAGTAACAGATAAAGCAATGACCGATATCACACTAACAGCAACAATCATAACAAGACAAAGAAACAAAAGAAACGAGAAAGCTCAGTCATCACCAGACAAGGAGGTCAGGGATTCAACATGGTTTAGAAGGGGTTTCAAAGTCTTTCAAAAAGAATTTAGGAAACCCTTAGAAGAGAATTTGAGTTTTTTCCAGTCTAATGGAAAGTTAAACATCTTTCACCCACCTACTGTGAGTTGGAGGATGAACATGCCTCCATTTAAGAAGAAAAAGTCGCCTTGCCAACAAAATGGTAAAGGCGAGAACATGTTGCATGCCTTCTGAAGTTTTGGGCTGTAGAGGGACTCTGAACAAGGCTAAGAGAGGGCTAGATATAAAAGCGGTGGAGGGTTGCAGCGATATGCTGGTGGTTTCAAGGTATACCGTGATGTAAAAGTTGACCGTTATCATATTGTGTACATTTGCTTTTTTAATGTAATTGGAAAAAAAATCTACTGGACAGAGAATCTCCCCTTTATTTTGGTTATTTTCTAAGGGTAGACTTTTTACACATATTTCCATAAAGAAAATGGATTCAAGTTTCAAATATAGTAATACAACATTTTTTCAACCCACAATAACCCTTCTGTTTTCATTCCTTTAATAAGGGTTATTCTTACTGATAATAATATAAATTCAGTAATACAGTGATAATGTGAAACCGCAATATTTTCTGAGACGGTTATGTACCGTAAAAATATCGTTGCAGCCCTATAGCAGTGTTCTATGGAGTATTAAGTGTGTTGAAGATTTCAGACCAGAATATATTTAGCTTCTGGCACTGGAACACGGCTGGAGTCTGCACATTTTTTAACAATTCCCATACATGCAGCCATTGGCCACACCATTCAACAACACTATCAGAATTGCAATAGTCTACAGGTCTAATATGGGCATTTATAAGGATTCTTACTGATTGGTAGAGTTGTGTATATGGAGTTGAGTTGTTCAGGTGTAATAAAGATGTGTTGGCAATCTTGTTAAAAACATAATTAAACTTAGATCACAGTCCAAGCCCTGTCAAAGATTGATGATCTAATTAAAAGATAAGTCTACGCGTAGACCAGTTGTCTTCAAACAAACACAACAAAACAAGGATACACTTTGTAGTCCTCAGTAGGATAGAGCAGACCCAGGTACAGCTCTCTCTGGTCTCCTATAGACTTGCCCACAGCTGAGATCTTCTCCTCCACCACATCCAGGGAGGTGTGCACTGTGTAGTGAAACTTCAGCTCATTTTGGGTGGGCACACTGCGGATATACAGCGGGTAGTTCTGGGAGAGAAAGTTAAAGAGTACAGCCACACAATAATGAGTCAATGACAAGCATTACTCGCACTAAATGTCAACCTAAATGCAGCAAATTATAACAGCAGCTCCACTTGAAACAAGCTAATGTTGTTAGCTTTTTAACGTTAGCTCTGTTAGGGCGTTTTACCCTGCTTTTAACCTCCTTCTGGCCTACAGAGACAGACTTTTGTTTAAATACGATTATAAGAATACGGAAAATATATTAATATTAATAAACAGGCTGCGTATAAAACCGGATACATTTAACAACAGATATCTTTACCTCTTTTGCGATAACTGCTATGCACACCGCCATGTTAGTGTTCCTCCTCTGAGCTGTCAGATGCTGTCACGTGACACGCTGCGTTTAGATGCTGTTGGAAAAATGGCAAACCAAACAGAAACATGATTTGAGTACGTGGTTTTTACATATCACACATACCGCGTATTTAGCTGTATTATACATGAACTTATTAGAGCAAGTCATTTTTAAGGTTTTAAGTTGTTTACCAAAAAATTATTTTGTAACATGGTCCTCTCTTTGTGATTCGTTGCGACCGATTTCGAATTTGTCAGAAGTCCCTGAATGCACCAACTACCAAGAAATCATTTGACGGATTTTTACAGTTTAACGATTTAATCCTGAAACATAACGCGACCACACACATTCATAAGTCAAGAAAATAAAAATAAATTAGGCTAATATGAATCTAAAATCTTAATTTAATTCAGGCAAAAACATCTCGACACAATTACTCTTTCTGTGTATGCGCAATCGCTGCGCTGAATTCTCGCACGAAGGCAAACAAACCACTTCCTCGAAGCTGATGCTCATATGACTTCAGCACAGCAATGCGAATCATGTCTGCCTTAACTCCTGCTCTCTTCTGTGCAATGATATGTTGTTCCTTGACAGAAAAGACAACAAATGTTTCAACTCCAAACATCATCATAATGCTCATGGATGACGTAAGTTTTTACCCTATGTTTTTTGTGTGTTTTGCCTTTCTGGGTGTGATGTGTATGTATTAACTCTCCATTCTTTCCCCTCTGCTCTTCAGATGGGCTGGGGGGACTTGGGGGTGTTTGGCCAGCCCTCTAAAGAGACCCCCAACCTGGATGCCATGGCTGCTGAGGGGATGCTGCTTCCAAATTTCTACACTGCGAGTCCACTCTGTTCCCCTTGTGAGTTACTGTCAGTGTTGTAATATAGAACCTGAACCAGCAGTTCCTGTTTTACAAGATGTTAGATTAGCTTATTTTATGTCTCATCACAGCTTCAGCTTTCTATTTCTATACATGTGTTGTTATTGTCAAGATTCAAGATTGCTTTATTTGTCTTTAAAGGCTGCCACTTTAAAATACACACATAGAAACAGACATAAAGTGCATCCAAATGCATGCAACACTGCCTCTCTTTTTACACCTTCCTTTTGTCGTTAGTTTAAGAGATTCGCTGGTAGAGGGATAAATAGTTTTTATACTTGTTCTGGTATCATGAGAGGGAGAGGACTTGGGAGGGGTCAAATTTTTTGGCCATAGACCTATCAAGAGCCATTTTTGGCCCCAAAAAATAAATGAAATGTATCTAAATACACATATGTGCAGTTCGAACGTATGCTCTTTTTCTTTTCTTTTTTTCCTGAAGATATACTGAACAAGGCACGGTGGTGCAGTGGTTAGCACTGTCACCTGACAGCAAGAGGGTTCCTGGTTCAAACCCAGGGTGGGGGAGTCCTTCTGTGTGGAGTTTGCATGTTCTCCCTGTGTCAGTGTGGGTTTTCTCCGGGTACCCTGGTTTCCTCTCACAGTCCAAAGACATGCAGGTTAATGGGTGACTCTAAATTGACCATAGGTGTGAATGTGAGTGTGAATGGTTGTCTGTCTCTATGTGCCAGCCCTGTGATAGTCTGGCGACCTGTCAAGGGTGTACCCTGCCTCTCCCCCACTGTCAGCTGGGATAGGCTCCAGCCCCCCGCGACCCTCAAGAGGATAAGGGGTGACAAAAATGGATGGATGGATGGATTTGGAATCCACAGCTAGCATAACTAGGAAGACTCAAGACTACTGTGGCCATTGCTAGTGATGTTTTTAGTGGAAAAGGCGCTAGACCAGACATATGACACACATTTTAGTTGACGAAATGTGAAATAATTTTTTTACATCTTTGTATAGGCTACGCATTTTTATAGTTGAAGGATGTAAGAATCACTGTAGGCCTTCAACAATAAATTAAAATGAAAATGTTTAAAAAATAACAATTATTCATTTCCCATTTAATTTTCTGTCAAAGCCACAGGGAGCCACTGCTCCAGACCCTAGCCTTTTAACTATAGTGCTTTTACAGACAATAGTTAGTGGAGTTTGCATGTTCTCCCTGTGTCAGCGTGGGTTTTCTCTGGGTACTCCAGCTTCCTCCCACAGTCCAAAGACATGCAGCTTAATTGGTGACTCTACATTGCCTGAACATGAGCATGAATGGTTGTCTGTTTCTATGTGTCAGCCCTGCAATAGTCTGGCAACTGGTCCAGGGTGTACCTGGCTCTTGCCCAACGTCAGCTGGGATAGGCTCCCCCAGCGACCCCTAACAGGATAAGCGGTTACGGAAAATGAATGAATGATTGAGTTAGATGGGGTGATGCTCCCTCACAGTGATTCTGTGCAGGAAAGCAGGAATTGTTACGTCACTGTTGTTAGAAACCTTTTAACTCTATGTTGGTAATTGTCATGTTTTTTAGGTAAACTTAATTGAAGGTGTATATACATGTAAAATGCTTTGGATTCAGAATAAAGTTTGTGAGCATTTTGTTCATGAAGAGTTATACAACCCTTGTGGATGAACTTTAGAAATACCAGGCAGTCAAGCTGAAAAGCTGCTTTTCTTCTTGTTGAATTGAAATGTGAAGGTACAGAGTTTCACCTGACAGCAGTGATTAGAGTCCGTAATTCAGTTGAATCACAGCCATAAATAGCAGTTGGGTGTAGAAAGGGATATTGGTCTTGGTATTTACAGAAAACAAATGTGTTTGCCAGTAAAAAAGCATTTGAAGGACCACCATTCAGAAATCTTAATGATTTTTTTTTCTGTCATTTTAATGACAGCCAGGGCTGCACTTCTCAGCGGGAGGCTGCCTGTCAGGAACGGTTTCTATACCACAAATGGCCACGCCAGGAACGGTACACTCTCAGTATATCCTTACTGTGCAATTTATCCAGCTGCAAATCATTTCTTGCAGGTTTTCTCATTACTTCGTCCATAATGTACAGTTTGCAATAAAGTCCTGGAAAGTTCTGTACACTAAATTTTGACCCTTTTTTACAGCATACACACCACAGGAGATAATGGGAGGAATCTCTGAGGATGAGATTTTAATACCCCAGATGCTGAAGAAAAAGGGCTACGTCAGCAAGATAGTTGGCAAGTGGTGAGCTCTTTATCTTTCTGTAATCCAGGTTTTTAGTGGTTTCTGAAGTTTTAGAGGTTATGTTGATGTCGACAGGCCGTGGTGGCTGTGATTGACATCTGTGGAATTGATTCCATGAATTAAAGTTTGTTTGCATGTTTTAACCAGTTTATTACTTAACGTACTGATGATTATTTTCCACAGTATACAGTAATTTTATACTAAATGTTTTAATGTATTTTTCCTATCCCTGAGGCATCCGTTGATGTGCATCCATTTCTGTGTGGTACTAAAATCTTCCCTTTGTTGCTCTGTTGTAATGTCCCAAGCCATGATTACTTATTTTAAAGGTTAAGTGTGTAAGATTTAGTGGCATCTAGTGGGAAGGATTGCAGATTGCAACCAGCTGAAACTTCTCCCTGTTAGAATTCCTTCAGTGTTCACTGTTCAGGAAGCTTTTACAGGGCCCTGAATCATCCACAGAGGTCTCTTCCTCTCCAAAACAAACAAACCTGGTGATATTAACTTGTGAAAACACTGAATTAAGCAGTTTTATGTTAGAAATTAGCGTTTCCCCAACACTGTTTGACATGTCGGAGACGGGCCACTGGGCCAGCACTTGCTAATGTGAGCTCCCTTTTTTTTTTCTCTTTTATTTTAATTAAACAAAACCCCAAATTCATCAACAGACACTCAAGTATTTATACAAAGAGACATGGAAAGTGCAAACAAACATTTAACATATTAATATTGGCCCTTAATTAACAGACTTTACTGTGACATAGACATGTAAAGGATCTATATAGTTTTTTTTCACTTGGGGCCACATTATCTCCGTCTAAAGCCGTGCCCATCAGCACCTTCCCTCCTGGTGCACACGTTTGACCATAACCTGAGAGCAGTCATCACAGTTTACCGTGCAGCACCAGTGGGATCTGCAGTTGCAGGTGCTCATTACCTCCATGTGTCTCTCTTCCACCCTGAGGCAGCATTCATGACACAACCTGTGGATATACCTGTGGTAACTTAAGATCCAGGGGCTGGTTGCACAAAGCACCATAAACTCAGCCATGTTGCGGTAAAGATGCAGTCAGAGGTATCTTGTGCTTTTTTCTTTACTTTGGTTGCTAAGGTCTGTGCAACAGTTTAACAAACTTTAAGACCAAGAAATGGAGAAAAACTTAAGGAAACCTGAAGGAGAAGACTCAAGGATGTTTTGTGCAAGCGATTTTACTGAAAGGAATCCTTAATTTGAAATTAAAAGAAAATCTGGGCTTAAAGTTCTTTATGCAACCAGCCCCAGACATTCAGGAACCACTACAAATACTCAATAAAGCAGTTTGATGTTGAAAAGTCAGTGTTTTTCATATGCTCTCTTCGCGGAGGGGCTGCTAATCACAATGGCCAATACGAAACAGTGAATTGCTCTATCTAGAGCCAGTGTTTGGTTTGTCCTTTCTGGGCCACTGTAGAAACATGGCAGACTCAATGCGTGGGGACACACTCCCTATGTACATACTTATTATATTCCATTTATGACAATATATTCCCCTAAATCTTACACACTGCACCTTTAAAAGATCTTCACAATATTACCACCAAACACACAACTTTAATGTGATAGATTAGGTTGATAGATAGAAATGTAGTAACTGCAATCAGACATCAAAATAAGTATGTTGTGCTTTTGAAAATGATTTTTAGTAGCACAGGTTTGTTTGATCTGCAGTAGTGGTCTACATTTAAATGCACAGAATGCTCCTTCAATCATCTTAATCTGTCAGTGTGTGAGTGCACTTTGTTTGTCACTAAAGGCATCTGGGCCACAGACCGCAGTACCTGCCTCTGGAGAAAGGCTTTGATGAATGGTTTGGTGCACCAGACTGCCACTTTGGCCCTTACAACAGCAGCTTCAGACCTAACATCCCCGTCTACAACAACTCTGAGATGCTTGGCAGGTAGTATCACACACGGGCACTCAGATATACATAACAGCAGACAGATACAGATGCTGAAAATCTATAAAAATCTTCTTTCCCCCGTGACTCAGTGGAATGGTTTGGCTGGCTGCTCCTCTGGATGAGTTGAGTGTCTCCCCTCCTCTTCCTTCTCTGTACCAGCTGTGCTTGTGTATTCCATTTTCCGCCCATTTGTTTTCCCCAAAACAGCCATATGTGTATTCAGGGTCATTGGAACTGGCAGCCGGGCGTGTTTTTCGCTTAGCCGTGGGTTTAATCAGCGCTGCATACCTGGGCCCTGGACAGACATACGCACGCACACACACACATAGACACGCATGCACACAGACACACATGCCCTCAAGAGACGGCAGGTTGCGCTGGCTGTGTGCGAGGACACCTGGAGGAAGTGAAGCGTAAGAAAGAGAGATGCCTGTCACTGCTTCTCTGCTCGCCGCGCTACGCCTCAGCAACACCTCATAACAGTTCCCTCTGCTCAGCTCTGCTGAGACTTCCCAAATATGTCTTTCACCGAAATCTCCTGCAAACACAGGGAAATTTGCCTCTGTTGTCTTAATGATATTGTCTGAGGTAGTTTCGGTCAATTTAGAGGCAGATTGAAAACCCTGACAAAACAATCAGGTCGTTGTGAAAGAGTTATTTTATGCGGTTGGATAAGCAGAGGAGGAATGGCACAGTGTGGCCTCGGCAGGTATTCAGATGGGATGATGGTTAACTAATAATCAGGGTTTATTTATTGAATCATGTCAACCCACTTGTTTTTCAGATACTATGAGGAGTTTAAGATTGACAGGAAGACGGGAGAGTCCAACCTAACACAGATGTACTTGAAAGTAAGTTCAGGCCCACCTGTCCTTTCGGAATCTGTCTCAGATGATACAACACTTTCAGTGGAGCAGAGTGTGTCAGGTACTCCCTAGAATATGAAAGAGAGTACAACTTTATTGTCCACCAGAGTGGAAAATCAGGTTTGACTCACCAAAATATAAAAGCACAAAAACATAAATCATCTATTTAACAAATTAAAAGCGCAATTAAAGCCTGATTTTGGCCTTTGATCATTACCGTGCTTTTCACCAGCAGAAGTGGATTGTTGACTTTTGCGCACGCTCGTCTTGATTATCTCTGCTGCCTACGTCAGTCCCTCCCATTCACTTCCTAAGGGGATCAAAAGCAGCACGCAGAGACACACTGCATGCTTGAGAGGTGTACTTTGTCATCACAAGAAGAAGATGCATCTGTCAAGTAGAGCTTTATAAAGCTCATATTAGCGTGTCTTATGGAGCTAGACTGGTTTCAGTCGTGCTGTTATTAATGTGGAGGATTGTTTGGAAAATGCAGTGAGAAAGAGTCATTTTTTTATACTGTCTGACAGCAGTACTGTGAATCAAGCTACACTAAGTCATTTGACATCTGCACTGACAGTGTTGTATCACACCTCCCACCTCTACAGGAAGGGCTTGACTTTATACGTCGCCAGACTGTGGCCCAGCAGCCCTTCTTCCTCTACTGGGCAGCTGACGCCACTCACGCGCCTGTCTATGCCTCCAAACACTTCCTAGGGAGGAGCCAGCGAGGCCGGTACATTATATCCTACCTTGCTGACTCTTTTACTGTCCATCAGATGCATGAGGTAATAAGTGAATGTATTTCTCATAGGGAATGATTAAAGCTATGGTTGTCTGTAGGTATGGTGATGCAGTGATGGAGCTGGACTACAGCGTCGGTCAGATCTTGTCATTGCTGCAGAGTCTGGGCATCGAAAACAACACCTTTGTCTTCTTCACCTCAGACAATGGAGCTGCTCTGGTATCCAGCCCAAATGAAAGTAGGCACTGAACTCAAATGCACACGTACACACACACAGTTGTTCCTCTGTGAAACCGAGTCGGTTCATTTTTGTCTCAGACACATTTTCTGTCCTGTTTATGTGTGTGATTTGATACATGGATGCATGCCCGTGCTTCTGATTCCTCAGGCGGGAGCAACGGGCCGTTCCTCTGCGGGAAGCAGACCACCTTTGAAGGGGGCATGAGGGAGCCAGCCATTGCCTGGTGGCCTGGACACATCAAAGGAGGCACGGTGAGAATACCCCTGTGATTTAAAGCTTTTACCAAATAAAGCCTCCAATAAATTCCAAGACGATCATTCACTTAATCCCCACCATCTTCTCCAGAGACTAGACTAGACTTAGACCCGGGATCCAGAGCCAGTTTTTTCTCTTCTAAGCATTGTTGCTGCTCCTTAATGTTCTGCCTATCAACAGGTACCAGGAGCTGAACTGTTCTCTGTGCAGCTGCGGGCGATGCACAGGACTATAAAGCAGGGTTGAGAGTAAAGGAATAATTATTTCACTAATCCTCTCTTTTGAATGATTGTTGCTTTTTGTTTTCATTTGTGTATCGTTTACCACTTTACACGCGCACACTCTGACCCAGTGGCGCCGTAACCAGTTAATCTCGACTATGCTCAACTTCTGTCGAGCGATTGAACTCCAGAAACACTAAAGATAAACTGTGTGATTGCAGCCATGAAGCGTGTGGGCGCTTTTTTCCACTGTTTCCTCAAATATTTTTTGGCTGGAATTAATGCTCCAAACTCTCTCTTTCCTCCCTCCCCCTCCCCAATTTAACCCCCCACCCACACCGTGATCCTCTAAGCCTGTGCGTTCTGCAAATGACTTTTAATTGTATTAGGGGCAGCTGTGACACGGGGCTGTGACGCAGAGGGATTTGGTGGAGGAGCGAGCGGAGGCTGCAGTCTGCAGTAAGCCTTGCCCCTGGCTCATCTCACAGGGGTGTGCTGGGGCCTGATAGCACAGCAGAGTAGCGAGGGAGAGGGGGATTGGGAGCGTCTTAAGCGGCTAATCTGTTTGTGTGTTTGCTGAGGTTGGATTGAGCCGTAATGAGGACTTCAGTATCTGAATATGCCAGGCGCTCAGGATAAAGGAACGGGAGGGATGGAGGGGAGGGGAGGGGAGGGGGGGGTTGGTGGTACAGGGAAGGAAGCAAGGAAGAAGTAAAAGAGGTGGCTGGTGTAGAAAAGAGAAAAGGAGGAGTGCTAAAGACGCTGGCACTGCCACGCTGCCAGGATTGGTGCTGTGTTCGCAGGGCTTTGCTGCACCTGTGCCACTTTATAATTGACCAGTGCGTCTGTGTATGCATGTGCAGGTGTGTAAAACATGTCTGTGTAATTTTTGTTTGATTGTACATGCCCGCACATGTGCTTTTGTATGTATTTTGGATCAGTTGTATGTGTGACAGACAACTTTCTAGACCAGTGGAAGAGACACAGAGGTAAATAATAACAGTATCTGCAGTCATAGGCGTAGATTCTCAGGGGAGAGGGGTGCAGGGTACACATCCCCATCAATATTTAGAACATATGCATCTGTCCCTCACAATGAATGACATTCCCACCTGAAATTGATGCAGGAAAGGCACAAATTGGTGCATAAAACTTCACCAGAATGCAGGAACTTTGGTGTTTGTTGCGATATATTTCCTGGAGGAGAACCCCCAACCTCCCCAATGTCATATGTGTCCACCCCAACGCTGAAGCCAAATCTGCGCCCTTGTTTGCAGTTGTGCCTTGGCTGTGAGAATGAGGGTCCATAGATCCTCCCTGAAGCTCTCTGGGATCGTGATGACAAAGCTGCTTTGTTGGAGCTACTGTACTCTACAGCTCCGAATCCATCACTTTGGGAGGGAGGACAGACCAGGCACAGGGTTGCCCCCCTCTGTTGTTTTGTAGTCCTCTGAAATCTTTGTCGATCTGAGCATTGAAAAGTTCATAAGCCCCAATGGTGGAGACAACAAACAGCCATGCAAGCCTTTGTTATAGCGGGATTTCAGCAGGTTCATTGTGCTATCTAGGAACAGATTAGGGATGCACGATATTGGATTTTTTTGCCGATATCCGATATGCCGATAGGTAACAACTCATTTGACTGATAACTGATAGCGATATCGATATATCTACTTTTTTCCCTACCCAATTTAAGCAATCATTAAGTCCCCTCTGCGGCTGAATTAACATCAAATAATGCATGCATACTCTTATCAAGGAGGATCAGTGATAGAAAGATCTGAGTGATGAAACCTGGAAATTTAACTGACTAAATGTGCAGGACGTTGTTGTCATATTTAGGAGGATAGCAGGTGGTGTACAGGAATGAGGGAGCATTGCTGGTCTGAAGCAGGTGCATATTCAGCATTCTCCCAGTGCCTGAGGGGGGCGAGGGGGCCAGGGTGACGGGGGGTGAGCGGCTGCAGGAACAAAGATGGGGAGGCGGGTGGGGTTTCGGCCCCACCACGTTGTCGAGCGTCCCCAATCCCTTTTGTTGTGTTTTATCAGGCAGCAGACACACAGGCAGAGTGGCAGAGACGGGGATAGAAGCACTGCCTCCTCAGATAACCAACATCACCACTCACGACACAGAAAGAAACGAGAGAAAGAGAGTGTGACGTTAATAGAGAGTGATGAGTCAGTCAAAAAAAGAGAAGAAGAAGAAAGAACAAAGGGTGAAGAAAGAATGAAGTTCAGCGTTGACTGCAAACGAGGGCAGAGCTAATGAAGGAAGGAAATAAAAGATGGCAACTCATGAGATAAATTCCTCCGTCAGAGCCGTCTAAGTCTGAAAGTTTTGCTTTTTTTGGTCATGCAAGTTATTACCAACTAAATGTCAGTTTGGCTTCTTCTTGTGTCCTTTTGTCCTGTCTTCTTTAGTGGTTTGTGTGTGTGTCTGTGTGAGGGGGACTTTGAAAAAAAAGAAAAGAAAAATGAAGTGAAGGACTAAATCTGTTAGTGTTTGTGTGCGTGTGTGTGTGTGTGCATGTGTGTGAGAAGGAGAAAGTCTGGATGTGCAGATAGATCATGGAATGCATTGCAAAGCCTTTTCTGTGGCTGGTTCTGTGGATACAGAAGAAAGAGGGAATTCATTTCAGTGCTAAGGAGCTTGTGTGTGCGAGTGTGTGTGCGTCTGTGTCTGTATGTGTGCTGGCTGCCGATAGGAGCACAGCGGCACATGGCGGTGCAGCTGCAGAGGCCTGATAGTGCTATCTGATTGTGAGCGTGCCGTCTCCCTCTAAGGCTCGCTCAGGAGAGAATGGAACGGAAGATCAAGGATGACAACGAAAAAATGTCATTTTATCTGAAAATAGTTCAAAGTTTATAAATAAAATAAAGCTTTTCAGTGGGACTGGGAGAAGGAGATAAAACACCAGCTCGCTCCAGCTCCAGCCGCCTGCTTGCCCGGGCCTTGTCCTCTTCCTACTTTCTCTCCTCTTTTTCTTCGCTCCTCCTTTTTCGTTTCCTCCCCCCCCAAAAAAAACTAATTTAGAAAGAGAAGCATTTTGGAGGCTTTATAATAAACCTGCAAGCAGAGATTAGAGAGGAGACTGGAGAAATGCACCTCTTTCCTACATGTGTACACACAGCAACACATACAAACATCCTATCATGACTGTGCATTCTTCCCTTGTTCACAGTCATAAAGAAAATCCTGCATAAAGGAGCGAGCTTGTGGTATTCCTGAACTATAAAACTGTTCATTCCTGATTTGTGAACTTGTAATTATTTGGCACTGATGGCAAAAAGAAGCAAAATCATTGAGGAATAATTCTTAGAAACAGTGGTGGAGATATACGCAAAACCATGACTACATTGTTTGTGGTAAGAAGAACAGCACCTGGTAGCACTGCCATTAAAAAATGTGTTAGTCCTTGAAAGGACACTTGGCCAGTCCTCATTCCCTCAAAGCTCCTCACTTTTAATGATCCTGACTCGCAGGTTGTGTGAAATGGCTTCTCATACTGCAGATAGTGAATGTAGTTTTTGATTTCTTTGTCCTTATACAGGTGAATTACCAGTTGGCCAGTGTGATGGACCTGTTCACAACCAGTCTGGTTCTGGCCGGTATCACCCCTCCCGATGACAGAACCCTGGACGGACTGGACCTGACACCTGTCCTGCTAAACGGCATGCACACACAGCAAGAGAGGCAAGCACACACACTAGCTGTAATCTCTAAGAACAGATATCTGCATATGTATGCAGAATCTGTAGGAAACCGGACAAGGTGCTGATATCAGAAGCACTCTGGTTTCCGTTTGTGGAGTAGTATTGACCAATCAAAGAAGTGCATAGAGGTGGAACAAACTGGCCAAAATGCAATCTCAGAACACATCAGCTGTTGTCTGATGACAAAATGGCTTTTTAAATTTTTCTGCATTCATATGTGTATGAATGAACAATATTTGTTTTCAGAGATTAGCTGAAATGATTGGCGCATGAAAGAGGAAGTCTTGGCCCACATATCTCCTGGTTATACAGGAAACCCCAAAATATTGACACATTCAACCAAATTCTGTTTGAAGCTTACATGGCACATCCTTGCATACTGCACCCTACACCAGTACAAGACAAACCTGCTAGTGCTGCAGTTATTTGAACCCTGCTGCATATGATAAGGCTTAGTCTCTATATACAGACTCTACATTCAGTGAATGTAGAGTCTGTAGGCAAACCCCGGAGATCTTGCCTCCAGAAGAAGAGCGGAAGAGCCCTGGTTTCCGGTTGTAGGCTGTTTATAGTCCGCGTGATATTGATCAATCACGTTTGAGCCGGCTGCAGTTGTTGCCAGGTTAAACGCTCCGTGCGGTGAACTAACGAAACATAATTGGCGTCACTGCAAACTCTGAATCCATCGCAATGGTTCAGCATATTTACTTATTATATATAAACGGAAGTCGAAAACGGAAGTTCGCCTCCTCCGCCCAAATCAAACCGGAATGCCAAAAAATCAGGGGTCTGCCCCCAGAGGCTGTATTGCCATCTGCCGGAAGTCAGGCGCCGAATACAGCCAATGGGTTCCGAGAATGGATAAGGCTTAACGTAGCAATCAGCCACTTTAATCATTTGCACAAAGACGTGACTTGCCTAATAATTGACAAGACCCTCACCCTTACCCATAGCTATCTAAATGCTAGCATAGCATTTTCTTAAGAGGTTCCACTTCTGGATCAAGGGGCAAAGGGGACTGATCTTGTTGGTATAGTTGTGATGTAGCTGGTGGGTGAGTTACATAGCTACTCCAGCTGCAGCAATACCTACTTGGAAAGACTGACCATTACCCCTAGAGGCTTATCGTTGTCACACTGATAGCTGATGGGTTTCAAAATTTCGTTACCTGTTACAGGATTTTACCAGTTGGCTAGAGATTTTTTGGCGTTTGTGTCCTTTACTTTGGGGCAAAAGTCCCCTTCATTTTTTAAACGCTTTTGAGTGGAACAGCAGTGTTAATTTTGTCATGCAAGAGGACAACAAGGCAGCTTTTTGAGCCATGCTAGCTCTGAGGTTTTCCATCGGTACGTCCACCACTTTGACCAAACGATCTCAGTAACTATGGTAAGTATTACAGTGGAGTTTTGTGTAGACTTTCGTGTCATGGATGGTCCCATTTCCTCTTCCTCTTGTGCCATCATAAGGTCAGAATTGTATTTTGTCCAATACTTATGACCAAATACCTGCAAAACTAATGACATTCCCATCAACCTCAACAGGCCGATCTTCTATTACCGAGGAAATCAGCTCATGGCCGTGAGGCTTGGACAATACAAGGCCCACTATTGGACCTGGAGCAACTCATGGGAAGAGTTTAAAAAGGTAAGATTCCCTTTTAATCCAGCAACTCTGTGCCATCTCTGTTTCCTCAGTTCCTGATTTGCACTGCCACATCCTCCCTCTTTGTCTCTCCTAATCTTACTCAAACACACAAACACTTTCACTGTTGGTGTTATCTTGAAAATGGCTCATCAGTTGACTGCTGTGTACATCAGAGCGTAATGAATATTAATGAAGAACCCCCCACATCAGCGAACTTACATCATTCATCAACCAGTTGACTTGTTTGTTCTGACTCCAGTGGAGATTTTCTTCCTCTGCATTTACATACTGACGTTCCCCGCTGTAGACTTGTTCTTTTGGCACCACGGAGCTCAAAAGGAAGAAAGAAAGGCAGATGCCAGCAGTATCTCTCGGTCGTAATTACATCAACTCTGCGCTGATTAAATGTATCAGGAGAAAAGTGAAATGTGACACTTGAGAGGCAAAGATCCGTCTCTCTCTCCTCTGTCCATAAAAACATGTCCTCCTGTCCTCCCATCATGGCTCTGCTTTTCCTGTGATCCAGTTTGTTTTATGCCCCATCGGTCGCTTAAATTGCTCTCTCCTTCAGGGCCGCTGAATCAATAGCAGCCTCCTTTATCAACTCATGTGAACTGAAGTGGAACTTCACAAATAATAGCGTCTGATTGCCTGTGAGTTGCCTATCGATTGGTGTGTGTGTGTGTACATGAAAGAGGGAGAAAGGACCAGAGAAAACATGTACATGTATGTCCTGTGTGTGTGTTTTATGGAGCCACTGTTGAGTTCCTTTGAGGGAGCCAGAGTTAAATTGCCAATATGCTTCATGTCATTGTGGCTGAATCATTTAAGTGTCCATCTCATGTAAACCATAGTGCATTTTATAAACATGAAAATGTAAACAAAGCCAATTATTAAGGTGTTTCACAAAGTCAGACTATGCATGAAATTAGCCTTAGAAGGAAAGTTCTTGTTTAGGCCTTCTCATGCAGGAATAACATGGATTAATGATTATTTTAAAATGATCTGGACCCTTTAAACCTTAAAATTACAGGCTTCACTTTTACCTGTCTTGCAACAGAAATACAGAATCAAACTTTCTTTTTACTGACACAAAAATCATGTTTTCCTGCTTGCTCTTCTGCTTTGGTAACACTTTAAAATATAATTTGTTTTTTCTTGGCCCATGGTAAGAAAATAAACAAGGGAAGATGTGTGTCTGTGAAGAAGAACAAAATTACAGGTTAATAGCTGGGAGACGTATCGCTCTGTCCTGGCTGTGTTCATGCAGCTCAGCCATGAGGAAAATGAGAAATTTCACAGGCTTAAATGGCTCTCATCAAACTCTCTCGAGGCAGTGTAGTGATGTTAATATTGCGAAATATAGTTTGTCGCGACTGTGGCTCCTTTGTATCTGGATTGCTGAGTAACCTGTCATACAGTAGCAGCTCTACGGCAGCTGTGATGGCTTTTTTTTTTACCATGTTGAATGCTTCAAGGTGATCAATGTAAACTGAAAAATGACTTGTTTTCTAGATATCTGTTAGTCCTACACAGGTTACATCAACTGCAGGTTTTTACATGTTTGTAGAATATGTCAAATACACTGATCAAATCCATAAAGTAGAAAGTAGCAGTGGCCCCTCTGATACAATAGCTGGGCCCTTCCTTGCAAATATAACTGGAGGCCAACATCACTGTCTTTAGGAAGCTGTGGCAAACTCATTTTTTAACCTAGTCCCAAGCAAGTTTAACCCTGTCAACACAGCTTGTCTGGAGGGAAGCTAAGTAATGCTCCAAAATTGAGCATATTAGTTCAGGCAGGACACGATGTCAAGCTCAGCTCACATCTCAGCTACATCAGCTGATCTCAAACAGCCCAATCAACTGATGGAGCAGCTGATCGATGGAAGGGAGTCAGCTGATAGATCACATGATTCCTTTCTATGCAACCAGTTGGCAAATCTCATTCATGGCACCCTATTTAAACTGCTTTGGCCTGCCTACTGTTGCTGCTTTGTCTGCAAGCCACTTTGCAACCCGCCTCCACCCCAGCTCCTCCTTTTCATACTGTGTCTGGCTTATCAATGTCATTTCTGTTTGTCACTGATGCTGCTCTGTTCTGTTCCCGGGGAGTCTTTGCTGCTGCTCTCTCTGCCTTAGGCTTTCCATGTAGGCGCATGGAAGGGCAGGGAGGTTTGCTATCTCTGCTTTAGGCTTTCTTTGTTTGCACGTGGAAGGGCAGAGAGGCCCCAGAACAGAGCATTACCGCCAAACATCATACTGCAAATGGAAATTAAGTTTTCTTTGACTTAAGTGTTCCTGACTGAATTTAGGCTACAGGTTGCGAGGTCGCAAATGGCATTACTATTTTCAAAGGGGTCCCTTCAATGCTATATGATGTATATTCATATGAATGAAAATGGGTTCTATGGTTACCCACGAATCTCCCCTACACTTGAGGCTTGTTCCCAGTAAATGTTTGGTTCCTTACAATTGATGTACTCCTTCAAATTAATGCTGTGTGTTAGTCTTTTTAAGGAAAAGGACAACCAGCCTAGCTGAAGAACATTGAATCACCTAAAACATGTATATACAGTTGCATAACACGTGAAAACAGGATTGTCAAAATGTTAATTGCAATATTAGTCTAAGCACAACAGATAATTAGTATTATAAACAGTGGAATAGGAAACCATAATATATCAGTATGCAGGCCTTTAACTTTCATATTGACATAGTTTTCAGCTAGCCTGTATACTTCAACAATATAATTGAATTCCTGAAATTCAGTTATGGCTTTTGGTTTTGGTGTGCCACCCCAAGATTTTTGGTAGACCCATCTGGCCAGTATGAAAATTGTCTGGGGGTGAAACTGGAAAATAGATATGTTTACAGTATAAATAGTTTAAAATATTCAGCCACAATCTACATAAAGTGATTGTTCTCCTTCCAAAGCTGCTTTTTCCTTTTGGGATCAAAATAGACGCCAAATATTTCCTTTCCAAAATCTATCCCGCCACCGCTGGATGCTCCTGCACCTTATCTTACAATAGTGACTGCTCTGCTCCAGTTTGAAAGCAGCCTAGTTGTATCCATAGCATTAATGTCAGGAGAGATTCGGGGTTATTGCTGTTATGTCTTGGGTACAAGAGACCGAGTCAGAGAGATGCACACAGCAGGCCTTTCTGGCTGCTCCTCTGGGATGAGTTTTTTTTTTCCTTCTTTCTGCATTTCTAAGCTTTTGGCTTCAAAAGACAGGACAAGTCTGGATCAGACGAGGCTCTGCAGGGCGGGGGGTATCTATCCTTCTCACACTCTCTCTTTCTCTCTCTTCTATATGTATTTTTGAGGTACTCCGTTGAGCGATCTCAGAGGGGGGCAGCAACAGTGCCTTACAGATGAATGCTTTCTCGATATTAGTTGTGCTCATCAAAAAGTGTGTGTGTGTGTGTGTGTGTGTGTTGAAGGAGGGGGCAGATCTCCAGGGGGTTCTGGAGGAGTGAGTGTGACTCAATCAGGCTGTGATCACTGCCAGGCGCACGAGAATGGAGTCAGGGAGCAGGAGCGAAGGCGTGGAGAGATGAAGGGGGGAGTGGGGGTGGAGGTGGAGGTGGGGGTGAGGGGGAACATAAGGAAGAAAAGTCCTCTATTTTGCCAGTGACTTCGACCCTGTTATGATGCACCAACAGTAGCTGCATAAATAACACAACAGATTGGAAGACAATATGCATATAGGCCACACTACAATGAGATTCAGCATTGAGCTCAGAGTAGCAGGTGGCTGCGAGTCTAAACATCCAGATCTCTTTAGCTGAGTGTGTTGTATGTCTTTGTTTTGAATTGCACATGATAAAACACACAGAAAAGTCCTTGTCTGCATGTGTTTCAACTGAAACATTTAACAGAATCAAATACAAGCCACTGTAAATTACCAAATTGGACACAAGCCATTGCATAATGACAGGAAGTCAAAGACATTGCAGAGAGCAAAAAAACAAGGGTTGTTGAGAAAATTGGATGGGAATATGTTTTTCTTTTCTTAGGTTTCACTTGTGGTGCATAAAAACTAAAAGCAAACACTGTGTTGAGTTTCTCAGTAGAGAAAGTCTGAGCTTTGCTGCCAAGACAGGGCAGCTCTGCTCTTTCCTGAGGGGGGTTGCAGTCTTATTCCAGCATACATACAGAAGACAGGGCCACTGGACTCAGGCTGAGTGATAAAATGTTCTTAAAGGGATAATGCACCCAAAAATGAAAATTCAGCCATTATCTACTCACCCATATGCCGATGGAGGCTCAGGTGAAGTTTTAGAGTCCTCACATCACTTGCGGAGATCCAAGGGGAGAGGGGGTAGCAACACAACTCCACCTAATGGAGGCTGACGGCGCCCCAGATTCAAACATCCAAAAACACATAATTGAAACCACAAAATATCTCCATACTGCTCGTCCGTAGTGATCCAAGTGTCCTGAAGCCCCGACATGAAAAGTTGTTTGGAAAAACGTCATTTGAACTTTTTTTTTTAGCCTCATTGTAGCCTGTAGCTGTAACTGCTTCTCTGTGTGCTGCGCTCACGTGTGCGCGAGACGTGCTTTTGCTGGTCTCGCGCGAATCTGGGGCGCCATAAGCCTCCATTAGGTGGAGTTGTGTTGCTACCCCCTCTCCCCTTGGATCTCCGGAAGTGTTGCGAGGACACTAAAACTTCACCTGAGCCTCCATCACCATATGGGTGAGGAGATAATGGCTGAATTTTCATTTTTGGGTGCACTATCCCTTTAATGGTGTAAAATTAAACTGTAGCAGGCGTGCAGAATAACATCCAATAACTTAGAAAACTGAAGAGAAAGAAAACCTAATCTGAAGGGTTCATTTTTCCTCCTCAAATGTTATCAGTCTATAATCTAATCCATACTCTGCTTGAGTTAAATTATGATACACATACAAGATCATACACATCTGTAGGTAGTCAGCTAATATTACTTATGTATGTAACAATGTAATTATGAGCCAATTTGGAGATTGTTCAAATGAAACTATATTAGCATCAATGTGTTTCTGTTCAAGTAAAAATTCAAAAAGGTTTGTGTCTTTTTGTGCGATTTCCCCTACAGGGCATCAACTTCTGTCCAGGTCAGGAGGTCCCGGGTGTGACTACCCACGAGCAGAAAGAGCACACAATGCAACCGATCATTTTCCACCTGGGACGGGATCCTGGGGAGAAGTTCCCCATCAGGTTAGTTCCTCGGAAACTTCAACTCCGCGTACAGCTGATTTCCAGTCAGAGGACAGAGGTGAGGTGAGGGGAAAAATGAGAGAGGGAGGAGAGTGAAGTCAACCAGGAACAAGTGAAGAGATGCTGGAAAATGAACCGGAGAGGGGTGAGAATAGGAAAGCAGTTTGCCTGTCGGTAGCACAGACTGTGTATGAGATCAATGCTGATTCAGTGGCATGAAAAAGAAGGCGTCGGATTGATCCGCTCAGCCAGAGCTCGCCTGATTACACCCACCTCTTTGTGATTGCAAACAGCTCCTTAAAGATCACTATCTGGTCCTCAACCCTCTGGTGCACCGCTGCAGGTTAAAATTGCAAGATAAATTGTTCAGGTCTAAATTGAGAGCGAGTGCTGTTTAATGGAGTTTTGTATGTCTACGCTCAGAGGAGAGTTAAGAAACGGCAAAAGGATAAGGACGCCAGAGGACACAGACAGTAAAAGCTGAACTAAGACTATTACTAAATAAAGCTGGGTATATACCACACCATTTTAGAAATGTTGTGGGTTCTAGTCGTCTGCAATATAAAGCCAAAGCTCATGATTTATGTGTCACACTGTGCTGGCTGCCTGATCATCAAGTCGTGACCTGAAATAAAAACATAAAATTTTTTTCTCTGTTTTCCTTTTTTGAGACCCTGTTTTCTTTGAATTAAATTTGTGTTAACACTGGATGGATAAAAATATAATTCAAGCTCAGAATTATTAAGAATTATTATTTATTTGTATCAAGATTAAAAAATCAAGTAAGCTATGAGTTCTTGAGGAATTGAGATTGATTTTTAATTTTGTGCTCGGCTTAATTTTTGTTAAAAGGATGACAGTTTAGTTTATTTTACGTACTTAATGATAATCCGGTGACATGAGCTGCTTTGTTTGTTGTGTATATGTGTTAAATTGTGTATAAGTGTGTACGACTGTATGTGTGCAGACCTCAGGAAGAATAGCCAGTGCTTTTGCTGGTGCTAATGCGGATCTGACGAAAAGAAAAGAAAAGAAAAGAAAAGAAAAGACAGAAAACACAATTGTGAATTAAGATTAGTTTGAAGGCTTCGAGGCAGGTAGAAGTTTGTTTACTTGCGGATCTTTTAGAACAGAAAGTATTGACAGGCAGCTGAAGATCGTCGGCTATATCCTGACGTTTCCCTCGTTCATTCGTGATAGGAGGAGGAAAGAAACTGTTGCCACAGCTTCACCAGTCTGGCGTGTTGTGTCGCCATGACGCTTTTAGATGATGTTTGCCACTTGGTGCAGGCGCATTGAGAAAAAAGGCACTGACCTCGGGGAATGCCTCTGCTTCAACTGTGTGAGAGCCTGACAACAGCTGATCAAAATTTCTGACATGCCGGAAATTTGTCCGACGGCCCAGTTGATCAGGTCATGATCGTCTCTCCCCCTCAAAGATGAAAATTGAGTCAGAAACTGGCTTAAAATCGCACAGTGTATGCCCAGCTTAAAGGCACAAAGATAGATGAGCGTCATCTCTTACTGTGTGCTGTCAATGCAGAACATTTATTGGCTCTTTTAGAAAACATTACGCAATCTGATGCCATGACTAATACATTAAGATAATCTCAGGATCCCTTTGCTCTGCCTCTTGCATTCTGCTCCGGCCTCATCTCCTCTTTGCCTCCTGCTCCAACTCCTTTCAGTTCTGCAGTGAGATTGGATGATAAAACATTAATGTTGTTTTTCAATTGCCCACCTTTTAGCCCTGCTATTCACTTGGAAGAATAGAAAAAAGCCAAACCAATCAATACGCAGCCATGTGTTGTGCCGAGTGCTAGATGTGCACACAAACCAAAAATGCGCACTCATTTTTCACCTTCGACTCGGCCCACAAGGTCACCGCCCCCTCTTCACTGTTCTTCTCCTATCCACTCCAATCAACACTAGTCATTCCTCTTCCTCTCCAAACTTTTGTCTTACTTTTTGCCTTGTTACTTCTCCCTCTCCACCTCCTGCTGTACACCTCGGCTCACTTCTCACCACTCAGCTGCTGTCCCTCTGCATCCACTGGGACCGTCTCCTCCATCCTTGTTAAGTGTGCGTGTGTGTGTGTGTGTGTGTGTACACATGTGTACGTGTGCATTTTGTCCGTGTGCTCCTCGGTCCCCCAGCTGGACTGGCTGCCTGGCCGTCATTAATCTCTGTCTGCACCTAAAGAGCCACTTAAGATGATGTAGGGCCTGTCTGCACACATACCTTCACTACTGTCGCAGGGTGTGATACAGCAAAGAGCACACACACACACACACACACACACACACACACACACACACTATCCTCAGTCTAGAACACTCACCTAGGAAAACAGTGAGGATTATAATTATGCAATGTAGGAGACAATGTGGGAATAAGGTTCAGTAGATTTTAGGTTGTGGTTGTTTTTCTGCTGTCTTGGAACTGATTACAAACAGAGGATTACTTAGAGATGACAAGGGCCGTGTTGGTGGTCCGTGTGTCCAGGATCTACCCAACTCAGCAAGTCTGGATCCTCATTGGATCCTTTAAAGCCTTTTGCTGCCTTCCACTTCGCCCTCCGTCTCTGTGACCCAAGGTCCCGAGGTTAACACATCCTACTTTCACGCCACCTACCTCAGCTCACGTCCCCAGGGCCCCCGGCCATCCAGAGTGTAGTCCCAGCCCCAACGCTGCAGGCAGCCCTTGCACAGTCTGGCCTCATCTGCTGCCTGCCACCATGCTCTTGTGTCCCCAATCAATAGTCCTTACTGAAGTGCTCAATTTCCACCAGGGTGGAGAAGGAGGGTGGAGGGGAGGGGAAGGCAGGACAGATGTATTTGATTGTCTCCTCAATTCCCCCACCTTCTGCCACTGTGTGGTTGTTTGTGCGTGTGTGTGTGTGCCTGTGTGTGCGCTCCAGCAATAGTGTTATGAATCAGTAATCAGAGTGGTGACACACCTGAGCAATGCCCCCATCCCCCTTGGGTGCCATACATTATAAATCAAAAGACTTCATTTGCATACAGCCTGCTTATTATTCCAGATTTTGCCTCTACACCAGTAAGCTAAGGGTTATAATCATGATAATGAGCTGTGCTGACTGTAGGCTTTTTATTATTTGTTTGCAGAGGGGGCATAAACAAATGATATTATTAGTTTTTGATTTAGAGGTCTGCAGTGTGAGATTTTCGGTGCATAGACAAAACAATACAAAACTTAATGTCTTGTGCAAGTTTCTCAGCGCGTCGCACGCTTTGCATGCAGACTTGTATGGGGGAATTGAATACTTATGGCAGTCTGATAAATCTCCCTTACATTTACTTCTATTAAGTTGCTTCATCACTTATCACAAAATGAATCACGACAATCAGTAGCGGGCACAGATAGGAGGGGAATGAAATATCCCTGTCGCTGATCGAGATCGGGCGAAAGCAGAATTTGCGATTTTAGATAGCTGAAGCAATTTAATCTGAATGTCTGATTTTTAACCGAGGGGAGTAATCCAGTTTTCCCTATCAGCTGGGGGTCAAAACACGTACATGGTTATCTTATGACGAATGCGGCACACCAGGAGAGAGACTAATTGCAGCCAGTGCACTACCAGTCGAGTAATTGTAGGGGAAAGTAAAGACTGAGAGTATCAAGGAAAGGAGCAGGTGCTGGCTGATGGAGGAAGCCTTGCTGCCCTGTGGGAGATCTAAGAGGGAGGGTAGGTGTGAGCTGGACAGGGCCCGGGGTTATTACTCTAATTGACACTTCACCTCACACACATGCACACGTTCCCCAGGGGCCAATCAGAGGGCTGGGTTTGCAGTGGAGGGAGGATGGAAGGCTGGCACAGGTGCTGCCGGCGAGTGTATCAGGGGTGTAATTGCACTGCTGATATTTGTCTATCTGTGTGTCACGCCACCAGACGCCCACTCCCCCAACGCACACACACACACACACACATAGACACGCGTACACACACAGCCCATTAACCCTACAGGTCCTATTGAGAGCAGCGTTCCTTTGAAAGCCTTCAGGGCCGCTGTGTTTTACACACTGAATATAATAATGCACAGAGGTGCTCGGGCTCACTGGTGTCCAACAGTAGTAATTGAGAGACAGGGGATGGGAGAGGGGTTACATAGTTCACCCTGCTGAGTGCGCTTTCCCAAAGGGTGCCCAAGTGGACAGCCTGTGTGTGTGTGTGTTTATGTTTTTGTCGTTGAAAGCTACACCATGTCCTCTCTCTGATATAATGAGTTAAGCGTGGACTGGATACATGTGCACAGTGCATTCACTACAACACTCCCTGACAAAAAGGCGAACATTTGGAAATTATGTTCATTTTTGTCTGTGTGTTAGTGTGTGTGGTTGTTTGTTAGGCTTCTCAGTTCATAGAAAAATGTTTGAGAAAAAAAACAGACTGTGTGTGTTTGCGTTGATGTGGGTAAGTATTATAGGATAACGTATGAGAAAATTGTATATGGGGAGGCGAGTTTGTATTTCACCAGTAGATCAATTGAAACTCATTCAGTGTTATCTTAATTGTTGTTGTTAATTACACACTTTAGACACTAAATTTAATATATTTGGGTTTTGAAGATGTAATGTTTGTTGTTTTAACCTATTTTTTTTTTTACATTAATTTCAATTATTCCCCCCCAAAATCGTGCACATAATAGATAATGAAACTAATTGTTAGTCGCAGCCTTTGTGACCATGTGTATTGTGTGTTTGCAGTGTCCTGACTAAGGAGTACCAGCATGTGCTGAGCAGGATCTCTCCAGTTGTGGAGGAGCATAAGCGGACTCTGGTGCCCGGTGCTCCCCAGCTCAACATGTGTGATAGGGCAGTGATGGTGAGATTTACATGACATAAATACCATGATACACATTGATGGTGTAATTGCAAAAACAATAATAATGTTGTGAAAATGGGCAGGTAACTCTTTTCTCAGTAAATCCATAAGCAGGGGTCCAGAACTATTTAACAGTAGATACGGTTTGTTTCTTTTGGGCCAGCCGCCCTCAAAGCTCGATGTGTTTGCACCTGATCTCTCTGTTCTCTGTCCATCATACTTGTACGACAAATAAGTTAATACATAAAAGAAATTGAGCCCTTATGAAAAAGCTGTGAATCTAAAAGTCTGAATAGAGTTGCTGTCTGTTTCTGAGCCCACAGACTGTTAATGTTTTATTTTCACCCCTGTTTATCACTGTAACTAACCTGCTCCAGAATGTGTATCATGTTTGATGGAATCATATGTTATAACATTAATCTGCACCTTTTCTCCTCCACTGCGTGTGTGTTATACATTTCTGAAAAGAAAATCTCCTGTAGGTTTATTTAAAGGAGCTAAATTGAGCAGTGGCTTTGTCACCTCACTGCTGCTGCTGTGGGTTCATCTGTGGCGTAGCACTGCCCCCTTGTGGTGGAGAAATAAACCTAATTTCAAGTACAGCTAGAGTGAATAATATTTGGGTGCTCTGTGTTATGCTAATACACATATGTTGACTTTTTATATATTATATCTAAAGCATGTCATTATCCATATTGAACTGAAACTGAAATTTGACTACTTAAAGATACACCAGGCAGGATTTTCATTAAAAAGAAGTAATCCCTCTACATCATTACTTAAGACCACATGACCTCTGCTGCCTCTATGTTTGGTACATTTATGAGTGTGTACTCCCACAGCGCTCAAGTGAGGTCAGGGCTTTATAAAGAGGAAGTGACCAGGTGCCGACCATAAGCAGAAGGCATCCAAGTTACACAGCGAAACACCAAACGAGCAAACCTAGAGGTTACTTTTACTTTCACTGGTGAGCGGGTTTTCAAACGGTGACATAGAGTAGTGCATAGTGTACCTTTAAAAGGTTTTTGTGACTTTAGTTAACACTGTAAACGACTGTGCAGTGTGAAACCTGCTCTGTAATATCACCACCCATTCATGAACTGATTGTTTTATAAATAAATTCAGCTAAATATGTCACAATTAAATAAACAAGCAATGCATAAATCTTTAAAATATCATGCATATTTTTAAAAAATCCCGAACACGTACCCCTGCATCACAGTTCCAATAAGATAAACCTTTTTGTGATACATCTTAAACGTGATATTGTGAAACAGACTTGACCACTCGCAGACAACAGCACTTGTTTGTTTTTATCTATAAAGCAATATTGAGGAAACTTTTGGCCAACCTCTGCACCCTGCTGTGTGTCAGCTCTGGTAGTTACCAGCTTCGTTCCTCCAAGTGGCTGCTTTATAATGAACCTCGGGTTTAACAGATCTGGGGAAAACTGTAATCTCCTACTCTGCACCTTGGGCATGGAATTATGTTTAAAAAAGATCATAAATTAGAAAAACTTATATCCATTGATGAATTTAGGAGCATCATAAAGAATGTGGCAACAGAGACGTGCTTGTTTTTCTTGAGAGGACACTATGTTTGAATAATTGTTGGCCACCTAATAGTAATATAGTAAGACCCTCATTCCACAGGGCAGGACAAAAACAGTAATGCGTCTCCCTGTAATATCTCTGATAACATCATATTCTTGCGCTTACTTTGACGTCTGCTCTCTGTTTCAGAACTGGGCCCCCCCAGGCTGTGAGAAGTTAGGAAAGTGTCTCAAAGTGCCCAAGTCTGCGCCCTGGAAGTGTGACTGGCCGCACTGAGACGATGAGGAACCAAAACCTGGAGATGTGCCTTTCTACAGAACAACAGACAACAGTATTTTTTTAAAAGGATGCATCTTTAAATTCTTTGTAAAATGGTTTGTGCACAATGTTGAGGAGAATGACGTGAGACAAAACTAAGGGAATAATGTTGATGTACAACATTACATTGATTATGCAAACTGCTTTTCACAGCTGTGATTTTAATGAGCCAACACAAGTTCTACCTGCTCTGGAGAAGCTCTGCATCAAGAGCCAGACTCATTTTGATGATGTAGAGCAGATATGGGACTGTATTTATTTAGATCTAATGAAATTAATTGTGCCATGTTGGATTATTGGATTAATTCTGTGTACTTCTTGTATGCATACGGCAGCATTTGTGGTTTTTAATAAAAGTATTTTTACTACATTGTATCCTGACTATTTTTGGGCCTCCTTCCATTCAGTTTGACAGATCACCAGCCCTGATCGAAATTACTCTACGGTCCTCTGTCTTTTCCTGTAAAAGTCAGAGCACATACTGAGCAGAGTAGGTCTGCTTTAGCTTCTTCAGTGAATGTGTCACACAGCTGCTGGTGTAAAAATATTGCGCATAATCGTAGCAACGCTCATTTCCTATAAAGCTGAAAGGAAATTGCATGTTTCAGGAAACAGACAGAGTGAGCAGTCTTCTGCAAGTCAACTTGCACCATCATGTCAGAGGACCAGAGTAAAATACCAGCCATGGAGGTGGACACTGCTTTTATCAAGTCCAAGAGGGGGATCCTGAAAGTGGCAGAGATGGTGAGACATTTCACACATCATCAAAAGTTTGAAGGTTTTTTCAATTTGGGACAGATGCGTTGTGACATCTCAGGCCTGTCAAGTATAAATCAGAAAGGGGAACAGATACTGTACATGAGGCAGGGATGAAGAAAGGGCACAAAATTCCTTAACCAGAACTAGTTTGTTTATAGCGGTGACCCAGATTGATGCACTGAGAGCATTTTTAGAGGCTGAAGGAGCAACTGGATCAGTTGTGTGTATAAAAATATGTGATGTGGAAATATTAGCCGAGACTTAGTTCCTCTTTTTCTGCGTAAACTGAGATGTGCAACATGTTTGAAAGAAGGCAGTGAGTGAAACAGAAGTGATGGTGCTGGGCTTCTGCTTCCTTTGTCCGCTTGTCCTTTAAAGCCTTAAATGAGAAGCTAACTGTAGCCTAACCATACAATGTGTATATGTGGGTATGCATATGCATGTAAGTATGGCATATTTATTTATTTGTTTTTACATAACTGGCATGGCCATTTTCACAGGCATCCCTTGAACTCTAACCTCAAGATATCTGAATGAAAATGGGTTGCACCAGTCTCCTCTTTGTGTCAATCGAATGCAGTTTTGGGCAAAAACAATGCAGCGTGTTGCATGCAGTACAGATAGCTCATTTTCACCTATTGTATTGGAATATTTTTGCATACAGGGGTCCCTGAACAGTCTTGGAAGTGCATGTGATTACAATTCAATCATTTGTCCATATTTAAATCCCTAAGGATATTTTGTATTACTGCAGTAACCATCTCTGTGTTTGCTGTGTCTCTAGGTGACTCTGCTTGTGGCGTTTGTGTGTTTCGCTGTAGCATCCACACCAAAATACATCGCAGCCACAGTGTTGGAGTTTCTGATCACTGCACTTCTGGTGTTGCTGTACATCTTCAAACTCAACAAGAGGCTGACTTTCTTCTTTTGGCCTCTTATAGTGGGTGGTGTTTTCTTTTTACAGCACATGCACATCTTAGTCCACAGTACATGTTGCATTTTTAATGTTCTTGTTTTTTTTTCTTCTCCTCAGGATGTTTTAAATTCAGTGTTTGCAGCCGTCTACTTTATCATCTTGAGCCTGTTGGCTGTGAGTACGTACACTGTCACAGGCACACTGGTTGGAGGGGTGAGGAATATTTCTTTCTATTCTATATGGGGAGAGTGGGGTCGGGTGGGACAGGGGGGCGGTTAGTAGCAAGTTAGAAAGCAACTATGCCTATGGCATTCACAATGCTCATACTCAGCCACACTTTCTTCAGTTTCGACCTCAAAGTGGAGACCCTCTGAGTGTTCCTCGCATTTTATTCACAGTTGTGAAATGTTTGTGTGAGCAAGTGAAATTGTAAATATAAGGTGTTCAATTGTCCTGGAGAGGCAGAATTCTGGGAAAATGCACTCCTTGTACATTTTACAAAACTGACGTTTCGCTAAGCCCCACCCCTTTGTGATAGTCGGAGTAAGCATGACGCCCACACTGTAACTAACTGCACTTCCTGAAGAAATATTATATTCTTTGAAAAATGAAACAGTGATTCCAGAGAGAAGCAGACAGAGGGGTCTACAGTCTGTGTTTGAAGGATATATCCAGGATGTCAAACTGACTCAGCAGCAACAACAGGTTAAAAAGACAAAGATAGTTAGAAGCTAAAGCCGAACTATAGGCTACAGATCACAGTGTAAAAGTGAACCACCACATCACTGCTGATTGCCACAGAAGACTGAATATAAAGGGAAACTTTGCTGATATTGAACAAGCTGTGTGGCATCACAGAATGTGCAGATGAATGGTGATTGGCTTTGCCCCCGGACCTCTGCCACCGGACGGGCAGGGATCTCCAGGGGATGTCATACAACTTTCATCTGCACACACTGCGATGACACACAGCTGGTTGAACATCAGCAAAGTTTCCCTGCTTCCCTTCACTGGTTCCTGTACAGCAGAGTCGGTCTTTGTTTCACTGTTAAAATCATTAAAAAGCAAAAGCAGCATGTGTATACATTCAGTAGGCTATATCTTCAGTAGCTAGCTAACGTTAGCTAACCCTACACTTTTCAGGGTTTGATTTTGGTTTTGGAACAGGGAAGAAACGTATATCTTTTTCCAACCTCTCCAGGTAACGAGTATCATTAATACACGACGTGCCCCAGGCATAACATTTAGCTCCAAATCCACAAAACCAGCCTGAAAATGAAGGATATCATTATGACTGGCCAGTCTGCGTCCATGGGTGGGACTTAGCAAAGGGTCAGTTGTGACTTTCACATTTGGGTTGGACTCTAGAAAACTTAAGTTGTTAGCAGACACTATCTGTTCAGGGATTAAATGATTTCCATTACTGTTCAAGCAGTCTGTGAGTGATAGGAGGTTATTTAATGTCAATGCAAAACTGTCCCAACTGGCCCCGCTCTCCCCTATTTGCAATATCAGTTCTGTGTTACATGATTTTGTTTTCCCCTGTTCCCCTGGATGTCTTGACATGATGCATTCATTTTGAAATCTGCTCTTTATTTGCAGATATTCGGGTTGATATCAGCTGGGGTCCTGTGTGTGGACAGCTACTTGCTTTTCAGGAACATCACATTAAACAGGCCAAGAAGTGAAACCCAGAATCAAGAAACAACAACAAATTAATAATAAATCAATTAGTAAATGAGCACAGTGTACTATGTGAGCATTAAGATCAAGAAGTCTTCTACCACTAATTTATTTCTCTTGAGTATATTCTAAGACTGTATTGTACAATATAATCCAAAGTTTTTCAGCATATTTAAGATTTCAGCTGTATTTTGTGTGTATTTGTAAAATTGACATGAATCTGACGGAAATGACAAACATCAATAAAGTTTTATTTTAGCCTTGTGACATCATGAGTTGGATGTTTCCACTGAGTGGCTGAGGATTGTGTTGTATGCAGCTGGGGGGCATCGCATTTCACATCTGGAGAAAGCAGATGTTGCGCTTTTTGGGAGCTGGCGCTGCGTTTCCGCGCTGTCATTGTTTCCGTTTCCACCTCCGAGAAGCCTCACGCCTCCACATTATCTTTTTTGTTTTGCCTTGAACCCGCTGTGTGACGTGGTAGTTTGGGGCTATCTGAAGTTTGAGGAGTGTTTGTAGCTTTTTTTTTCCTTCTCCAACCATGGGGGACATCGAGGCTCCCAACTCGAATCGGCCGCGCCAGAATGTCCTGCTCTCCATTCTCCCGAGCAAAGAGTTCGCCTCCTCCAGAAAAGGAATGCTGCTCATTGCTGAAGTGGTAAGAAATGACCAGATGGATCTCTTCTGAAACAAATGAAACTCTTACCGTGCTATTGTTTTACCAGAATGCGCACTAAAGTCAAAGCGCGCTGCGTTTTGGATACTTTTATCTGCTGTTTTCTTACAGTTATGGCAGCTGTAGCAGTGTGCTGCTCTTATGCACATTCAGAAATAACTTTAAGAGACTTTATAACTGTCATTTTGAATATGGGTCAGTCAGTTTCCGTCACAAGGTTTCCATTAGTAAAGGGAGGAGCAGTGAGGAGTTGTAGCAGCTATGAGGTAAACTTCTGGGAGCTGGAATAAACATTTAGACTGGATTATGAAGACACTGCAGGAAGGCTTGCCATCCTGTTCACTGCACAGAGACAATAACGGTCTATCAGTGTGTTGTGCCAGTTTGTATGATTCATATTCAGTTTAATCAGCTTATGCAAGTTCATAGAGGAGAAGTTATTTTTCATTGACTGTTCAAGTGAATTTCAACAGAGCAGGAACTGAAAGACTGTAGGCTATGTGTGTGTGTGTGTGTGTGTGTGTGTGTGTGTGCATGTGTGTGTGTGATGGTGTTGGTGGTGAAGGGTTATGGGAAGGGTCTGTAAACCTCTTACATTTGTGTCATGTGAGCGAGCAGTCATCTTCCTCACAGTCACATCTCTTCACTCTGCTGCCATAACATATAGCCTGGAGCACAGTCCTCACTGTGTGTGTGTGTGAATGCAGAGGAGACACAGCCCCTTTCACTCCCACACACACTCACACACACACACACACACACACAAACACACACACACACTACAGTCTCTTTACTGCTACTCAACAATGTGACTGTGATCTTCACCCCTCTAGGCTAAAATGCTTCTAAACCCAAAAGCCCATCAGTCTCTACTGACAGTACGCAGCAGAAGCGTGTGCTGCTGTTTGCATGTAGGTGAGAGTGCACACTGGTTTGAACTTGAAGTGGTATGACTCGCTTAAGGACTTTTGTGATATAGTGTGCAGGGTGTCAGACCCAACCCCTGCAAAAATCTGATATTATATTAAGCTTCAAAGAACAGATATGAATGTGGCTGTTATTTAGGTCATGATCTACTAACTAAGTTGATCAAATGAACTGTGTCACACATGCCTGTCTTACCACTTCTGCACATGTTACGTACAGGGAAGCCCTGCATATATGGGTGTGTGTGTGGTAAGAGTGTGAGGTTGCACATGATTTATGAAATGTATCATAATAAAAACATGAGGACTTTTATTGATGAAATTAAAGACATTTACACCATAAACTGATGCATAAAAAATCCTCACAATGTAGGAATAAGTGACGCTGAACATTTCCTGGGAAGGCTCCCAAACCCCTCATTTCATATGTGTCCCTCCCCCAGTGCTGAAACAAAATCGACGCCCTTGGTTGCAAAACTGAAATGACCACCAATGATGTAATACAACGCCAGATGTTAAGAGGTTAGCTTCCACAGTATAACAGTATGGTAAAGTCTCTGACAGCTGACAAATCTATAATGTCTCACATAGTTGTCATATGACCCAACCCTCACTGGAACTACTTTTTTACAGAGGAAATAGTCCCTTTGAAAACCGTTGACAGTGAAGTCTGTAGATTATCCAAAGTTCATTAAATGTTGTGTATTTTCTCACTGCGATGACCAGAAAAAGAAGTTTCTTCATTGTAGTTGACGAAGAAATATCCCAAATCTTGGTCAAATATCTCCCTGTTTATATATGTTTAGGTTCAAATGAGAGAATATGTGTTTGTTTGGGCTTTATTTATTTGTTTTTTTGAGTGAACTAGCCCTTTAAAATGCCAATTGATGCACTGAAAACTAAAGTTTGAGTTTCCATTGTAGTTCAAAGCTGTGAAATGGTAGTAAATTGAAGTTTTGAGTGTACAGTAGGTTTAATCATGGTGTTATTACTATTTATATATTCCTGGTGTTTACTGTGTGCAACCTCCTCGCAGCAGCCGGGAAGCTTTTCTTCTCGGAATACAGTATCATGGTCGTATTGTCTTTCTGACACAGTCTTAAGCTTTACAGGCGGCGTTATATGAGCCCACAGCTCAACTGTTAGATGTGAGTAAAGTGAAAGCAGCCCGTTGCTTTTCCATTCTTGGGAGTATTAGTCAGACATAGATCCTGCTGAGCATGCATTATTATACACAGTGTGTCACACCACAGTGTATTTCTCATTAGGAGTCTCAGCCAGCAACAGGCCTGACAAGGAATGTGAAATCACAGGGTGTAAACTTAATGTGCTGCAAAAAAAAAAAAAAAAAGGCGGATTCTTGTAGTGTTTGAAATATTTTCAAAATGCAAACAAGATGTTAATAAAGGGTGCATGGTGTGGTAAATGTGTGCAAAGTGTGCCTCCTCCCTAGGTGGTATAAAGTGATTGTCAGCATTCCTAGCTGAGTATGTAATGTGTTTTGGGAGTTTAAAGGCCGCATATGAAGTTACAGTAAGTTTCACTACCTGCTCAGTAGACTCATCGCATACCTTTTAAGGCTGTGAAAATACGCTCTCTCCCATCTGAGCCCACTTCAACATATGGTTTGTCTTTGCCACAGAGGTTGCAAAACAAACTGATTTGGCATTTTACTAAAAATTAACCACCTACAATTTAGTCACATGAGCATTTAGTTATCATCAGTTATCAGGCAAAATGTCATAAACTCTGTGTCAGACTTCTTCAGTGTGACTGAATGTGATTTCCTGCTATTTATCTGTGTTATTTAATTGTAAATAGAAAATCTTTGGCTTTTGGACTCTAAGCCGAAGAAAACAAGATGTTCAAAGATCAGTTTCCGTGGGCCTGTGGGAAGCTGCGATGGGCATTTTTCACTATTGTACTATTTTTATCTGTTTTTATTAGTTGCAGCCCCAGAGCAGTCTCAGACTTCAGACTTAAAGCAACATGAAAAAGAATTTGCCTTATTGGTGTGACATGCAGTGGTGGAATATAGGCTAACTCAAGTACTACAGAGTACGATTTTTAAGATGCTTCTACTTTACTGGAGTATTTGCATTTTATGCTACTCTACACATCTACTCCATTACATTTGGGTGGCAAATGTTTTACTTTTTTTCTTCACTACATTTATTTTGACATATTTAGTTACTTTGCAGATTAAAAATATTCATATAAAATAAAAATTAACCAACAAAATATGATTTATTATAATAGGTTAAAGGAATAGTGCACCCAAAAATGAAAATTCAGCCATTATCTACTCACCCATATGCTGTCTACTACGGACAAGCAGTATGGAGATATTTTGTGGTTTCAGTTATGTGTTTTTGGACGTTTGAATCTGGGGCGCCATCAGCCTCCATTAGGTAGAGTTGTGTTGCTACCCCCTCTCCCCTTTGATCTCTGCAAGGGATGTGAGGACTCTAAAACTTCACCTGAGCCTCCATCGGCATATGGGTGAGTAGATTATGGCTGAATTTTCATTTTTGGGTGCACTATCCCTTTAATAAACCAGTGGTTCCCAATTGGTGCTGCCACGAGGTCCAGATTTCTCCTTAGTCATTAGTTCAAGGTCCACACAGTTTAATATATTCAGCGTCATACTTACGTTTTGCCATGTCAGAGATAGTTTGCTGTCTCTGTTGAGTAGCTGTCCATTATTCACTCACTCTACAGCAGGTAACAGCACTTCAGAATAAAAGCTCTGTGCTGGAAATTCACTGTACTTCATAATAAAGTGTGTTTTTTACAAACTTGACATGTTGGCGAGTCACTTGCAGTGACCCATGACCCACGTTTGGACCATGACCCACCACTTGGCAACCATTGGGTTAAACTACCCAGCAGATTACAAAGAAATAAAATTAGCTCCATCGTTACCAGCTGCAACATTAATACAGTGATACATTACACATTATTCTAAAATGGACCATTCTGCAAAAGAAGTACTTTCACTTTTTGATGCTACCACTTTTGTGCTTTTAGTTAAATAAGTTTTTCAGTGCATGGCCTTTACGTGTAAGAGAATATTTCTACACTGTAGTATTACTACTTTTACTTGAGTAAAAGAAATGAGTACTTCTTCCACCACTGGTAACATGCCAGATGTAAAGTACAAGGAATAAAGAGAGCCAGCTTATCCTGTGCTGTTTAACTGCAACATTGTCACCCCAACATCCAAAACTTTATTCTCCATAAGCAAACATGCATGAGAATCTATTGAAGAGCTCAGAGAGAAGTGTCTGTAGTTCACCTGTAGGTGTTATATGTCTAATTACAGACACAACTCATGGTTCCAGGACAGGATGCTGCTCTGTCGCAGCATTTTTAAGTGACAGCAGCTGCAGCAGTCGAGTTCAGTCAGGGGGAGTTCCTATAACCTCAGGCCACTGTGGGATGACTGACTGAGACAAAGACAAGATGGCCGGGCCTGTATGAGTGTACAGTGTCTGGACTTGCTTTCGTTTGCACTGATATGATCTGTCCAGCACTTCTAATGGAGAGCATCAAACACAAGGCAGGCTCATTTACTGGCATCGTAACGACTAGCTGCGAACACACAGGGCGCGTTTTAACCTCCTCTTTCATTACAGCAGCTTTGTGTTTGTGGGTGTTTGCACGAACGTGTTTGTGTGTGAGACAGAACAAGAGGGATTCAGTGTAACACAAGTCTGTGTGAATAAACATTGTCTTTTAACAGCTGTATCTCCTTACAGGAAGTGGGCCTGAAGCTGTGATTCGCACTCAGACTTACAGCTTCGGGGCAATGTAACTATAAAGATAATGTAATTATCTTAAAGGGAGAAGATCAAAGAAGATTAAATTTCATTTTATGTATTAGATGGCATTAAAATGAAGAGCTGCCTTTGGCCTCATGCAGCTCACTTAGAAACAGATAAATATGTACATACACTCATGAAAGGAGGACAGATAAGTGTCTTTTTCAGTGTCTGAGTTGTCTTCAGTCATAACAGGAAATACAGTTTTTAGTTTCCCTTTGCTTCAGTCTCAAGCTTTTCATTGATGTAAACATACAGTGCATGTTCAACTTATTTTTCTCTATTTTGAATTGTCTCTGTAGGCACTGACCTTTATATCATTTGTGTGCTTCGCGGCATCCCGGGCAGCAGCCTTTGTGACGGTTCCACTGTTTGAGTTCCTGGCTGCTCTCTTCTTGCTGTTCGCTTACGCCACCAAATTCAATGAGAGGTTTAAAGGCTTCCTCTGGCCTCTTATGGTGAGAGCAAATTACAAATTAAACTGATACACGTGCTACTGTACATAACAAAAAAATGTATTCCAGTGATAAAAGAAGAACACGGTCAGATAAAGTTATATTTTCCCTCTGAATCATGGTGTTTATTTTCCCTCAAAGGATTTCATGAGATGTGTGACAGCCTCCATCATCTTCTTCATCATCTCCATAATTGCAGTGTCCAAATATGCAGATGGTTCCTCTAAGGCTGCTGGGGTAAAGTCGACTTTTCAACCATCTCATCATAGCCCATCATGATTTGTGTATTACTAAGTACAACCAACACACTTTGCGTTTGTCCAACACTGCACTGATATCAAACGTCCCTCTTTTCACAGATATTTGGGTTCATTGCCACCATCGTTTTCGCTTTAGATTTTTACCACATTTTCAATGAGCTGGCCGCTTTCCTAAAGCAAGGAGGAGGAGAGTCCAATGATGAGCCATCAAGGCAGCAAGGTAATACACCAAATAAAAATCTGATACAAGGCCAAATAAGAACAGCTATATTAAATAAAATACTGTATATGTTTTTACTTATGGACTTTATTTTTTTTGAAAAAGAAATGTCTTTACATAACTTAATATGTGAGACATGAAATGGCTCAAGTTCCATATTTTGGGATGTTTGTTAACCTCAGGGAAAGGCAACCTGCAGCTCCAGAGCCACATGCTCCCGGTTGTTTTTTAACATTTTAATTTTCATTTATCATCGTTATAAACCTTAAGAAATTCTTACATTCTCCAACTGTAAAAATGTGCAGCCTATACACCAAATAAGAAAGATGTTTTAACATTTCATCAACTAAAATGTGCATCATACATTTATGGCCTGGCACCTTTTCCTCTAAATTTTGCCAAACCTCAACAGCAGTAGCTCGTCTTGAGTATCCCTACCTAGGCTAGCTATGCATTCCAAATCCAAAAAACAGGAAAAGTCTTGGAGGAAAATAAAGTATTAAATAGGGTGTGGACGGGTTTTTTTTTTTTTTTTAAGGCCAATGCTGCAAAGTTAAAGTACCGAATAATCATAAAGAGCCTCCTGCAGAGGAGCCACCTTGTGTTAAAACACATTAATAAATGCTCATTGAGACTTGATAATAATGTTGATAGGCCAATATGGACTTAATAGGCTGCGTTACCTTCAGATAAAGCTCAAATATGTTGTGCTAAATGTTGGTGTAGCAATTAGCACTGTCCACCGCCCAGCTGGACAACCCGTTCCCATTCCCAGATTGTCAGTAGGTAGGTAGGTACTTTATTAATCCCGAAGGAAATTGTATTTTCAGCTGCTCAGACATAAACATAAAAACACAAATCATACACACAGTGCATAAAAACAGAATAAAGTGCTAGAATAAATAGTAATAAAAATAGGATAAAAATAGCATGACAGTGAGATGTGCAAATATGCAAATGTGCAAATCCCCGCCGCAACTCATCTCCCTCCCCTCTCCAGTGTTGTGTTGAACAGTCTAATGGCTCTGGGCAGGAAGGACCCCCGCAGCCTGTCTGTGGAGCAGTTCAGTGAGAGCAGCCTCCCACTGAATGAGCTCCTCTGCCCCATCGCCAGTTTATGCAGTGGGTGGCAGCTATTGTCAATGATGGAGAGCAGTTTGGAAATAGTTCTCCTGTCTGCCACCGACACCACAGACTCCTGCTCTGCACCGATGACAGAGGTGGCCTTCTTGATGAGTTTGTCCAGCCTCTGTGTGTCCTTCTGTTTGGTGCTGCCTCCCCAACACACCACCCCATAGAAGAGGGCGCTGAATACCACAGACTGGTAGAACATCTGCAGCATTCTCCTGCAGACATTAAAGGACGCCAGTCTCCTCAGGAAATACAGCCTGCTCTGCACTTTCTTGTAGACATGATCAGTGCTACCCAGCTTGTCATCCACCTGCAGCCCCAGGTACCTGTAGGAGGCAACCACCTCAATCTCCTCGCCGCTGATGTTAACAGGCAGAAGAGATGGGCGGCGCCTCCTCAAGTCCAGTACCATCTCCTTTGTCATGGTGGTGTTGAGCTGCAGGTGGTTCTGGTGACTCCAGGTGGTGAAATCCTTGACAAGGGACCTGTACTCTCCCTCATCCCCCCCTCTAATACACCCGACAATGGCAGTGTCATCAGAGAAGTTCTGTACATGACAGAGTTAGGTGTCATGCCTGAAGTCCGCTGTGTAGAGTGTGAAGAGGAGGGGGGGGCAGTACAGTCCCCTGTGGCGCCCCCGTGCTGCTGGTCACTGTGTCAGATGTTATGGACCCCAACCTGACAAATTGAGGTCTGCCAGTGAGGTAATCTGTGATCCAGGACACGAGGGCTGGGTCAACCTGCATGGTGGTGAGGCTTTAACACACCCATCAGTGTCTGATAACAATGTGCAATGCACCCTTTAGCATCTGTATGAGATGCGCTGGGCTTTCAACTAAACCCCTTTTGCAAAATACTAGACACTGAGAGCAACTAATGTAGTATGAAGAACAAGAACGTCCACTAAGGGAGGTGATCAACACAGGACTTTCACCCAAGAGACTGCTGTTTGTGTCCTGTGAGAAACCAAAAGTCAATGTCATTGCCTCAGCAGTAGCTTTGTTGCCTAAACCTAGAGTAGTTTTATTTGGAAAACACACTGTACACATGTACAAGCGGATACTGACAAATCCAAAACTGACACTAGAGGATAATTTAGAGTGTTGGCGTTGAAATTGTAGGGCCACTGACCAAGCTGCCATATTTGACGAGTTGGGAGTGAGAACTTGTTGAGCTGGATGGATGTCTTATTATTAAGGAACAATACATCAATACCTCATATATAGCATTTATGTTATATATATATATATATATGTATACTATATTTGTGTGTATCTGTAAAAGAATGTTGGATGCATGAAAAGCGCCATGTCTGCTACATCTTGAGATGTACCCATACATACCATACAAACCCTCTGCCCCTCTCTGGAGTTAAAGGGTCAGTCCAACCAAATTTACCTCAGGCAGTATGTATGCAGAGAGTTTTGTTTTTGGTTGCCCAGGTTTTGAGATACAGTATCTGTCTCTGATATAGAATTTAACTTGTGTCCCTGATAAATGATAAACGAGCTGTCATATCTTTTGTTTTTTGATCTTTCGGGAGTTTTTTGTTATTTGGTTAAACCCACCCTCTAAACTTATGTTAACTTCAACATTTGATCTGCAGTTTTGTGCATCCTGAACAGATGCAAATAAAATTACTGAGGCAAACTGTGCTCACGCGACAGACCGAAATTTAGACACGAGATTGGGTATGTACTTCAACCCCGCTCTTAGGTCTACCTTTTATTCCAAACTAAAGTGCACAAGTTACAGCAGAGACAGATGCTTAAATATTAGATAACCAACTTTTATGTACACTATGTGCCTCCTTCACTTGATATTAAGATAAAGGGGTACTTTATTTATCTCCATGGGGGAAATCAGCAGTTTGTACTGTTTCTAACTGTTCGTACATAACTGCAGCGCCAAAAAGTCTCATGGCAGGTTTGTTTTCTATTTTTAAATCATCATTTCCGGTGCTTTGAGTGCCACAAAGGAGATACTTTAACCTCCTTTATATAGCAGTGGTTACACTAGTTTCAGAGAGGGACATTTTGAGACCTCAGTGAATAAAATCAAAACTATCACTGTTTGACACCTAGGGGGAAATGAATATGCTTTATTGTGATGTGGGCAAAACAACCCTTTAAGCAATAAGTTTAATAAAAGTTCACTTTTGTTGTTTGGTTTGAGAGTAGAAAATCCATTGTGTCCTCTGATTGTTTCAAAGATGGAAACGTCTCCAAGTGCATGATATTATTTGATTAATTTACATACTTCCACTTACTTATGTAACTGGTCCACACTCCTCTTTTGTTTTCCAGATGAGCTTTCAGACTCTGATTCGGACTGAGACCACGAACCACCACCACGAGATCTTCACCAGAGGACATGTTAGATCATCCAAAACAAACCTTTGCAGGAGAAATGGCCACTGCTGAGCTATCATCTGCAAACAATTGTTGGTTATTTACATACATTTATTGATCGTTGGGGGACTTAGTCTCCTCGAGTCAAACACGTACAAAGAGGGGGAACCAGATCCTTTTCACTTTGAAACAGTTTCTTCTGTGGAGCATCCAAAGGTGGAAATGTGTTTAGTCATTTCAAAACATTCGGGTAACAAGTCTAAACTGATGTGCCACATATGTTGGTCTTTTTAAGTTGCTAATTCACTGGTCATTACAAGTAGTTTTTAGAATAATGCAAACATGCTCTGTTCTTTCTCGTGCCCAAACTCATAAGATGATGTGGGAAACATAAAAAATGCCAGCCTGATACTGAAATGATGATAAAGCTGTGAAATTGTTTGGTCTCATTGTAGTGAGTTCTTAGAGACTGTTTGTACGATCTGCACGTGGGAGAATGTGACTGAATCTGAAATAATGACTGATATTTACTTTTAGGCTTGTGACCCTATTTACACACACATTAAACTACAACACTAGATTCATTTTCTTAGTGAGTACTAATACTGAAGTATGTAACTGGGGCACCATCATCATCATTTATAAATTTACAGTATTACTATAAAGACATATGTACAGAATATAGAGGAACAGATTGGTTGCAGGTTGGCTGGTTACAACCTCTGTCCAGTTGTCTAAACTCTGCAAGAGTGTATTTTTATAATTTGAGGATGTTTCTTTAAATTCAACTTTAGGGTCAGCAGCTTTCCTGTGACCATGACAACCTTTTTGGGGCTGCTGTAACATTGTTTATATGTCCCAAAACCTTTTATGTTTCAGAGTTGTGATGAATCTTAGCAACCAAACCTGTTGAATTAACCCAAAGTCTGAGAGACTCTCTGCTCTTGTGTTTTAGTTTGTCTGCTGTACAACCTGTGTGTGTGAATAATAACAGTGTATTGAAGCCACTTAATGCATTAGTATTTTTGTTGTGAATCTTTTTTTTTGTATTGAAAAGTAACTTTGCTTGCTGTGGTTGTGCATTCACTTTTTTTGGGGGCGGATGTATGTTGGATTCTTCAGTTCTTCCACTGCCACTACTGAAGACTTAGCCGCACCAGAACGCCACGGTGACTGTTGATGTAATAAACACTGCACTGCATGAGTGTTACAACAGCACTGTGAATAAAACATGGATGAAACAGTTGCTCTAATTTCCATGTGGGATTTTGACTGTTGAGAGCCATTGCCATATTTAGTGAATGTTCTCAAAGTTGCTGTTACATCCAATAATTATCCACTGTTGTGCCTTTTCATGTGAGAGCTGTATGAGCACCGGCCTTACTGATGCCATTCAATGTGTGATGTTAAATCTTTGCTGTCTTGTTAAAACCATGTATCTCCAAAACATTAACTTTTCACAAGCTCAGATAAACAGTCATGGAAACTTTGTGGTATGTTTCAAACAATCCAGCTGGGTTTGAATGTTTTTTTTTATCCCAAGAAGTAGAAGAACTTTCACCCATACAGGAACATTTAAAGTGGAAAAACTTGTTGGCACTACTTCCACAAAGACGACCAGATCCCTTTTTATTTTCCTCAGAACCTACCAACCACAGTTACCACAGTTGCTTTGGTTGTTTGGTTTATCATTTCCGCTACTGGAGATAGTAACTTTGTGCCACAGTGCACACTAGAATGATGGGCCCTAGTGCTCGCTATCGTTCATGAATTGTCTTGACACAAATAGAGACTTGACATTGGACAACATCAACGTACCTATTACCCAGCAATCCCTATTGCATATCTGACAAAAATATGAAAGAAAGTAAGAAATTAATCATTTAACTGAATGTTTTTACAGTATATTTATATATTTTATAGGTTATATAGAAAAAACGTATAATTTTTGTTTGGATAACTACTGAAAAAAGAAAACCTTGAGGCAGATGGGTTTGCCTTTTTGAGGAACTATATAGCAAATGGCACCATTTTTAAATTAATATTATTCTTTTTTTTTTTTTAATTTATTAATCTTTGAACACAGGTATATATCCATGGTGGCAATCTGTATCACTTGCAAGGGCCCCATCTCTAAAAGGGCCCCTCCACCCCAGAGGTCCCAGTAGAAATCGAACTGCCTACAATGCCCATGTTGTGCCTTTAATCGAGTCTTCATTTTCCCGGGAGATCATACTCAATGGCAGACAGAATTACATAGTAAAAGCGAGGCCTCTAGGGAACCAATCTAAATGCCAATATTGCCAATGCTGTAGCCATTACATTGTGCAATCAACATTTACTTCATAACTAGAGACTGTCTTACAATGTGATCACTTCAGCTGCAATACAGCGATCCGCAACTTAAAATGAATGTGGGCCAGGGGCATAAAGTTGAGGGCCAATGGTCCCTTCTCTACTTACTACCCCTACTTCTGATCCTGTTGCTTAGACAGCATCTATCTTCAAACGTGGCCTTCATTGTGCTCTCAACTAAAAACCTGTAAAGTTTTGTGACTGCATTTTGCATAGTTGTGATGCTATCACCATGACAAAGACATACAGAACTAGGTAACCAAAATTACCCGGCCCAGAATCGACCTGAACTCAGCATGCCAGATGAAATTAGCCAGGTCGGGTCCGGTTGCCCAACTCAGCTGAGACTTGGCATGAATGATGCCCCAGAATGGGACCAGATCAGTTCGCCTGATTCTGACTGCTGACACTGCCATCACTGAGGACAGACATATAAACACCTGGGAAAATACTCACAACCACTTCTGTGGTAGTTCATGCTACAAAAGGTGCCACCAGGACCACATTTTGCCATTAAGACACACACAGAGACTCACAAAATTAAAAACAATACCAGCCATCACAATGTTCTTGCAGCAGGTAATGACAAGTTAAAGCAAAAAACTTTCCATTTCCACTTTAATCCTTCAGGCTATCACTAAATCTGGAGATACATGGTTTTCATTGGACAGCAACAAAACTCAACCATACCCCTTTGCTGTGAATACACAATTTAAAAATAATATCAAAATCAAGACAAACACATCACCGTTTGTGAATGAGGTCCCTTGAAGTTTTTTTAATGGTTTGCCCTTCTGTGCAAAAAAATGTTTGAATAAAAAAAAAGTGAGCTATTTTTAATAATGTCCAAATCACTTTATTTAAATTGTCACTATAAACTGATGTGAAGCCTTTTGCAAATGTTTTAAATACAAAAATACAGCTAAGTACGGCTCCATGCTGTACAAGACAGTTCATGTTGTAATCAAAGCACACAGAATCAAAAAGGAAACAGAAGAGCGTCTCGCCTCTAAGTTCATTCAAACAGTCACTGATCATCTTCACTGTTTAAAGCACAATCTGGAAACTAGTGGAAAGCATTTATTCTCTTCCCCATAAATACAAATAGTTCATAACATACTGTAGCATAAAGGTGTATATAGAGAGCTGCAGCTTGATAGAGTTCGACAGATATGATGGTCAGTTTATATTGTCAGAGAGCACAATGCACTTGCATGATTGTGTTGCAAGGTCTGCAGTACAAATGTTTATGTGGATATCTTTACATTATACTCAGAAACAAATCCATCGATGCAAGAGAAAGACAGGATAACAAATATGATTGTCTGTTCATAAAGTCACCAAACCAGGAGATTAAACAGTTCTACATGATGTAAGTGGCATGAGAAAAGCCTGATTACTCAAGCTCTTTGTGTGGTGTGGAAACTTTTCAGGCTTGTTAAAGAAGCCATACAGTTTTTATTTTTCATTTAAACCCACAGTCAAACACATTCCCCTCTCTCACTGCTGTAGTTATGTGGCTGCACAGTCAGTCCTCTGCACCAGGAGATGGAGCCATAGAGTCGATTTAGACCCTGTACACTCACCCAATATACATACATTGGTCTCAAACAACAAAGAAAACACACACGTGTGTAACTGTAATGTAAATTCAATACATCAGAGCCACGTAAGACATCAAAAATCAAGTTGACATTTCTTCCTTCATCTTAAAAAACAAATGTTGATGTGTTGTTTCAACATTAAGCCTCCTGTTTGTCAAGTGCACTGGCCGAAAAACAGAAAAACATTAGCGACAAATCTGTTTAGCGCTCTGTATGTGTGAGCTTCATAACAGCTGCAGTGTGGAATGATAGAGATTTTATAATACATGACGTGTGTGATAATATACTGTAGATACATACGCTGCATGCAGATATTTCAATTCAACCAAATACAGAGTGAAAGCTGTGACGACAATGCTAGAAGTACCACATTTTTATCCCACCATCTCAACCTTTATGACTCTTACTTTTAAAATGAATTTCCATTCTCTGTGATAGTCCCATCATGTCTAATAAAAGGCAGGCATTAAGAAATGCAGTTCGAAGCACTCTGTGATTTCATTTCAAAAGTTTGCTTAAGAATTAAAGATGGAAGGAACGTGTCAATACCTGAGATAGTCAGCAGGCTAAGGGCACCTACTGATGTTTTAAAATGAATCTCACTGATGTACCGTCAACAATCGTGTCACCCGAAGCGTTGGATACGTGCAAAAGTAACAAGATACTGACTACCTTATTAGCGCCTGACACGACCTACTCCTGGCTCACAGTGTTGACCCATCACAGACCTCAAAAACAAAATTCTAGGAATGCTGATATGAATATTTATGGTTAGTTTACACACAAAATGGGAAAAAGCAGATGGAATGGCAGAGGTGGGACCAAGTCATTAAGTCTAAAGTCTTTGCACTCAAGTCCCAAATCAAGTCCCAAGTCTTAAACTCTGAGTTTTGAGTCTCGACAAAGTCACCAAACGTAATGCCATTTTAACAACATAGTAATACCGTTAGCTAAGCTTTAGCTTGCTATGCTAATATTAGCCTTGACTTACTGTTCTTTGTGCAACTTTAAATGTTGAACAAAGCTGGAAGTTGTTGTGTCATTGTCTTTAATTTTCATCCGGCATGTTTTGCATAGTCATTCATACATTTCTGCTTATCCTGTTGAGGGTTGCGGGGAGCTGGAGCCTATCCCAGCTGACACTGGGCAAGAGGCAGGGTACACTGTGGACAGGTCGCCAGACTATCACAGGGCTGACACACAGAGACAGACAACCATTCACACTTACACCTGCAGGCAATTTAGAGTCACCAATTAACCTGACTGTCTTTGGACTGTGGGAGGAAGCCGGAGTACCTGGAGAAAACCACGCTGACACAGGGAGAACATGCAAACTCCGCACAGAAGGGCTCCCCCACCCTGGATTCGGACCAGGAACGAACTTCGAACCTCTTACTGTGAGGTGACAATGCTAACCACTGCACTACTGTGCAATTCTTTTTTTGTTGACCACCGTGTAGTTTTTGCACGCAAATAAAATTATCTTTGGTAGCATAACATTAGTTCTTCATGGTTCTCTCCTGAAACTTGACCGAATGCTGTCAGACTGGTTTCAAACAAAGTGGATCTGACGAATTAAGTGTCGACTTGCTGGAAATGAACAGCGCTAACGTACGTTGAATCAAGAAATAAATCAATTTGTGGCTCTCTTTTTAAATAATCTTTGGGTTAGGGGGAAGGTATCAAGTATTTTGAAGTCAGGCTCAAGTCTAAGTGAAATCACAAGTCATAGGTGTTAAAGCTCAACTTAAGCAGCAAGTCTTTTTTGATTTTGTCAAGTTGAGTCTTAAGTCATCAAATTAGTGACTTGAGTCTCGAGTCCCAGTCATGTGACCTGCGTCCAGAACCTCTGTGGAATGGAGTATTTTTTATTGTGGTCTCACAACTGTGTCAAACCCACTGCATGCATTTGTGTTACAACAAAGTAAATCTTCTTCACTCACTTCAAAATGTGGACCTTTTGTTGTCTTTTCTGCAGTTAAGAATGACCCTGTACTGTTGCTGCATCACTGCTGGCAGGAAAGATCTTAGAAGTGGCCAAAGGTTTAATGTTAAAGGCATTTGTAAAGTTAGTCAAGACTAAGGGGAAACAAACATGATTAAAATATCTAATGTCAGCCTTGCCCACAGGTAGAAACTAAAGGCTGATGTCAGTATCTAAGATGAACAGTGAAGTCGTGATGCTTCTGTTGTGCTGCGGGTTACTGTGTGCTGCTGGTCCAGTGGCTTCCTGAATCCATGATCACATTTGTTACCACAGACTTCACAGACAGCGGCATGAAATATTGTAAGCAAACTGTACAAAAGCTGACCTTCTTTAACTCTTCACAGTGAAACACAAAACTTTCTCAAAAGTCAACACCTACACCAGAACAGGAGTTGGAGCACGGGCTCTTCGTGAAAGTCATCCTTCATACTGACTTTAAAGTTATGTGGATGAAAAGTTTTACAGAGAATACCTTCAATCCTGACTGGAGCTCTTCACTTTAGAGTCTTTATGTGTCACTGAAGCCTGATAAACAATGCCTCAGTGCTCATCTGTGACCGTAAATGAAGATGTATTCAGTGGCTGGGCGGGCAGAAAGCGCAGCTGAGGTGTTGTAACGAGAAGTCAAAAGCATGTGGCGAGTTTGAGATGAGCCCTTCCACTCACGACTTGATTAAAATACTGAGTCCATCTCAGTCAGCTGCCCATAGTGTGGCTTTCCTTTAGTCTGTCTGATTGTCTGCCAGCGCTCATGCGAGCTCGGGTCTCGCTTCCATTTCTCCACGAGACGCCGTGCGTGCTCGCATGTACTCGCTGGTCTGAGCTGCCCCTGGACACCCATTGCCGCGGCGCCATCTCCGTACCGCCAGGAAGGTGTTTATTCCATACACACCTGTCACCAGGAAGCCGAAGATCTGCGTGGAGACAGGAAGTAGAATAACAATGTCTGAATTTGAATGGGACCCAAAGGACTGAATACAACATGGCCACACAAAGTTGATTTAGGCACAAAAAGCAGACTAAAAAGCTCACTTGATTATAAGTGCATGAATAGACACACACAGATAAATGACTATGATCATGCTTGCTAAAAATACAGACAGTGGTCTAGTGTTAATAAATGTGCATGCGGGTTTATTTTGGCAGCTCTCTGCTAACTAATCAGAGAGCATGTGACTCAGATCAGATAGTAACTGGAGCTACCAGGCAGCAGCAGTCAGATATTTCAAACAGAACCAGGAAAAGTTCCTCGGTCTCCTCAGCTCACCCACACACACAAGATTAAATAGTCTGATACCTAAAAGAGACGTCTGCTGAACTCTTGGCTGACACTATTCAAAAGCATCTATATATTTCTGCTTTGAGAGGAAACTTCATGCCTGATAAAAGGGAGTTTGTAAATCTCTGGCAAAAGAGGACGGCTCTGACGACTCACCACTGCTGCTATTTCAGCTCCAGTGTTGTGGTTGATGCAGGCCAGCACAAGAGATGACAAGAAGAAGAAGAAGGTGCTCGCAGCTGTGTTAACCAGGTCCTGTAGGAAGACACAAGAACAAGCAAGATAACATCAGACTACAGATCAGTACTACAGCACAGTACTACATTTTCAGGACCTGAGTACAGAATATTTCATGATGGGAGCAGCTGATGCAAAGAATTTAACTTTAACCACAGTCACAATATTTAATTTTCAGTACCAATCATGGACTGTACAAAACAAGTCGACCTAGCCTTTGTGACATCACCCACTGGTTTATGGACTCTGGTTTTGAAGCCTTGAGTTTGGCATTTTGGCCATTGCAAGTGGCCATATTTGGACGAGAGGGTGGAGCCGTGGAGGAGCAAGGGGTGGATCTGACTGAGAACCTGAGGAAACCACCGTGGTAGGAAGCCAAGCCCTAAGACATACCCTGCTTGGGGTATCATAATTTCCATCATAATTGAGGTATCACAATTTCCAAAATGAAAGTCATGCTGTACTGAAGAGGGCTTAGACCTAGTGATTAACACCATAAAGTCATTAGGAAATTGTTTTCTGAGGTCATGAATCAAGTCTCTCATGGGATACTACAACTGGACTGCTTTATGCAACCAGTGGAGTTGTCCTCTGCTGGCCATTAGAAAACATGCAGGTTTAAGGCACTTCCCCATTGGCTTCACTTTTCAGACCCACAGGTTGCCGCTTAGTACTGATAACAAAACTTATTTAGATACCTTGTTTAAGGAATACAAATATGTTTTACTAAAAAAGTATTTCTTCATTTCACAACAAGAAAAAATCTTGAAATCTTGACAAAAACATATAGTCTGAAAATGGTAAAGAAGAGAGCAATATATGCCATTTTTCAGTACTTGTTGCTTTATATACATTGTCATTACCCAAAAAGTATAAAGGTCTAGTGTGTAGAATTTAGTGGCATCTAGTGGTGAGGTTGCAGATTGCAACCAAAGGAAACTTCTTCCATGTGCCAAGCATTTAGGAAAACTACATTCTGGGAACCCATCAGCTGTATTCAGCGTCGATTTTTTGGCATTCCGGTTTGATCTGAACGGAGGAGGCGAATTTCCGTTTCCAACTTCCTTTTATAGATAAGTAAATATGCTGAACCACTGCGATGGATTCAGAGTTTGCTGTGACGCCAATTATGTTCCGCCTCGTTAGTTCACCGCACGGACCGTTGAACCTGGCAACAACTGCAGCCGGCTCAAACATGATTGGCGAATATCACGCGGGCTACAAACAGCCTACAACCGGAAACCAGGGCTCTTCCGCTCTTCTTCCGGCGGCAAGATCTCCGGGGTTTGCCTACAGACTCTACATTCACTGAATGTACAGTCTGTATATAGAGACTAGGAAAACTATGGTGGCCGATGCAAAAATGCAAAAATGCAAATGGCCCTATCTAGAGCCAGTGTTTGGTTTGTTCATTCTGGGCTGCTGTAGAAACAACAAAGCGAACTCTGTGGAAGAGGACCCACTTCCTTTGTAGATATAAAAGGCTTATTCTAGGGCAAGGACACGCATGTCCAAAGTCCAGTCCTGAGGCCAACTGTGTCTCGCGGAGAGATGTTGGTTAATATTAATATTATTGGTTAATCAAGTAGGACAATATTTTTTCCGTTGACTTTACCATGGCAAGACTATCATATGGTTTGTAGACATACAGCAAGTAGGACAGGCAGAACTAATGTGTTTTCATAAACACATGGTACAGTAAAGAAGCAAATGTGCATGACAAGCATATCATGCTAGGTACAATACATAGCCACAGTAAAGAAGCGTAAATTCGACAGCAAGGGCCGCCGCTTTCAGGAACGGTGGAAACTTGAATACACTTATAGATGAAACAGTTGCGTTTGTCTCATTTGTATGTGATTTTTTTTAATAGCCTGTATGATGTGCGAAACAGCTGGCTCCCATTCAATTAAGTTTGGAAACCCCCTTTCTAAGGTAATGAAAACACATTTTTTCAGGTGATTACACACTACTGAAAACGTAGTTATGAATATTATATTCCATTTCTGCCAATATAGCTCTTTAAGTCCTACACACTGGACCTTTAAGGTTCAATACCCAGCCCCACCTGAAGTATATAGCATATATAAATTCAAAGAATATGTAGAGAAAATATCTTCTAATACAGTGGTCTTTACATAATCCTGCAAACAGCTGCCTCCTGCATTTTACATTTCAGTCATTTTTATTTTTCCTCACAGCAGGAGATGTTTGCTGCACCAAAGTGTATCACTGAAGTATTAAAACGATGATGAAATTTAAATTTCAATGCAAAAGTAATGCTGCAGATCAGTTCAATGATGATACCAATCATCTTTTGTAGAGTCCACAAACATCAAAGGTCTTTCTGCAACTATTTAAACCCGCATTCGTCTGAGCAACAAGTCTGATGCCACCTCCAGGTAGGACATCCTGCATAATGTCGTACCATGTTGAACAAACAAAGAGTTTGCTCACACTCTTCGAACCAGCCAGACTGCATACTGACGCTTCTCCATGAGTTTAAAACTGCAGGAGGGCAAAGAATCCAACAGCACATAGTTAAAAGCCACCTAGCACCTCGTATTACACACAAACACACATAACTCTCTCCATCCCCCACCATTTTACACAGGAGAATGAAAGAGATACTTCCCTTTCATGTTTTACTCTCCTGTTTTCAGCAGCTCAGGCAGGCAGCGAAGGGTTAATAATGAAGTGCTCAGCCTGACTGGGGCACGGCCCTCGTGATCACATGCGTGATTGTGATCACGGCAGACATGGTCTCTCATATGACACACAATGCTCAAACAATGGCGACTGGAACAGACACTACACACAAACGTGCACACACACGCGCACACACACAACAGATGAGGCAGACAGCTCAGCCGGGCAGAAAAACTTTGCAAGTGATCCTGCAGTTTAATCAGTAACGTGCTGATATGGAACCATGACACCTCCTTCTAACTGGCACAGTTAATATGCACCAGCATTATAATCCCCACACACATTACTCACAATACACACACACTGCTGTCTATCTAGCCCAACCGGTCAAACAGGAAATACTGTGTATTCACCCGTCAGTTCAGCTCCTGCAGTTGACCCTCAGCCTCTCTGTTTCACTCGTTTCCCAAATTCCAAGTTTTAACCAGGCCAGCACTCTGTGAAACCTTTAATAACACGAGCACAGACACAACCAAACCACTGGCTCTCCGGCTTATTATTGGCTCATATCTTTGTTTCAGAATCTTCTCTATCTGCCGAGATTCAGAGTATTGGTCCAAACTAGCATGGTTTAAAAACAAAGAAATTAGTTGAGCTTTAAGCTTTTCCCGAGCCAGAACTGAACCCAGAAGACCCCAAAAATAAATGCTTCTCCCAGTCAGGGAGTCAAACAGGCAGACATACTGTCCATGACACTAACAAGGAGAGGTGTAATGCACTTGTAGCAAGCAGTTAGATAATATTCTCAGTTAATATTGACCAACATTGTCTAGAGGAACAAAGTCTTGTGACTTTACCTGTGTAAACTATTAAATAAAGAGTTGCTTATTTTGTAAAAAGAGTGCTTCCTGTGCCATGTATGTGCCTAGTCTAAGAGAGAGTCATCTTACAGGCTCACCACTGCCATCAAAAATCAGTAACAATTGTATTTTCCGCTTCTATATCAGGTTTGCGCACTAAAAGGAGGTGCTTGTTCAGGGGTAAATCATATTAAAACACACAATGTTCCATGTAACTGTACGTTGTCCTCTGTTTCTGTTTTGCTCTTAAGATAAAAGCTACGAATACTCAATGGACTGCAACTATGGAAACCCTAGAGGACAAAGCACAATACTAATTATAAAATCTCTTCTCCTTACAGTCGCAGCGAGTCCCACTGGGCTCCCAGAGAGCTTCATGCAAAAAAAAAATCTCTCTGGCTTTCATATCTACGCCTGATTCCTTCTGAAAAGACAAATAAAGATAGCAGGGAAGTATTTCATGTCTTTTGTCTGCCTGGGTGGCAGACTTCAGCTGTCAAAACCCAGAAAGCTTTTATTGGATTCCGCTTGTAGGTAAAGTAAATACAACATGAGGAAAGCGGTCTCTGCTCTGAACTGATGATAGATTAATGACTATAGCTAATAATAACCACAAACCTCAGCTGTGTGTGTGTGTGTGTGTGTGTGTGTGTGTGTGTGTATGTGTGCGGATTCAGCAGAGAGATGTAGATCATTACCAGCAGAATAACCCAGGGTTAAACATAGAAACAAGGTTATACACATGCAAACACACTGTACATACAGACAACATACAGGAACTGGAAGTTCAAAGAGTCAGGTTAATCCTTTGCTTGCAATATGATCCTGTACACAGTGGTACTGCATGGATGCTGTGACACTGGTGTGTGTGTATTAGGGATGTAAACAAATACATTATTGAAAGATAAGAAGATAAATAATGCTCATTGAACAAAGACAAAACAAACACCCATAAATCTGATCTGTCTGATCTTGGTTCATACCCATCATATTCTGACCTCATTATGTCAAGTACTACACCACAGTGAGAACAGGAATGACTTTCTATGATGCAGATTTGCCAAAACATGAACAAACAGGCTATAAAAGACAAGATGCAGGCAGTCTCAAATTCAACGCTGCTTGGGGTTAAAGTACAAATCAAGTTTTTTAAGCGCATGGTTAAAATATTGTGGTTTTTGTGTATTTTGTTGGCAGCTAAACCTACACGTACGAAAAGTATATATTAAAGTAGCAAACAATTTGACAAAGAAAACAATCTTGTTGACATCTAACATTTTTAGTCAATAGACTGCTTCAGGGATGACATTATTTTGTAGGCTGACCTGGAAGATAGCATTGCCCTGATTCCCTCGACAAAAAGCCAATGGGATATTTTCGTCCAATTTTGGATTACTGCAGAAAATAAGCTTGGTGGCAAACAAAAGTTTACAATACTAACATGTATTGTTCAGCACCATAATGTAATGTTAGGTGTAAATGCAATCACCAGAAGTAAAAAGCTAATGTTAGGCTATAAACAAATTACTCCACGGTTGCATGGCTTCAACATTAGGTGTTTCTCAAAGTCAAGGACAGATCCTTAAATGGCTGACTTTCAAGGATGCTACATCATCAATTCTCGCATAAGGACTGTTCCAATGTCAAGGATCCTTCAAATTCCACCAAGGACAGAGTCCTTTCTTTAGAGAATTTTCAAGGGTGCAAGTGTGTACCCACAGTGGGTATAAAGTACCCATAATTCTTTGTGCATGATTTGGTGAAAGTAAAGCCGGGGCCTCTTCAATGAAAACTACACGGCAGAGCTCGGCAGGATTTAGATATATATGTCATTTCTTTGGATTAATATCTCTAGGAATTTATAATCCAGAAATATATTTGCCCTTAAAGTCACGAAAGTCACAAATGTAAGCAGTATTTTTGTGACTTTCATGACTTTAAGGGCAAATATATTTCTTTGGATTAATATCTCTAGGAGTTTATAATCCAGAAATATATTTCAAACTAACCCCCTCAGTCCCCAGAGGGTTAATAACCCACACCTGGGGGCACTCCCAAGCTTGTTCCAATGAGTGTTCCCCGAATGCTAGGAAGGATTCTTGCCTTGCCTCTGTAGGATCCTGTCCTACCATGGAAGGATCCTTGACTGTGAGAAACACCAACTGTCACCACAATGAGGCTGTGATGACATTCCGCAGTCTCATTTAGCCTCTTGTTAGCAACCATCTTTTTTAAGACACATGAAACCTTCAAAATTCACATGCGGGGTATTTACTGACGTATTTTATGTTGTAGAACAAAATGTGACCGTCTCTTCAGCTTGTGTTAACCACAGACATTATTTCAGGCATCTCTCCGAGAAAGCCATTCATAAAACCCATTGACTTCCAGACGAGGGAACCGGGAGCACTAAAATGCTAACTCGTTTCCGCAGCTGAAGACTCATTCCTGCACCCCTCTATACAGATCTTTTATGTGAAACAAACTGAGACAGACAGTAGCTAATGTGTGAGGCTGTGACAAGCCCATTCATTCATAACCAATTCATTCATGCATTAACTCTGATGAGGTCCTGTCTGTCCCCACAACAAAACCAACCTGAATATATCAGACACACTGGCAGGGTAAGCAAACCGTTGCTCTCCTTTCAAAAAGAGAATAACAACACTAGTATCTCTCTCTCCCTCCCCTTGTGAATGTTGTGCAGTGTGTGTGTGTGTCCTCAGCATTGCCCCATTTCTTTCCCAGAGCCCCTCAGCATGCCCGACAGTTATTTGGCTGTGAGAATTAGGACAACAATACACCGTGTGGTCTGCCGTTATCTCTCTTTCTAGCCGGTTGAGCAAAGCAAGCTCAATCACGCAAAGTAAAGTTCAACAAGTCACCGAGTGGCTTTACAACAGGATCCCAGGATTGCAGTCACTTCCTTGTTGAAGGGGTGGGAGAAAAGGTCAGGACCTGTGTTTCCCCCTCCGTGCTGCCAAAGTCATCACAGAGGGTGAATTGGAGGGGATGGGATCACATAGCACATAATTGTACGATCAAAACCACATTATAAAACAGCTCAGAGGAGGGATGGCTGCATCGGTCGCCGCTTTGGAGTTTGGAAACAGGGAGAGGCAGCAGAAGGGTTAACAGTTGGTTAACACTCTGAAATGCTTACTCATAGTGAAAATCCCAGGGGCCTAATGTGACTGGAGCTGCTTTGAACTTGACAGACATAAACAGCGTGGGGTTCGGCCTACAACTGTGGAGTGGAACTGAGCATCATGTGCTTGTTAGCCACAACAGTTTGCAGTCGGGGCAGACTGTGAAATCAAACTGATGCTGCAGTTTAATCACCAAATGTAGACTGCAGAGGCTTTTTGTGTTGTCAACACAAAATTCGTTGTCCTCCAAATATAGACTCCTCTTCACTAGATATGAAAGACTGAATATTTTTGCACATACCAGCATGTTTCCAGCAATAACAGTGAGCCAAACCGCAGCCCACCACAACCTCTTTGAAGAACAACCTCCTCTGTGAGTCTAATGGCAGCCCACAACCAAACTTCTACGCAAGCCTGCGCACACAAATATACATGTTAATTGCATATTTCTACACTATTAATCACCTGAGAGGAAAAATAATTAACCAGTCAGAGCTGACATGAGGAGGATCAGCGAGCTTCAGGAGAAAAGAAACAGAATGTGTAAGAAGAACAGTAGGATTTTAGGTTTTATAGACTGCCACTCTGAGACTTTAAAAAGCATTCGTTTGGCGTCATTCAGCCAAAAGCAGAAGCCAAAGTCACTCCCTCTCTTCATGTATGAGGTGGAATACCGTACCAAGGATGCCATAAAGCAATCTGATAGCTATGGTTGGATTTGGACATCTGGCTGAACATCCATTACTACTCTACGTACGCTGTGTGGCCTCTGGAAATACAGTTTAAGACATTTTTTCCACTCCCCTCTGTAGAGGATACTTGGCTGCAGCTCAGAACACGCCAACGTGTGTATGTAGGCAAATACTGAGAGCCAACCAGTATCTGCTGGAGAACACCCACCAGGTCATTTGCTTACAGCTGACAATGCATATCCTGCTGGTAACACTGAAACTGTACGCCTCCCCCAACTGGCTCCATACTCGCTAAAGTTTCACGTTTCATTGGTTTAATAAGCTCCTTCTAAGCCTCATAATAAATACAAGACTACACACTTCAAGCAGACGTCTATTTCAGACTGTTCTCATGCACTGATCAGACATATACCTACAAAAAGTAAAGCACCACAAATCTTATAAAACCCACGTAATCTGGAATGCTACGATCATGTGACCGATGTGCTGATGGGTGAGAAGAAGGAAGTAAAGACTAAAAGTCAGCGTAAGGAGGCACGTTGGGGTAGTGGAGGAGTCAAACAACACAGGACTTTCCCCAAGAGACCAGTGTTCATGTCCCATGTGAAACAAAGTGAACTCTGAGCAATTTTAAGGTCACCTGGTTTGTTTTCCTTCACCACGCCTACATAATTTTCCTTGCCTTAAGAAGAAGAAAAAGAGGAGGAAGAAGAAGATATACTTTATTAATCCCAAGGGGAAATTCTGTTTTTTCACTCTGTTGTCATATACAGACAGGCCCGAAATACACACACGTACAAACAAGACATATACATGCATTAAATGGAGAGATGTCAGATTAAGGGGGCTGCCCATGGACAAGTGCCCCAAGCAGTTGGGGGTTAGGTGCCTTACTCAAGGACACCTCGGCGGTGCACAGGAGGTGAGCTGGTACCTCTCCAGCAACCACTCCACGCTCCATATTTGGTCCGGACAGGGACTTGAACTGGCGACCCTCCAGTTCCCAACACAAGTCTCTATGGACTGAGCAACTGCACCCTAACCTAACCTAACCTAACCTACTTAACTTTACATCCATAATATCATTCATTTTTTGTAAGATATCATATGAACTGGTGTATAAGGACACGTTTTCTATGTATAGCTGTGCAGGTAGATCAGCTCATAGAAGAGAGGAACTGCATTTAGAAAGACTTGGTCTGATACATAAAATAGGTTCAAACATTAATGTTACCATGACATTTATGACAATTATGGCACTAAAAGTATGAGACGAGGGAAATAAAAGCAAGAGTGACAAGCAACACTGTGACTACACATTTTCTGTCTGTTAAACTTTCACAGTTTAAATAAGAACATAACATCGACGTAAACATAGAGTAACAAGAGTCTACAGTCATGCTGGCAGCTGTACCCCTAGGCTCAGAGGTGCCTTAAATTAAAGCCGAACCTCAGTATGTTAAAATGCAAACAGTGCCGATGCTATTATGTCCATGTTTGGCAGGAATAATGTTTACTATGTTCACCATCGTAGTTTGGCATACTAGCGTCTGAACATCTGCGTAATTGGCAAAAAACACACAGTACTACTGAGGCTGCAAAAGTGAGTACAAGATAATTCAACTAGCCAATTTACCACCCACTCAGAGAAATTCAGCAAAAAGTCAAGCTTGAAGGAATACTTTGCAGAGGTCCTGCAAATGTTTAATGTTGTTATAAGGACTTAAAGGAATACTTCAATCAATAACGCACTTTTTTTTATGTTGAACTGGTGAGGAAAACTTTGTTTTTCTCACATGCCTCCACTTTGAACGAAGAATCTGACACGGGAGAAAATTCTTCATGAACTGGAGTAAAAGGGCTTCACATTTAACAACAGCAAAACTCTATCAAAACACCCAGTAACAAACTCTCACACAACTCGTGCAGTATTACTCAAGTCTCATTTATCCGGTTGTATGCTCAGTACTTCCCAAACACATGCATTTTTGTTAAAACTTTACCATTATCATACTTCCATAACTGTCTCACGCACAGATGATTTATGTGCCTGGGCAAGCATGTAAACGCACGTGTTTGCTCAGGCATGCTACTCATATGGGTAAGGGTTTTAAAATTGTACGGTTTAAGCAGAAATGCTTGGGAAATACTGAGCATACGCCTGGATAAATGAGACTTGGCTTATAATACACAGGTTGTGTAAGAGTTCGGGTGATTTGATATAGTTTTGCATGGACCCCTCTGACTTCGATTCAGTCAGGAATACTCGTAATACTTTTAACCATTTATTGCGACAAATGTAAATACAGCTTGGTGTTGAGGGCTTCGCTCTTGAGGTGCTCCCTGGATTAGACATGCAGCATGCTAGAAGTCCCATAGTACACAAGAGTGGGCCCAATCAAGATGTTAAATACCATTTTGACCTCAGAGCTATGTTAGGATTCTGAATTAGAAAGGTGGAGGCTGGGGTGGTGGAGGTAAAGCTTTGCCAGCAGCAGCAGCAGCAGCGGTGTGTGGCAGCATTAGTGTAGCAGGGATCACTGAGTAGGAAGCCATACTCAAATGGACTGCCTTGTGTGGCAATGGGCTGTGATTGGCGTGTGACTGATTAGAAACAACGATCCAATCAGCTGGCTGTCAGCTGATTACAGTATGACGACGTATGATTCCTGCATGCACTAAACTAAGCTTCATTTCATCAAGAATATTCTTGTTTTTGGATTCTCCATTCACCTTGGAGGCACACAAGAAAAACAAGTTTTCTTCACCAGTTCAACATAACACACAGTGCGAAACTGACATACAAATGATCATTTTGTGGGTGAAAAATTCCTTAAAACCATATGAACTATTTGCAGGACCACTGCTTTTCAATTTGCCATTATAAGATGAGGCATGCTGCTAGATTGTTGACAACCTGTCATCAGACTCTCTGACAGAATATGAAACAAATACAATAAGGAATTACCTTGACAATAGTGTTTTTGTTGTAACCAAATACTTCCACACACTGTTTTTGCAAATTCACTGATGCCGTATTCCATCCAATTGTAGTATTATGTTCAGTATAGAGACACATGTAGCCTGATGATCCAAGCTCAAACTCCCCAGCCTTGCAATCTCTTCAAAGCTCAAGTGTGGAAACTTTTCCAATGTGTCAGATTCTACAGTTTCCAACTCTAGTCGCCCCTGTGGTTGTGTAAGAAAAAACACTGCAGCAAAAAGGGAACGCTTTTACCTGCTGCCATTTTCACTCTTGTCACATCCCTATCAACAAGCTTTTGTTCTAAATCATTCAAATGCATCATGTTTCAGGTCCTGAGACACTTCCTGTCTGGCTGTACCTACCGTGAGGCTCCAGTTGACGTGGGGCACCTTGGTGTGCAGGTTGAGGCTGAAGATGAGGAGGAGGACTCCTGTCACCACGAAGGCACTGCAGCTGACAAACTCGAAGAAGTAGACCCCCCCGCAGGGAGAGCACATCATGATGGTCTCTATGCAGATGAATCCAATAAGTGATAGAACCTGAGGTGAGGAAGAAGAGAAGGATATGTTGAGTATACTGTGTATTTTAAATGGAACCTGGATAAATCTCAGTCGTATGAAAGTTTGAGCGAGACACTGCGTAATATAAAAATGACAAAATAAATGCTTACACCGCTCTTGAGCTTAAAAATACTGTAGGTTGTGCCATTTCCGTAGCTTTATGTGTGTGCCTGTTAGTGCTGAAATTCCAAGCTTTCCAGATGATGAAGTGATTGTCCTATGAATAGACCAGAGGCTGTGAGCCCATCTCATGAGTCCCACTCCTGGCAGCCTGAAGATGCCTCCCTCCAGCCAACATCCATCAACAAACCACAGTATGGGAAGAATTCTGCTATTTAGGTGTTCCTCTTGCCATCTAGACCCCGACAAAACCACACACAGATTACCGATTGGCTCAGAGCGGTCCAAGACCCAGAGACATAACAGAACCAGGAGAATGCCACTGTGATATATTACCGACCTGAGGCAGCCGAATTCAAACCAGTTTAGACCAGATCTGCTTGGTCTACCAGAGCGGGACAGGTCTGACATTTTGTAATAAATGTTGATACAATATATATTGTATAATAATAGGTTTGAGCTGAGGGGATGATTGGAGGTTTGACTGTGAGAAAAAGTCCATGGCGACATTTTGAAAGCTCAAGAAGGCAAATGGCACAAACACTTAGGGCCATTAATATCTAAGCTTTTAACTCTTTGTATCAGACTCACTATGCACTGTATCTGGATTTTTATTGTCAACTAAGGTATGCTTTTTGTCTTATCTGCATGACTGCATGCTATCTATCCTGCACCACAATAGTGTTTGATCACATGGGATTTACAAATGTTCATGCAAACTGGAAGGGCCAGTTTGTTTTGCATGAGCAGATGGGATTTTACAAAGGTGTTAAAAGGACGTGAAGGTTTTCATTTCCTTTTCTTTCTCCTTCATTTGCAGAAGGTGCCTAGAAGTTGCATACAACCCCTGTTAGTGTAATTTCACGCAAAGTAAATCAAAAGTGTCATGGCTGATTTAGAAAAAAAAACAACAAATGGTATTTAGTCCCAGGCTGAGTGGGAAAAACTGAAAGGTTGTGCAAAATATTTTGTTGACGCATGCTTTCTCTAAGACATAGGGAAAACCATCACATATGTTTCTAACAGTTCATGTTAAGATCACCAACCGGTTCACAACACTGAGAGAGCAGAAAACACAGGCGGTGTAAAGTTTCCAATAAACTGCAGCAGTCATTTCTTCCATGAACAGATGACTGAAGTGCTGCTTCATTAGCTGCTTCTTCTCCATCAGCACGACACTTGAGTGTCTCACTGCTCTAGGTCGGCTTTGATACAAGGTTGCGAGTAAATGAATTGTCCTCTGATGATATTGAATTTTTCAATAAAGTTTATAAAGTATCAGAGAAGCGTGTGAATTGCACAAGCGGTGGCTTGGTGATTAATTCTGCTTTAGTTTCAATTTGTTTTCACATATTAGTTGGATAATTAAAAGAACCCCCGGCTGCAGAGAGGGCAGGTTTTTGTAATGCAAAGTTATTATTTCAGGCAACTGAGCTTGGGTGAGCGTCATTTACACTCAAGCTCACATCAAGCAAGCTTTAAGGCCCACAGTCATCATTAAACAAGGGTGCCACCAGTTTGAAATCCACTTCCTCTGTGTCATTGGGGCAACAAAGTCAGGGGAAATGGGCAGGCATGAGTTAAGGGATGTGGTTAGATTATCTAAAGAATTTGGTGGGCAGAGAGAGAAGGAAGAACATTAGAGAAATGATCACAAGGCTGCTACATGTGGAGGAGTAACTGTCATGGGAATGGGGAAGAGCAATGGAAAATCACATGGACAAAATGATCTGACGACAAAGAAGTGGGGAAAACTGACTGTCGTAGATGAGACTATGCCATGCACCAGTAGTTTAAAACCAAAGGTACTGATAGAACACATTATTCCCTAACTCCTTGTACTTGTCCCTATAATACATGACATAACACTAAGTGCCCCAACATGAACCCCTTCTCAAAAGACTTTTTAAACCTTTACAAATGTTTTACCACCATAACAAATGACTTGACACGTATAGATGGACACAATCGACCAAGCATAAACCCACCGACACACATAGCACTGGCCTGTAAGCTCCCCATGCAAAGCTATCTTCAAACTGCTTTTGATATGGAGATGAAGTAAGAGCTGTCACCCACGGTTTGTGTATGTGTGTGTGCAGAAAAAGAAGATGCAAGAAGAACAGTGATTCAAAATCGCAAAAACTGAAAATCTACTTAAAAGGAATGGGTATTTACTAGTTTATATTCTGCCTGTTTTGGTATGCCTATTCGGGACTGATGCTTTTTTGCAAGTAATGAATTCTAGTTGAGATTGTCTTTCCACCACAGCTAGTTCCATCTCATTACTTGACACTGCTGAAAAAACGCATTTGAGAAGCAAAAACCCGAACAGTCTCATTAGCAGAAGACCCCCCCCTCCTCTTTCCTGGCTCTCAGCAGCTCAATAGTCGGCCCTATTTGTTCACTTTAATGAGCACAGTCTACTGTTTCTGACAAGCATAGTGTTGTTGTGTGGTGACTGGCACTGGTGAACTGTCAGCAGAGAGCTCTCCTGTTTGTGACAAGACGCTTTGTCCAATCTTCCAAATCTCCGGCTGAGACATCACCTCACAGGAAACACTTAAAGATCCACAGTTAGTGGTGGGACTTTCTGGGCGCCTCACGATTCAATTAGATTCCGTGTCAGAGATGCAATTAATGCCTGCTGTTCACTGCAGGTCTTTTAAAATAATACTTTCAAAAGGCTAAACTCTGACACCCTCTCACATCTAAAGACAACGTGAGTTTTTAGTCATGCACTGTAAGATTTTGCAAACACTGCAGATCTTGCAGGATCACATTTATAAGACTACAACTAGATTACTTTTGAGATGATTTCCCATTCTGCTATTGGTGGAAAATATTACGCCAAACTACCTTTAAGAAATATGAGAAATGAACAATTCCTTAGGTTTCTGCAGAAACATTTAACTCTAGAAACACAAGATAAAAGGCGTCATATGTCAACAGTATTCTTGTCAATTCGGCATCTATGTAACCCATAAAGTCGCCTCCACTTGCCACCAGCCTCCGTTGGTTAGCTGCCCTATTGGAGACCATAGTAATGAGAGGTGAACCTTTTCAAAAAGTAAAACTTCTCACTAAAGTAAGTGCTGGTTGGTGGATCAGATACATGCCAACATATAAACACAGACTCTTGTTGACTTCACAGCTCCACCTGTTTCTCCTCCTTTTACACAGTACAAGAGAACCGAGACTTGTTCATGTTCTTTCCACCCCAGAGTCCCCTCCATCTGCATGAGCCAAGACTGAAAACTCACGACAACATTCAACATGTTTGATTTTATCGAAATGTCAAGATAACAAAAAGACTCAATTAAGACAGCCCTGAATGAGTTTTATAACCACTTCACACCAAAGATCGAGATCATGGGAGCACGCACCGACTGAAGTGAAACTCTCATGATTTTATTGGGACATTGGAAATTTGTCTGCAACAAGGAAATCGCTCGAAAAGTTGTTTGGTGTAAGGCCAGCATAAAACAAATATCGATGCATCTTGAAGCATCTTTATAGGTCAGAATTTTTTATTTCTAGACATAATTTATTTTCTCTCCTTGTGTGACTGCTTAGTAATTTTAAAACATGGCATATTAGTAATGATACTAAATTAAAATAAACACCTGAATTTACTTCCATTATCTTTATCAATACAAGTAAGTTATTTCACCATTAAATTGGTTCAGCCATTAGGAACGTACAGCCCAGTGTTATAAAATTGTTAAAAGATTATTATAATGGCAAGAATTTAGTTTTAAATTTCTAGGGCAGCCCCCTAATAGTCGACCAAATGTTAGTCGACCAGGTCATTAGTCGGCAAGATTTCATTAGTTGCTTGGTCGCAGAAAAAAAAAACATTTTTTAAAATGTCAAAATAAATCAAAACCTGTATGTTACATTAATTCAAGGGGCTGGTACCTGCGGTTATTCCACAGGCTAGTTAATAACATGTCCAAAGTGTGGGATCATTTTGAGAAGGTGAACGACGAACCCAAGGTGATATGTAAACTCATCTTCATTGGTCGACTACAAACATGACGTATCATCTGAAACATGGAAGTAGCTACATGCCCATTAGCCCACAGCGTCATTAACAGGCGGCTCGCTCAGTGTGTGACGTGCACTTGTAGATAAAATATAGGCCTATATTAATGAAGGTTCATTAGTACGGTTTTGTATTTCTCTGTAATGTAGCACAGTGTTAACAATGTTACTGATACTATTCTTTCTCACACCTTCAACTCAAACCATTGTGTTGCCCCGCCCAAAATATATCATTTAATAATTAAATTAATATCGTAAATGTGCGGGCGACTAGTCAACTAAATGACGACTGTTGGTCGACTAGGAAAATTCTTAGTTTGGGGCAAGACAGTATCTGTCAAGAGAGAATCGTGATGCATTTTTTAATCAATTTTTCCCCCCACGCCTAACATGCAGTGATGCGTGTACACAACAAGTCCAGCAGTCACACTGATACACTGCAGACAAGAGAAAGCAAAACCACCATCAATACGACAAAGGTTTCATTTTCTGCAGCTGCTGAAGCCTCATTAGAGCATGTAGTTGGATAGCAATCTGTCTGTGACTGTAATACAACCAAAAAGGTTACACCCAAACAGGAGTGAGGGGCTGCATGGGCTGAGGGGTGATGTCATGTCTCTTAAAGAAAGCATATTGCTTTCCCCGAGTCCCTGTGTAGCAGGTGTCAGGCAGCCACGGGGGAGGAGGCGGAGGATCACAAAGCACCACACTGGATAATCTTGTAAGTAATGATTTTATGTCAACCTTCACCCCTACACACACTATTCATCCTGCATGTGCAAGCGCACAATCATACACATCAACTCTCTTTCTCCTCTCTCTCCAACATGCACACAAATCCTTATCTTTGGGATTAATACACATTATTAGTTGCCTTTAAAGGCCTCTTGAACTCAGATCCCCTTCTTATACACCATCTGTTCCAGGCAGAAATTAATGGAGGAGAAAAGAGGCCTTGCTGTGGAGACTATGCAACATTATATGCTGCACTCCGAGTGCTATGGGACCTCATGCACACACACACGCACACAAAAAAATTACCCAAAATGTTGAATATGCTTCAGCAGCAGCCCACAGTCGTGTATGTGACGGAAAATGTAGCCTGAATGTAGGTTCTATTTCACCCCAGAGGATAAGGTAAGTGTGTTGTGTAGGCAACGGCATACATGTCTCCCCACATGCGTGCACAACGTGCTTGTTGTCTTTACATCTCTCTACAAGCTCTCAATAAGTAATGTTCCAACCAGAAGAGAATGGAGCATATGGCGTCTCTCTCAGAGCAGGAAGTGCTCACTGACATTTGGGAGCATCTGGTAACTTCATTACACAACATCCACAGACTGAAAAAAACACCTTATCATAAGATTTAATTACCACTCCATAGAATAGGACTTAAAAAAAGGGAAACATGGGTTTGCATACCACCATAAGAGCATTGTTATTCACCATGAAGGCATGAGGCTTGTTGGGAAACAATGAGGGTTTGATTAGTGTACTGTCAAGTCCTATAAGGTATCAAGTTCCCATCAGTGTAGAGGGGCACAGACTGAATATCAATTGGTCTTTGTTGACCCAGTCACAGCAAAGAGACAAAGACAAACCTGCTGTCAGGATGGACACACCTCGCTCAGGTTACAACTTACTGGGGGTTGTCTCTGGTCAGTGCGCGGCCAGGAGCAGCCGGCGTTTCCATTCATCCAAGGAATGACAAGTCAACTGGCTCTATAAAAAGCCTCTGCAAATGCATTTTAGTGATGTGGTGTGCAACAACAACACAGCTTTATTAGCACTCAGCACCTTGGTCTGCGCATAGGGAAACAGAGAATTTCTCAATAAACAAGGGTCAAATGTTAAAAATGTCTTCCAAAGTGCAAACAAGACCTGAATGTAACTCACTTTAGCAAAGATATAAGGAAGTATGAATATCACCAGAGGGGTTTTGTGAGGCATTTAAGGCCCACTAACTTTTTAGTGACGACAGGCAAATCTGACATCATCGCACAAGCTTTACATTGAAGCCTTAATTCATAAAGCAGAACTCCTTATTCCTCTGTGTGTGCAAAAATCTGTAGTACAATTCAGCATGTATTGTACCGAGCCAGTCCTTTCTGCATTGATGCTTATCATTACTCCATTTAACTTATTCCTCTGCAAAGATGATCCATTAACAACGCATCTGCCCTTTGAGCCACACAGCAACTCCCCTGTTGAAATAGTGATATGAATAACAGGCACAGCACCTCCTTCCTAGTGTTTTCCAGATTAACTGTGTCACTGTGCTTGTACGGAACAGAGCACGCAGTCATTGTCATCCATCCACTCTAAAAAAGATCATTAAACGGCCTCAGCTGGCACGGAGCTAAATGATTAGAGGGCAGAACAGTAAAAATGTGAGCCAGTGAAGCTATTACCGTTTGGCTGCAAGCCTTATGGGCCTCCTCTAAGATACTAAATGTAAACTTGGATGACTTTCAACGGTCCTGTCCTTGTCGGTGAAGGAGATACGACTAGCTCAAACTGGAAAGTCAGTATCAGCGCTGAACAAACCATAGAAAGAGCAAACAAAAGGAACTTAGATCATGTTTATACACCTGTATTTACCTTAGCTGTACTATACCTGTTAGGTTTTACAGCATATAATATATGTGGGAACCTCCAGGCACAGAGATGGGTGTGCCCTTGCTTTGTTCTTTATTGTTTTACAAAGTATATCTGCAATATTTGCATGATATCTCTATCTTTTTTTGCAGCTTTTTCATTCTATGTGTATCACTGCCTTTGCAATGTTGTGTGAAGGCTCAATTTACTATTACGTTGCACATGTGGGCACTGGTGGTACGTGTTCTGAAACAAAGACTCACCTGTGGAGCTGGTTATTGAACCTAGATACTTTTAAGGTGTCGCATATTGAAAAATGGCATCAAAAGTGTTGTCAAATTTAAACTGTATTTTATTGAGGCAAAGTTTTGAATGGCTGTTGAGAAGAAACTTAAAGCTATAGTGCGTAACTTCCACAGGTCCGTAAATGTCCGTTTCACCCAAGCCACTACCAGAGGAGATGACACAATGCTGATTAAGCCGATCGGCTCCTCTAACATCTCGCGGTATTTTTCAATATATATCATTTTTAGTATGCGTGTTGACCGGCGACATTCCCGCGCTGGCGCACAGGAAATGCTTCCTCACAACAAGAAGGGAGAGGGAGGAAGAGCGGAGAGTGTCATAGCAAGAGGTAGAGCGCAGGTAGAAAGAGAAAGCAACATGGCGGAGAAGCGGCCGAGACACAGTTCAGAAGTGGATCCTACCACAAAGGCAAGTGTTACTCTGTGTACGGTGTGTGGCGACTGGCGAGTGTTACTCTGTGTACATGGAAGTGCCGCCGGCTTATTAGTTGTAATAACGCATTATCCGCTGGGAGGCGACAGAAGTTACGCACTATAGCTTTAAAGGTCCAGTGTGTAGGATTTAGGGGGATACACTGGCAGAAATGGAATATAATATAACAAGTGTGTTTTCTTTAGTGTATAATCACCTGATAATGAGAATTGTTGTGTTTTTGTTACCGTGAAAGAGCTGTTTATGGGGAGCAGGTCCTTGTCCACAGAGTCCACCCTGTTGCACAGCCATGTTCCTACAGTAGCCCAGAATGGACAAACCAAACACTGGCTCTAGATAGGGCCATTCCCAACAACAGCATCGGAAAAACACTGATTTTTAAAGTGAAACTGCTTTATCCAGTGTTTTTACTAGTTTAAATCAGTGGGTCTGTTTGTTTTAGAGAGGACGAGACCTCTGCGGATAATTCAGCTCCTGGTAAAAACCTCCTGAACGACTGCATCTTAAATTATCAGAGAAAAAAAGGTGAGCACACATTAGCACGTACTGGACTAGCGGCCTATCTCCGACATGCTGAACAGCATTGCAAAAACACTCATTTGTAACATGAAGCTGCTATATTCAGTGTTTGTACCAGTTTAAATCACTTGGTCTGTTTGTTTTGGAGCAGAAGAGACCCCTGTGGTTAATTCGGCTCCTGGTAGAAACCTCCTGAACAATGGCCACTGAAGGCATTCTAACCAGGAGAAGTTTCAGCTGGTTGCAATTTGCAGTCCTCACCACTAGATGCCACTAAATCACCCTGAATCTTACACACTGTTCCTGTAAGAACTTCAGCATATTTTGTTAAATGTAATGGGTTAGTTGAAAAAAAACATATTGTTTTTTTAATGCAAGGTATCAAAACAGTACTTTATCAGTACTGAAATTCAGGTTTTGTATCAGCATAAATATTAAAAGGTTTTAATGATATGCAGCCCTACTTGTTGGCCCATATCACTATGGTGTTGCATGAAAGGAATCCCTACTATTCAGATATTTAAATAATCATGTGCATGCATTATACATATTAAAGCCATGAGGCCAGGCACCAGCATGATCGCACACATGAATAATGAGAACATGATTTTTATCGTATTGCATTTCTCTCTCTGTGGGCAGCCTCTGCAGCTAAAGGAATATTCAATACAGAAATAAAATCATTTTTGTGCTGTCAAAGACAATGTTCTATCATTCTGCTGTGAAACAGATGAAGGCTGCGAATATGAATCTCCCTTTTAGTTACCGCCTGCTCCAAACTTCTCCCACGCTGATGACAGATGGCTCCCTATCCTAACTTCCCACGTACACAGAGGTAAACATTACAGGTGTGTGCAACAGCACAGGCTGACTGTACTCCTCTGTGAGACCGGTGGGACACTCAGACACCCACAAGCTTAAAAATGTTTTCAAACTTTATCTCAAGTTAAACAAAAAAGTTTTAAAAGTGGAGCAGAGAAGAAGCCAGCAGTCTGAAGGATTATCTTCCAACGGTTTGGACTTCTAGTTTGCTTGTGCTCTCCACAAACATTGTTAGAGGTAATTGCTAGTTTCCTCAACTCGATGGTTTTTCCTGTTGTGGACACACTACATCATGTGTATGAATGTGCAGGCCTGCGTCTGACTTTTTTGGCACCAGAAGAAGAGAAATTGCTCTGGCTCGATAGATATTTCCTCCTCTGGTGAATTGTCAGAGCTTTGGGAGCCCTCATTTCGCTTTGTTGGTGCCTCTGTCCCGGCTCAGACATCTGGTTTAGGTGTATTGATATGAAATAACAGAGAAAATGTGTTTTTCCAGTAACCACTACATCCTCAAAAAAGTCCCTCAAGAACGTCTAGCTTATTACAAGACACAGACAATATTACAAAAGTCAATGAAATCACAATAAATGCACTGATTGCACCAAAATGTACCATTGAAACACATTTGAGTCAATGTGCATCCTTCAAAATAAAAGTATACTGAAAAATATGCATGTCACATGTTTGGCCAGGTGTGCAAAGCATTACTAAACACCCCTACACCTTCACATGTCAAGGGGTAGGCATGCTCAAGGGTGTTGGTTTCATTTCAATACTACTGGGGACACATGCATGGGGGGGTTTGGAGGTGCCCTGCCAAAAAAATTGGAGTATCAAACACTTAATTTCCTACACTCTGATGATTTTATACACACCAGTTTTGCCTTTTCAGCCTCAATTACAGTGTTAACATCTTAAATTATGTCAAAATAAAAGTCCTCTGCTAGTGTCATGGTTTTATTGCACATATTCTAAATACTGAGGGGGGTATGTCCCTCCCAAAAAAATCTACGCCTGTGAGCATACTGTATGCGTGAAACCTGACTGACCACTATTAGGGATGTGGTGCAGGGTAAACCAGGACCTGTGGAGCCACAAATGAACATTTGGGTTAACCACTTGAAGGACAGGATTAAACAGTAAGGCTAATGCTCAGAATACAGTACAGATGTTAAGTGAGAGCTTTTAATAATAATATTTTCCCTTAAGATATTTGTCCATATGTTAGTGGCAGCTCAGATGTTATCCACCAATGGTGCGTCATAGTTTGTTTTACTCACTTTCCCGAGGCTGCCCATCTCTGAGTATTACAGTAATGTACGGTCGTGCTCAGACTTACCACTTCCACCACCTTTAAAATCCCAAAGTATGACTTGAGGTACTCCACGTCGCACCTTATCCCCCCCAAAACGTTCCTTGAATGGACGGGCTCGGTGGTGGGTTGATACGGACTGCTGGCCCCGGAGATCATGGAAGTGTTGGAGGCCTCGCCGTCAAAGCCCTCCGCCTCCTCGGTGGTCCTCATGATGACTGTCGGGAGAAGCTGGACTCTCGACGGGCAGTGTTACCACATATAACCCCACGCTGACAAACCGCCTGGATCCACCTCACGGGCGCAGGTTATGTCTCGGAAAGCACACTTTGTTCCATGCAGGTCTGGGAAGTGGATGGAGAAAACAAACCAGACAGTCCACTTTTCTCACAGCCACCCCACGGGGAAACAGCCGCGGAGGGTGCGCTTTAACATTACGCGCAGTCAAATCAGGCTGGGGACGGTTTAATGTAACCCTGCGCTGCTTCCTCCTGCGCGTAATGTTGCGTCTCTGCAAAATAGCCGCACTTCTAACTATGTTAGGCGGGTCACTTGTTCGAATCCCAGTGTCACTTCACCATGGACGATTCTGGATAGTTCGGCAGCACGGAAAACAAATGCCTACCGGGCTGTGGGACTCGTCTCTGCGGCCGAAAAACATCCACCCATTATGGCCCAGAAGAACCGAGAGAGAACCTTATTGTGTTTCCTATTGTAAACTTAGCCTGGTCTTTTACAGCAGCAGCCTACAGTGAGGCTGCCTGTATGCTGCTACTCGCTATGGATGCGAGGCAGGATTGTCTCCGCCCCTCTGAAAACTGCACATTCTTGTGTAGGCTCTGCGCCCCGCTTTAAGTGCTCCCAAACAGGCTGCAAAACGAATCCAGCCGGAACCACGCCGACAGGACCCAGATCTGCTGCATTTTTTCTGTCTCCTACACTGCTCCTTTCTCATCGTGTGTGCCTCCAACCAGGCCTGATGACATGATTTCTCTATCTCTCAGAGGATTGCAGTGTGGAGTTTATACTGTACTTAATCTTCCGGGGCTGCCTATCACTGTAATGATCTCTACAGTTTTCTCTGTTATATATAAAAGCTTATTATCCCTCTAAAACAAAACTTTAAACACCAGCTGCTTTGCTGCAGCTGTTTATCTTCAATTATAATCATGCAAGAAAAACATCCTGCATTTCTTATCAATGTCAGGTCAAGTAAACTTTCAGAATTCAGGGATAGGCCTAATTTCCAACCCTGCTTCCCTGTACCTCACTGCCCTCCTATGGTAGTTAGTGGTATTAAAAGGTTGCCTAGGTGATTGCAGAGGGATAAGAGATGCTGCAAAAGTCCATCTGATACTTGAGTGTCGCATCCAGCAGCTATTAGACTTTAATGAAGTGGAGCAGATGCAAGTGGATGCTCAGTATTTTCAGCCGGGGAGAGTTCAGCTCTGCATGTGGCCCTGCTGGGTATCGACTCAGCTCAAATGCATGATACGAATGTGCAGATTCACCCTGACACAGTGGTGGAGTGGTAGTTGATGAGGTGGGTGTATTACTAGGTAGAAAGGTAGGTTACTGAGGAGGAGGTGGGTATACTCGCCTGCATATACCAATGTTTTTTTGGCTGATACGTGGGTATACTGTAAACCAGGGGTGTCAAACTAATTTTAATGCATGAGCCATACACAGCCCAATGTGATATTAGATGGGCCAGACCAATAAAACCATTGCACAGTAACCTGTAAGTACCCATCAGCTCCAATATTGTCCCTTTTTTGTGTTAAGATTTACAGGTATAGTCATCCTTTCACAAAACAGATGAACAGCCTGAGTCAGTCTACTTCTCACTGTCATTACATGTGCATTTATCCACACATTTCCTGATTCTTTTGAACTGAAGCTGCTGATTGACAATATTTTGCACAATGTTTATTATCTTTAAACATGGTCACAATGAGTATCCTTTGTTATATCAGAGAGCTGTATTCTGGTCAGGGTGGAAAAGCCTCTGAAGCAGACACATTGTTTTACCTGCTCCTGAGACCTGGATCCTTAGTCTATTCTTCTAGTGGGTCGGATTGGACCCTTTGGTGGGCTGGTTCTGACCCATGGGCCGTATGTTTGACAGCCCTGCTGTAAACGGACAGAAAAAGAGGTGCGTGTACCCTCCGCTTCACCACTGCTCTTACAGTGTTTGCCAGGCATTGCCTCAGCCAATAAAATGTGCAGTGTTGCAAACTGGTGTGGCTTTAACAAGGGGGACTTTGGAGTAGTGGGTTGGATAGAGGCAGTAAATATGTTGGCTGGGTTAATTAGTTTTCAGATTTGAATTTGCTGAATTACAATACATAAAAGCAAGGGGCACACCATCAGAAGAGCAAACCAGGCAAATGTTTGGGCCTTCCCCCCCAAAAAACTGGGAAAAGGGCCCCAATGGCCTCTCGCATTGGCACATTTTCACAACTGTTAACTCCCCTTAACCTCCCAAAAAGGCACCATACAATGCAATTCTGCTGCCCCCCAAAAAACCAAGTGAGGCCCCTTTTAGCTGCCCTATGACAGCTGGATACCTGTTGCTGTCAGCACAATGAAACTGCACCTCAATGGGCTTTTTTACCTTTCATATTTGACAAGTATAAAGCTTTGTCTGTCTGTTGGCACATTTGTTACAACTAAAATATGAATATCTATTTAAAATACTTTAATCTTTGGTGATGCTGAAACTGACTGTAAACAATATTTCATTCTTTAAATAATTACATTTCTATTTTTTGTTGAACAATTGCCAGCATAAGTGTCATCACTTAGCTATGTACAGGGTTCCTACAGCTTAGAGCACTTTTTAATGTCACTTGGAATTAAGACCAATTTTTCTATGACCAAAACTGAAGGAAAAAAGCATGAATTAAAATCAGTTACTTAAAGTTAAGGAGTTTTGCCCAAATGTTTGTTGTAACATGCAACATAACTTTTTTGGTCAAGTTAAAAAGTTAGATGAAGAACATCAAATTCATTTTTTAAACTTATTAAGTGACACAAATTGAAAACAATGAACATATTATATTATCATAAAAGTGTCCATTTGGTTTGCCTTGAATAAAGTTTGTTCATTTGACTGATTATAGTAAATGTATATATGAGTGTTGTTGGTTCCTCTATCCTGATCTGCGAGAGGCACTCAGTGATTAATTAAAAAAACAAACAAAAAAACAACAATTTTAATATTTTCAAAATGCAACAACAGTAAAAGATTCATACTATGCTACTTTCCACGTCTTAGCATTTTTAAGACTTTTTTTAAAGGTTGATTTAAGACATTTTAGCAACAATTAAGACCTTATTTTTAGACTAATAAATTCAGTGCCTGGGAACCCTGAATGTCACTTTGTCATATTGTTTTACTTTAGTGTGGGGGTGGAGTTAGAGGTTGTGGAATAATTAAAGTCAGTAAATCAATCAAATCAATAAACACTGTCTAAACAGATGCAAAAACAAAAAAGTGAAAGTCAACCACAGTTTGGATTCTTGGTTTTATTGAAGCCAGGGGTCTGATAAACATTTTCCTTATCTTTGTCGGCGTAAGAAGCGAGAATCCACATGGCAGCTTAAAGGCTACAGAGTTGTGTTAAAGTTATACAATCAAACTTCTGAATTAATTCAGGACACAAAATAAAAATGCAGCCAGCCATGTGCTTACAATGTCTTGATATCCTGAATACAAAAGGACTGGAAGCAGAAGCTCATAGTCTCACATAGATGTAGACTGTCAATAGTGGTCGAAGGCAATTCAGTTAAGAGGATGTGAGGAGGCAGTTGCTTTCAACTGACATCTGAGTATAAAAGTTACAACAACTGTTCATTATTCAATCTTGGGAGCAACATCCAACCTTTTACAAAGAGCGAGTGCAACTTTGAAACCAAGCAGCATGAGAGCACTTCATTCCACTCAGCTAAATGCCAAATTTAACATGTGGGGCCATGTTTTATGAGGAGATATCAGTGTGGTCAGTCAGGTCAGGGTGGCATTTCAAAATTCTGTGTCTAAAACACAAACACAACATGCCTAATTTGGATGTAAACATAAACAAAGGGACGTTTCATGGGCATAAAAGGTCAAACCTGAAAATCAATGGACATTTATTTGGTTTATCTACTTCAAAATGTCCCCAAAAAATATCCAAATAAAGTCGTAATGACAATGTTTCCTAAATGCTTGATTAAATTTACACTATCACCAGCAGGAAGCAGTCATTCCATAGTTAACCACCAGGGGCACCTTCCATAACTTAAGCAGCAAATGCAGATAAATAATGCAGATTTACGCTGTAGATTAACTTCTAGGTTCATTACTAAATGCTCTAAAAAAAAAAAGGCAAGGCAAAAAGAAAAATAAGCATTCTGCTTCTTTAACTGTAGCGACAGGGAATTGATACAAGTGTCCAAGGAAAAGTGCTTATTTCAACATGTGGCGGTAATGCTCCTGGCTGTTCTTAAAATTGTGCTTCATCCACTTCAGCGACAGACCCTCCGGTGCACATTCCACCCAGTCACAAGAAAAGCAAAAGTAAAAGGAAAAATAAAAACAATAAGAGCTTCATTTTGATCTAACGTAATAGAACAGTTGTGTGGGATCATTCTGATGACAAATCATGCGTAAAGCAGAACCTGGTTTTGTGGTTATTCCCTTACAGAGTAAATTTAAAGTTAAGCCCTAATTGCATTGTTTAGACCAGTTTCAAGAATGAACCATAATCTACTGTGCACAGTTTGACTGATATGGATGAGTAGAATAAGGCATTTCTACTGTTTTTACAGGGTGTTATTTAAAACAAGAGTTCATAGGCAGGTCTGAAGTTTGGAATGCAAGGGCTCCATGCAAGAGTGGGACAAAAACGGCCACTGGTTAATCTTATGGATGATTATCAACTATAAAAGCAGAAAATAGTGACTAATATGTATCTTTGGTTACATGTCCCAATTCACTCATTTTCCTTTTTTGCTATTATCTGAATAGCAAATAGCTGCTCTCTTCACACGTGCCATTAATTCTGTGAAAGCTACTGACGTACACTATCCATAAGATTAAGTAGGGCCTTGCATACAGGTTCAATGATAATGTACACTTAATTCATTTTTGATTAGTTTACGGTGTCATGAAACCATAAATATTGTTACAGATTATTTGATATGGTACAGTATAATGGTTTCAATTAAAAAATAAAAAATAAAAAAAGAGAAATGACAACACAATTAAGCAACCCCTTAAGGACACACATATGAGTTAGGAGCATTCCTGTGAAGGCAGGGTGCCCAGTGTGACAAACTGTTAGCTGTACATTGAAGGCAAAGGTTGTGGTTTTTTAAATGGGCACTGAAGGAGATCTAACAAACAAAACAAAAAAAGCCTTGACTGGACAAACAGGTTTCACTACAGGGGTGTGTTTCTACAGCTACTTCATGTAGAAACTGGGAATGTTTTAACTGACATGCAAAGTACAGTGTGAATAAAACATGTGAAACCAAAAAAGGAGGACAGTGCTGTCAAACACTGACGGATATAATATCTCATTTTGTTCAAACCACAGCAAATCGTTGTGTCTTTTGGCTGCAAAGCGAGTGGTTTCAGCCACAGTGAGTGTTCGTCTGCGGGACCCAAAAGTTCCGTCATGTGGTTTTCTTCTTAATATCAGCAGCCTTTAAAGGTTTGTATAAAGGCATTCAATCTATTGCTCTATTGAACACTATTAACTAGGCCACAGAAATCTTATTTCTGAAAAAAAAAAAAAAAAAATACAGACCACAGGCTTGTTGTACATTAACAAAAATGTAAAACGAAATAAATTATTTGGATGACAAGAAATGGACCAAAAAAAAACCAACTTTAAACCGATGGTGCTACAGTGCATTTCCTCTTACGTAGACAAGCACCTCTACTATGACACAAACAGCTAACTGTGCGAGGCACTTAGGAGTTATAGTAGGAAAGATGCTGCCCAAACCCATCCCCAAATATACACACCTGTAGCTAAAGAAGCGATTCCGTTGCAACCTCTACGCCCGTCAAATCCCAACCGGTCTCATTACGTCAAAGAAGCTATTTTCAGATTTTGGACAGAATTGCATTTTATACAAAATCAAAGTTAACCTGAATAGATTTCCTTGTATTTATATTTACAGAATCCTTCGAGATGAATAGGGCAAATGGTATGATATGCTATCAGCTATCTGGACTTGTCGTAGTAGTGTCATGACGTCAGTGGCATTTTAACATGTTATGCGATACAGATGAATGTTTTCCACAAACCGAAAGATGGTGCACAAAATAAAATAAAAAGGCGAAGCTTTGTATAAATACATCAGTATCGTATCCAACATTTTTTTACATACTACATACTGTATGTTTGCAAGTATTTTAATTACTTTTCTCAATGAATATATTTAAAGTTTAAATACCTTTCCAATTCCGACCAAATTCCTTCCATGAGATAAGATGAACCAGAGGACACGACCAGTATATTTCCACTCTTTAAACCCATGAGGAGACGGTGTTTTACCCCAGAAACTGGGGGGCCTGCAGCGCAGCACATCAGGCTGGCTGCCAGGGAGTGTGCACACATTTCCATAAACTGACATCCCTCACAAAATAGCATTTGCAGTGGAAGAGAGGACAGAAATAAAGCCAAGCCTTCAGCACTTATCTTATCAACACCTCCATCTCTGTTATCTCTCTCTTCCCATCTCACCACAACACCAAAATATGTGATAGCATCTGAAACTCATTTTGGTGAAACCACTGTGTGTGCTGACTGATATAGACATTGGGAATTTGGTCAATTTTTTTTTATGCTCACATGTACATGTATATTTCCAGAGTATTAACGCAGTGGACGATGCAGCTGTTTTCGTTGCCTTCACGCTTCGTTCTCAGTCGGCGGTGGTATGTTGTTAGCTGAAACCATGGAGTCTTGTTTGCGAGTCATCCTGTCCAACTCCGCCTGGACGTCAGTCAAACCCGGCTTCTGCCCTTGGGAAAAACAGGAGACAAAGTCCAAAAGTAATCTCCTGTAGCTTCTGTGTGTATTCATAAATAATAGTTTACTACGGCCAGCAAGCGGATGGATGGAGCTTGGATGGTGATGCGGTCCCATGCTGGAGTTTGGCGGCTCGCTGCCACAGTTAACACACATGCAAAACTAATCATCAGACACAGGGAACATGTACTCATGCATTATCTTTTCAGCTGGGTCTCAGGGAGATGTTAAAAATCGGCTCAGAGCTGGAACAAAAAATACATGTCAGTGGTCCCAGACAGAAAGATGAGTTATGCAATGTTTCCCTGGGTACATTCAGCCATTTCACAAACAGTATTTGAGCTTGTTATAGTTACCTGAAATAACAAAGTAAACAAAAAACTTAGATTAAGAATTGTTGACATGCAAAACAGCTGAGGTTACTCAAGCAAAATAACAGGTAAATAAATTAGTTAAGCAAGAGAGCAGCGGGATATGACATGGAGTGAGTGACATTAGTGTCATGGGGGCACTTATGATTGGAGGTTTGGTGCATACAGGCCTGTTACAAGTTTCCTCGGATGTCAGAAGTTCAGTCAAAGAAGACAACTTTTCTTTTTGTCTTGTTTTAACCTTCTCTCTTTCTCTCAGGCTGTAGAGATAAAACTCCAGACAGCAAAATGGTCCACAGCCTCTATCAACAAAAGGCTCTGCTTCTAACACCTCTTGTCTAGTCTTCAGTGTGCATGCAGCCCATGCCCTGAGACTGAACTAAATGCACAGGATGCTACAGTCAACAATAATGCTTTCTAACTGTATTAATTAAAGAGCAACTGCTAACCTGTAAGAAAGAAGGATTGAAAACAGGGAGGATATTGTCGAGGTGAGAGCGCACTGGAATGAGAGACTGTACCTGTTTTCTTGGCGGACCCTTGAACTCCAGCTCCAACTGCTCCACTTCCTGGGCTCCCTGGGGCTCCAGTCTTTTTACTCAACAGACTGTTGAAGAAGTTAGCCAGCACTCCCTCATTGGCAGCCCCTGCTGTAAGAAGAAGAGAAACATGAGGCTTAAAGTCACTTCTGTATCAAGCAAACCTCCTCTCTTGTAAAAATGGTCAGCTAACAAGACTACAAACAAGAGTTTAAATAGGTAGTACATGTTCTTACTTGATACCCATCATACATAATTGTTAAGTTACTAGTTACCATCTTAACACTAAGACTACTGAGAACACAGACTGATTATTAACAGATTATCTTGCTACATCTGGCTCCTCTCCAGATTAACAGTCCTGGAGATCTTCAGTTTCTTAAATATCTATTGTTCCTGCCACATATAATCACCGTATAGCAAAATAAAGCCACGTCTTTATCTTGTGAAGTCAAGAACAAAAGCCTTGGCAACGGGTGGTGTGGTGGACCATCCTAAATCACTAGTTTATCTCTAGCTTAAAGATATGTGCAGCATGTGACTTCCTCTATCTTAGGATCCTTCATTTGGATAAGGAAATACCCTAAAACCACCCTTTATCAGGAAAAAAAATGTGTTGATGTAGTTGCTATAAACAGAGAACTTTCCTTTTTGAGATCTAATTTGCTTTGACACAGAGTAAAGAGAAAATGAAAAAAATGTAATTTTAAATCCACTTACAACGCTGCAATTCCCAGCCACACTTGGTGAGGGTTAACAGACCTCTGTTAAATCCAGTACAAACCCACTCTAGTTGGAATGCACTAGCCCCCTCGTGCACTTAACGAAGGAGACAAAGTCAATATTTCTGCTTAAGGGTGGCCAGCTCACGAATCTGTTGTTACATTTTAATCGTTGCCTCTTGGAGGCGTTATTGCAGCACATTAGATCAAAGACAAATGGAAAACACTGTGATCAAAACCTTTTTTTTTTTGCAGAGGTCCAATAAATGTGGATGATTAAAGAGAATCCTGAACTGATTGTAAAGAACTGTACAAGCCCCTGGAAGAAATTACACAAACTAGGGAGCACTAGGGTGCACAGCGTGATTCTCAGTTATCAGGTATGACACTTAATAGGGGTGTAATGGGTCACAAAATTCACTGTTCGGTTTCATACAATACTGTGATTACATGATTCAGTACGTTTTCTATTTCCTTGATTTTTAAAACTTTAAATGTATGAAAGAAAATCAGTGATTTCTGTCTAAACACATTATACATGTTAGGAAATACTGTTGAAAACCTGTGAAAAGAACTGTGTGATATTGAAATGTGGAGTTAGATCATTTTAGTTTCTCACCATTTCTGTGTCCTACTAAACTACTACTGATATTAGAGCCCACAGTATCATTGTTTCTATTGCCCACTGAGTGTCAGCAACATCCCACAAGCTCTCTGAGCTTTTACAGCCTATTAAATACATGAATAAATATCTCTGTTAAATGCCACAATAACATAAACACAAGCTAAATATCAGTCACTAACCTTTAACTCTTTCTGGCCGAATCAGCTACCAAGCCCACCTGCAGTTACTGCTCACTGCTGTGGATCTGTGCTTTGTGATAACGTTAGCTACTGTTAGCTTCTGAACGAGAGGCTTTAGCCTCGCTGCAACTCTCATTCCCTGGTTCAGCGGGTGTGTGTGCTGTGCAACCATGCAAAGGCTGCTGTCTTAGCTGTTGAGAAGAATCTGTGGCCATGCAGCTGCTTGTGGGGGTCGAGTATGTTACTGTGCTACTGGGTTAGCTGCTAAGGAGAGCGTGCAGCTGTGCAGTGGCTCACTCTTTGGCTCAGTGTCTTTTTATCCACCACTCTTTCTCCCCATCACCCTTGTAATTCACAGCAAAACCAGACCAGCCAGACCTGTAGGTTATTGGAGGATCTTCTGTTTCTGGTCTGTTAATAGTGTTACTAACCATCTTGCAATGAGCTAGCTCAGCGAAGGGAAATGTTTGGCTTGAAGACAGGAAGACAGCATATCGCCTGCCTTGTTCAGTGCAGTAGCACTGAGAACATTATAACAACCACAGTTAAAGCTGTATATTTTATTTTTCAAATGTAATAGGATAGTTTAACGTATTGTTCGGTTTGTAATGCATACCGAACTGAAAGCCTCATACAGAACGGTTCAATACAAATACATGTATTGTTACACTCCTAACACTAAACAGGCATTCATGCAGCTCTTACCTTTCATGTTGGGGTCAGGCTTTTTGACAGCAGCCATTGGTGAGCTGCTGGTCACATTTGGTTGGCCGGCGCGACCCGCAGGCCTGGGTGACCCTGAGGCTGTCCGTCCTGGAGACTCCTGCAACACAGAAACCAGAGCAAGACTGTGGTCACACACGAAAAGCTTGGTGTGGCTATCCAGGAGGAAAAAAATCCACTTATTACTAAAACTCTACATTTGAGGGATGTTAAGACACTTACTGTTGCTCCTCTTGTTGATGTGGCTGGCTGCTTTGCTAACAAAGACTGTAGAGGTAAAAAAACAAAAAACAAAGTTACAAAATGAACAGCTTAATTGAGATGTGGTTTATGATTCCAACAACAGGTTCCTATGCACACAAATGGCAAGCACTGGACAAACACTGTTGACTAGCTTTGGATTTTCTGGACAACAAATTATAATCATACATGTTTGTACTGTTTCACATTTTGAAAACCAGTACAATGTTTGCAAGATGAAAGTTGACAGTTTCCATCAGCTTCTGTAAAAACCTTTATTTAGACATCCATACACAGAGGAGCAGTCAGTGGGTATAAAAGTAAAGGAAATATGGCAGAAATAAGCCTCAAAAAACAATGAAGAATTATCTAACTTGCCAAACTGAAACCTCAGTTCAGTGGGGGCTTTTTTTAGACTGCCTTCGTGGTTTATTTTTCTACAAAATGGGAAGTGAAGGCAATGTCATGTGGAAGTTTCAGATGCTCACAAGCACATACAGTATGAAAAAACATGTTTCCTAGTGAAAATGCCAGTTCAGGGTCACCACAAAAATCTTACAATCTTTGTTTTTAAAGATATCCTAACAGGGGTGTAAAATATCTTCCTTACAACTTAATTTTCTTATGCTACCATGCTCTTTGATTGTGAAAGCTTGCCTTCAAAATGAACACAGGGAGGTATTAGACACACAGTCAATCTCAGCAGCTGGTGACAGAAATAATAAAATATTCAAGAGAGGTTGACACATACCTGTTGCTTCATCAGGAATACCTGCTCATCCTCTGCATTTATCTCTTTGTCATGAACCAGCTGCAACGAAGAGCAAAAGAGGAAGCATGTACGTGTGTAAATGGCACTTTGGGCTGTAATTTCATCCTTTAGAGTTTCCATTTTGTCTGCATTTGCATCGCCTTACCTTTCGTACTGGAGGCTTTGTGATAAAATCTTCAAATGGATCCTCGGCTCTGACTGTTGTTAGGTTTTCATGCAAAATCGCAATTTTCTTCTCATTATCCCATCCAGATGGACTGAAAGGAGAGAAGAGACAGTTCAATTACAGTGGGTGCAATGGCTTATATTTCCTTGAGATGATTTTTTTTTTGCATGATAACACTGATGCTGATAACTGATAACATAACAAAAGGAAAGATAGCAGTTGGCAGCAACAATGACCCCTTTTACACCCTGCATTAAAATTCATTTTGGGTGATAAGATTGCAGTTGGATAGTGCTTGATCACATGAAAGTATAGGTGTAAATAAGCTCAAAACACACTGAGGACAGAGGACAGACCTGATCCACCAAACCACCTCTGGAGGTGATTGGGGATGCATTAAGACCCCATTGAACAGAAGTGTGAATGAAATTGCATTTTGATTCCACAAAAAAACTTCATGGGCAGAAACCTGTTATCTTGGCAACTGTTCCAAATCAGCGAGGTAGCAGCCATTAGCCAGTTAGCAAGCTAAGCTACTGTCAAGATAGCTTTTGGTTTTTCAAGAAAGCTTGTGGATGGAGTCAAGACGAGTCAAGTGTCTGCTTCCAGTTTGGTCAGACCAAAGTATTGAAGCAAAACTTGGCCTAGCTGCAATGTCAATGAAAAATTTAACACATGAAACTCGCATACATTAAAAAAAAAACAAAAAAAAAAGACAAGGACAGCAACAAGAAAAGTGTCAAGGGCAGGATAACATGTCCCTTTTTTAATGAACTGGGTGCAGTGTTGGGTGATTGACCCATGTTTTGCACTGGTGAGGGGGTGTCATAGACTCTAAAGATGCCAACTTTAGCATAGATTCGTCAACAGTACCAGTTCCCACAAGGACAATGTGAGTGAAATCCACAGTATGCTGGGATCTTGTCTCAGTCGGATGTCAATGTGGAAACTGGAGACACACATTATTACCAGGCGTATATGTAATTAGGTTAAGTCCTATCTAGATACAATCTGGATACATGCCACATTTTAATGGAAGGTGTAAAGGGGGTCAATTTAACTAAATGTTCCAATTATGGCAGTCAGTAATAATTGAGACAGCAATGAAACATAAACTAAAGTAACTATCTTCACTTACATGAACACTGCATCCTTCTCCACCACTAAGGCAGGTGTGGTGAACTGGAAGTCATACATCTTATGCAATATATATTTGTAAAGCAGATCCAGGTTCTTCTCCTCTTTGACTGAAGTATAGATCAGGCCAGCTCCATCTGTTTCATTCAGTTAAGGCAGCAATTGTTGGGGTAACGGCTTGATTGATTAATTGATGACAATCAATATTATAATGGGCCATGTAAAAATTAATTTCTGTCTGAGCCGTCAATGTTATTTAAAAAATGACCATTGTGATACAGGTACAAACAATTACTTATTATAAGGATACACTGTAAGCAAAACTGCCTCATGTGCGACTGGATGAAATCAAAGTGCTCCTCTCTGTAGTCGTGCTCCTTCTCTAGTACGCTGACCGCGTCACACTGAAAGATAAAAGATTCAGAGATAAATATTTTATTGACACAGACAATAGAATGTCAGCATTCACAAACATGAACAAAGTTACACTGCTCTCTGCATCTAATGCCTGTCCTACAATGACAGTGTCTTCTGTTGTGATATGAGATTTTATTCCTAAAAAAGTTTGTCAATCCACACCGACTGTGAGAGATGCAAGTGCGATGCACAATTTAGTACATGTGGCTGTTTTTAAGCGCTATGTAAAACATAATGCTCCTCAGATGATGTTCACAGCACACAGACTTCACAGACCAATTGTTTTTGATATTAGTCCGGCTAGTGACAACCATACGGCCAGCAGCTGTACAGCGACAGGCAGGTGGTAAGAGCTAGTATGGACTGGATTGACGGACACCTCCACAACACCCCTAAGATGACCACCTCTATTTTCCCTCTGGTGAGAGGGCAGATGGGCAACTGGATGTGGTGGTGTGGCAACGCCAACACTGAAATACCATACTTCCTGTCCCTATGTCTCGAGTTAAGCTGCTATGATAAGTCATAACAGAAGAGGTGATATTTAAAGAAGACTGACAGCATAGTTTTACTAGTATTAAACAGCAAATAATGCTCTTAAATAATTACTTTTTCTGCCAAGCTGAACACTTTTTCTCTGACGATCAGACAGAGGCACCAATAAGACTCAAAAAAAAAAAAAAGCACAGTTACCATTTTCTAGTCACAGCTAGCATGTGAAGCTCTGCTGATGGCCACACTGTTTTTCCACACTAGCCTTTGCCTGGAGGGTTAACAAGCAAGTATAATGGCAGCTTTTTATCAGAGGACACAGCCTTACAAAGCACAGCATAAAAGCAGAAGTCCATTTTCCACTGATTATAAATGTATCAGTAGGTAATGGACAGACTACAAAGGGTCTGAGCCCAAATGTGATCATCATGAAGGCAATTCAAGAACTCATCAGAAGAAACTAGCAATGAAGTCAGCTGTCAAGGTGTTGAAGGGGATTTTCTGTGCCCAGCTATATATCAGACAACTCATAGCTAAGTAGATATACGTAACTATAGGCTACAAGGAGTGTGGCAGGAGAAGTTAGGAAAGCAGGGCCCAAGGTCTAAGGGGTGTTTTAAGAAGCTATGGATCATGACCACAGGTAGGCAGAAACAGACGGTCTGAAAGAGGTTCTTGAAACTGTCCCTGGGTGTACAGTTTTCATATCCTAAAATAGGTAATGTTAGACTTTTCTGAGGATACTGTTTTAAGAAAGAGCACTTTGAGGACCTGCTTTGCTTAGTGGCACAACTCTAAACAGAAGGCACTGGCTCACTAGGGGAATAAATAGCATTTATTTACCTTTTTTTTTCTTTTATATGATTTATGAGAAGTACTTTTTAAATAGTGAGAATGATAATGATATAACTAACCTAAGGCTTTATGACAACTGTCATAAGAAATAGGAGTTGACACTATATTTATATAGACACCAAAGCAAAACAAAGAACAGACAACAGTGCTCTTTGTGCATTTGTACAGGTTGTTCTGTTTTGTAGCAAACGGAACAACAGCCATGCACTGAACAGCCATGAACAGGTTTTCAATTAGATATTATTTGGTATCATACTTTCGGCCCTCTGGTTAAAAGGATGTAGTGTAAGTCAGAGAACTAACAAATGCCCCACGTCAGACAAAGCTTTGATAGATTGGTGAACTCGTATTACAACCCCAAGACAATAGTTGTCAGGAGGCTATGGCTTCAACCATGAGACTTTTTGGGCTGTAGAAATAATTTACCTTTGTGCAAACTATTAGCACTGGAATGCCCAGGTTGTGTGTGAGTGTGTTGTCCCCAAGTGGTAGCACAACGGCCTCGTCTTCCCCTGCTGTCGGGGCCCGTCTCTGTGGGGAGGATGAGTTGGCATCCTCCGGTTCTGTGTACTCTTGGAACGCTTTCACCACTACGGGAAAGAGACATGGAGCAAAAGATATTAATTATGACCATTAGTGTCTGGCAAGTGTGTATATTCAAAGATCCCACACACAACAAATTTAACCCAAGGTGTTTGCGTTAGTGTTAGTGTATGCAGACTCAGGTTAACTTGCTCATCTGCTGCTCTTATCAAATAAGAGTGCCTTTCTTTCTCCAACTGGAATCAGTTTGGTTTGCACTGTTGATGTTCTCTTGCTGCGTTATGACCCCCAATATAATATAGAGATAACACAGAATAACACTCTGATGGGATATAATAGACAAGTCATATAAAGTAACTAATCGTGTGCAAAAGTTGTTCAGGTGCCCATCAAAAAAGATTAAAAATATAAATGCATCATTAGCAACACATTTAGCAAGATTACTGAGCCTTTCTTAATTTTGCTCTTTGTTGTCTGCAATAAACTCTTCCAACACTGAAAAAAAAACACAAGAGACAAAACCTTTGGTCTCCACTTACCATCTCTGCAGCCCCAACGTGTAATTTCCAGAGGTGCACCTCATTTTTGGTGGTGCTGTTAAAGCTAAGGAGCCATTCGAAACCTCTGCAACACCCAGATGCAACTGAATTCCTAGTTTTACAGCACAGTGTCAAATGTTGTTCTCAGCGTCAAACTATGTCTCTAAGATTAGATCAGAGGGTCAAGACAAATGCATGTTGCTCCTGCCCAATAAATAATAACGACAATTCCAAACTTCAATGCACCTACATTAAGTCATTGCTGTTATAGTTCCCGTGTTAATCATGCTAATCCACTTTTACATAACAGGCCTTAGGTGAAAGGTAGAACAAAATAAGTACATGGCATCCTCCACTTTCCTGTTGTGCTGCTGCAGCTGTCCAGACATTTACAAAGCTGCGGTGTGAGGTGGTGGTGGTGGTGGTGGGGTAATGCGCAGGAAGCTTTGGCCTACTTCCTCAGGAGCTTCAGAAATGCAGTTGGGGACAGCCCACAGAGCCAGACTGACTTGCCATTTTGAGCCAACTCCTTCACTTTCAAACATGGGATTTAGTATATGGGCTGAGAACTAGTGTTACAAGCAATCTAAAAGGGAACCCTCCTCGGACACAGGATTACACAAATCCAGGGCATATGTACACTAGGAATTTAACATGCTGATTTTAAACCGTAAGTCTCCGGCCTTTTTCAGCTTAAGTTTATATGCATAGGACATCTGAACCTAATTTGACAAAAAAATAGAATAACTGCTGACAGAAGTCAGATTTCCACCTAATCATTTCCAGTGCAGAGACATTTGCCTCAACGTGGTGCACATCTATTGATTTAAAACTCAGAGAAGAAAACATAAAAGAAACATAAAATGGGAGTCGCTACTAGCAAAAGAAGGAACATTACTCAAACATTATCTTTCCTGCAATATATTAATCATGGTGCTGTTTTAGCCACAATGGTGTTTGAGGAATCAGAGCAATAGATTATGCTCAATAATGAGTTGAGCAGTTCCTATGGACATTCTGATACTTTGTTTTTGCCATGAAAACTTCAATCTCTGATTTCAAGCACGCTGGGGTGAGCAATTGATGCTAAAAAGAGAATGTCTGGGTGGAGTATCGCTATAAAATACAAAGTGAAAGAGACAAAGACAAACAGGTCTTAGAGGGACAAAGTCTGTCCATCTGTTCCACAAACAAAGGTGGGGTCAGAAAATGTGTTGGCACACATAATCAAGACGGCTCAGCCTTCAATAAATGAAATAACTGTACCTCAAGTATTGAAACTGTAGCTCAAAGATATTTTTTCAAATCGCAAAAGACCAGACATGCATTAATCATTGAGAATAAAAATAATTATAGATACATTTGTTTCTTTAAATGTGTTGCAAGTTCAGCTCTGAATAAAGGTGGCATTTCTGGCCAACTAAATGTCACATAAGCAACCTTGGTCAAACTGGCTATTGTAAAACAAGCCCAAGTTTTACATGAGTCATAAAATGTTTACAAGTTAATGCTATTGGCTCATGACTAAAACATTATACATACTTGTCTCCTTCATTTAAAAAGTGCAGCAGACCTAGAGTCAAAACACTGAGGCTACAAAGTAAACTCCCTGTCATGTCACTACCACAGAAGTCACTGAGCCAAATATTTCTGATTTCAACGTGTGGTCCAGGCAGCAATAGGTTGATCCTGTAATTCAACTTGAGACGACTCCAGCAGCCTGGCTACTTCAGTTACAGCACAGCAGGAGTCAGACTGTCCGGCCCACTGACTGAATTCAGACCCACTCAGTTTACGTCCCTTCCTTTCCCTGACGCTGCTGTTGGGAGGGGAGGGAACCATGATGCAAGACGCCTGCAAGACTCCCTGGACAAAAGCCACTTAACACTCACTTCCAGTCTGTCTGTCAGTCCGTCTCTCTCACTCACACACTCATATCTACAAATATGTAATCTGACTAGGTCTCACCAATCTGCTACTGACATCACAACTGACATGCTGGAATATACATGATTTATGAGGATGACATGCTTCGGCTAAACTGGAAATCTGACCACGTCAGTGGGTGGGATCAAATCTTTTGGCCAAAGAGAGAAAGTAGGAGGGAACCCCGGAGAAATCTGACAACAACATTTTAAGTTAAGCCTCAAGAATATACCAAATTGTGAAGGCTTTAAGAAAAAAATGTCCTGCAGTACAAACAATATGATTGCATTTTTACAACTGTAATGAATACTCAAGCCAACAGCTGCTAAATACAAGTTATAATGTATACACTCCATGCAGTATTTCCTTTCAACTGCAATATATAATCAATTTCAGTTATGCTCAACTAATACAGCCACCTGCACTAAAGCAAGTATACAGTTGAAAATGTGCACCCATTAAAAGTCATTACACCCAAGTGTTAGCAATTAACAATGTGCTTTAGTCATCACTTGGCTACCAGCTTCCCTTTTCTTTCTCACATGTTTGCCAGCAGACGTGTTACCACTTGTCGCTGTGTTAGCATGTTATATGTTGAGAACATCTTAAGACCTGTTCTGTCAAATCCACTTTAAATCATTAAACAATTTGACTCTTTTATAATAAGTAATTTCAGACTTGTAAGAGCAACACCAGCAAGCAATCTCTGGTGGCAAGACCCTGCAGGCTGAACTAACGCGCAACCTCCACAAGTACTTTTCCAAATACAAAAGAACTCTTCATAAGCAAGAGATGATCAGTGCTAAAATTAACGGGAGAACAACATCTGAGTGCATCACACTCACTGATCTGCAGAACTCGCCTCCAGTCAGAGCACACAGCTGAGGATCATGGGCCTCTCTGATGATGACCCAAAAACATTCATGACAATGTGTAATGTTATACAGTGCTCCCATGCTATGCAGCAACCAATCTCTTATTTTCCCCGGCAGCCAGTCAGCAAGGAGACTGGCTTTTATTATGTAAGACTCCCATTCACCCTGGGATGCTTCAGGCACCTTTTCTGAGTGCAGCTTCCTTTAAATTCTCTCCCAAGACATACAATTCAACAAAATGTATGCATGTCATACTTCTATTTTTGCCTCAGATTTTTGCATTTTGAGTCACTAAATGACTGTCTCATAACAGATCACCACCTTATATCAGTTTTAACCAACTATATGTTTTAACTAAACAAAGACCTGTTCATAGTTTTGAATGCCCACTAGGTCTGGCAGAATAAAAACCTTTCTACAACAAGCTAAGAGCTACATTTTCAAAATAAAAGCCTTGTGTTCATTATCACCACACTCATCATTGAAGGCTAATTAAATTTAATGTTAAATTCCCATACCGTCCACAGTGCGAGTTCCAAAACCAACATTACTTACTCTTCTGCTCCATTTCTCTCATGTCCTCTGGAGGGATCTTGAGCTTGTCCACATGGTCACGTAGAACACTGGCCCACTTCTGCAGTGACTCCATAATGGTCCAGGGCCGTGACATATCCGCAACGAACATAGCTAGACAGTCGGGTAGTGACTGAGCTGAAATGGCAAACTTAAGTAGGCCTTTGTGGTATAGGTCTCCATCCAGGATCCACACATTACAGCGAGTGAGGTCTGCAAAGGAAAAACAAAAGACTAGTTTAATCCAAGATTAAATTATTACTGTTTAACATACTATTATTTTATAAAGACTGCTGCTGTATAACAATCACATTACAGCTAAAGCAGGAAGACTCACCATCTCTGTCTTCATCGTTGACGTTTAAGTACAGATACTCCAGTCCTCTCCCTCTCTTGTTGTGTTCAACTCCTTGAAGTTTGGCCATAAGTGATGTTTTTCCTGATCCATCCTCACCTGTAAGATATTTTATTCATCAGCTTACATGACATTATTCATTATCATAGCAGCATAGTTATTTTAGAATAATAGTGGGTGTGATGTAGCACTACAACTCACAGCTTGTATAAAAATATATCTGGACTGTACAATCTTTCCGCCTCAAATGCAATGACTGTGCTCATGTTCTCATGACTGTCAGAGGCTGCAGTGTCTCACACAAGTCTTTTTGGTCAGTGGCGGTATCTCTCACATTTTTGGAGGCCCAACCTAAATAAGTACGCCTCCGCCTAAGATGACCTCTCTGAATTTAGTGCTTATTATGTCCTCCTTTCAGGAGTGTGGGAAGAAACAACATCGAAAGTGATGTTTGAAAAATCAGGGGAGTTTTAATTTCCAGTCATCAGCTTTTGCAGTTTGCCCATTCGCCTCAGGGTTGGGCACCACAAACACAACCCAAACACTGCAGAAGCACAGACTCTCACACATGCAGGTTAAGTAACACTTACCAAATATCAGGATGTTTTTTCCTGATGGCAACTTTGAACTCGATCTAGTCGAAACTTCACTCAGTATTGAGGTCCTACAAGAAACAACAGGACAGATGTTGAGAAAAACAGATGTTCTTTAGACTGACAGTGAAGTGACACATTGACAGCTCCCTATCTCAAAACATTAACGTTAGTCATACAAGCTAATGTTGTTGGTCAGCTAACGTTGCATGATATAAGACTTAGCTGTAACGCTGAAGAATATTATTCCCCTCTTCCAAGCCCAGCTAGCCCAGTGATGTGTCCACGACAATACAAAAAGGCAGGAAATGATAAGTCATTTCCACCGGCCGGTGCGTTTGATATACCGTTAAGTAGCCAGGGATCTGAATCCAAACCTGACAACACTACCATAACATAACCATAACAGCACGAGCCCTTGTGAAAAGCTAACATTATTATTTTACATACTTAGTTACTCGGTTATGGTATTAGCTTGTTAACGTCCCTGCTAGCTTGTTGTACCCTGCATAAAGAAGCTAACGTTAGTATTTTAGGTGTTGTCTTGACATGAGCTGTCAACGCTACCATGAATGACTCTTCAAAACTTAGCTCGTCAACTGAACATTTATTTTATCAGTAAAACTAATGGGCTATCTTGTCTGACAACAATGTTAGCAATTCACCAGTAGCCCACTTCGCTGACGTTAGCCGAGCTGCTAACACAAGTAACGTTAGCACACTGACCGCCCAGCTTCGCCTGCTGCTAACGTTACTGCTAGCCGGGCCGGTGTTTGACTGTGAGCAACCGGCAGTGACAAAGCAGAACCATGACGGCTGTGCTCCTCTAAGGCAGACCTCGGCAGACATGGGGCCGTAAAAAGAGTAACAGAACTTGCCAAAGGTTTTGTCCTTCTTCCTCTTCGTTGTTATTGTCGCCTGCCCCGGCTGCGCCCGGGAGCTGTTTCTCCAGAACGGGAGCCATCTTCTCTTTCTACAACCACAAAGGCAAGGCCCTGCTGCTTGGGCACCACTAGCACCGCCTTCATCCAAGTAGCCAAGGGTACGTTGCATTCATTCACAGCGACGCCGCGACGGGACCCAGCGTGTACATAAATTAGCTATAAAGTATAGTTTTTGATTGTTTCATTTTTTTTTATTATAAGGAAATAACAGTTTATGTATACAAAATGTTTTAAGAATACATGAAAATTATGTTTTTGCCATTTTCTTTGTGGTTTAAACGTGGGTTGAAACACCGAGCACTTCTGGCCACATGCCAATAAGTGATGTCATGCAGATTTTTGCCCTCTAACAGCTGATGTAGAACACTGTGTGACATCAACAATTGACTTGTGACCAGAGAGTCAACACAGCAATCTCAGTTTTCTGTAGTGTGTGATCCAAAATGGATTTAACCTATTGATTCCTGACCCTAGAAGCCTAATTTTACCAGTAAATTTAACCGGTCAAGATGAGTCCAACTCCAAGTCTGTCAGTTTTAATCATTTAGGGAGCAGGGGTTTCAAAGGGTCCAATCCGGCCCACTGGATGACTTTGCACATCTAACAGTGATGCACTTGTGAAGGTTTTAGGAGCAAGTTAAACAGTGAGTAGCTTCCTTCTATCTTAAAACAATACTGGTGAAATCCTACTACTAAGACACTGCCAAAACTTTGATTTAAAGATTGTTTGTAAGGCAGGGGAATATTTAAAATGCTTCCTAAATAGCCTCCACTTTACTTTGGTGTGGTGATATCAGGATTGGTACACAGGAGAGGAAATGGATGGGAAAATGGACCTGTAATGACAGTGAGTAGGAAACTGACTGAATGTGGAAATATTGTAGCTTAATATGTGGCATATTGTTGAAATTGCATTTGTTCTTCTGGAGAAATCACAGACTATCTGCAATCTGATTTGTAATGGATGTGTGTTTTTAAAATGCACTTAATTAAACTAAAAAAAGGGGAACATTTTTGAGGTCCAGCCCACTTGCAATCAAATCGGACTGTGTGTGCTCCCCTGATCTATAGCTTTCTTAAAGCACATGCACTTGTACTACTTCTGCTAGTCTTCAGTAGCTTGCATGCAAGAAAAAGAAAGACCTGCTCTGAGGGGGTGTCATGGTTGCCCAGCAGTCTAATAAACACATACCAAGCAGGTATCCATAGATACAGCTGAACACACATGTCACTGATTCAAGAACAATTCTCTGTCAAAGGATGCTGATTTGTAAAAGGTCATTTAATGGGGTCAAGAATTATAAGAGGAGTATAACAGACAATGTGCACAGTTTGAATTGTTTATTCTCTCAGCATAGCAGGGCCAATAACCTTGTGTGTGGACAAAAGAAATGTGTGCCGAGCAGCCCAGCTCCAGTGCTGCCATCAGTCCAAAGGTTAAGTCTTATTTTAGGGTATGTCACTGCAGGCTTTTCACTGTGGAATCTGGTCACATTATCAATAAACAACTTCTTTGAATTATGATGAGTCTGATAAATATAAATTGAACCCATTAATTTGGAACTGTCATACATTTGGTCATAAATCAAATCCAATACTCACCAACATTAAGCAACCAAAAACAAGGCTGTGTGGTATGAATTTTCATTCATATTATTTTATACTATTGCTGTAAAAATATATTTGCCTCCAGTAGAGGGTGCTATTCATGTCTCTCTGAAGCTGAATGGATAGAAACTATAAGCAAACCATAGAGTGCACCACTCCTCTCTTTCCTGTAGAGGCTGATATTTTACACATCTACAACTGACATTATAGATGAAATCACAATTACAGTGACGAAAGTTATGGTTATTATTATGGTTATGCTGTTAAAATGTGCCGAAAATGTTCAAAAAGCACCAGTTCACATACTGAACTTTCACCAAGTTTTGTACTGAAAACCACAAACACTATTAGCACTACTTTGCACTTTCTAATTGTATGTTTGATTTGATTTGATAAGGAATTTAAAAGCACACCAACTCAAAGGAGTATTATAACTGAAAAATCCCAGAGTGTAGCACTTTAAAGCATTGCTAAAAACACTTAAATATACGCATATGAGCATGTAAGGAGCACAAAGTATTCAGGTTTCAACAACTTCTACTAACATGTGTGTTACTGCAACTTACGTAGGAGTATGTCTTGACTGAATGGTCAAACCTGAGAAAGCCCCCATACAAGCCCAACAGTTTGACACATTCCTGCACACACTGTGAGCTATGGGCTTGTAGCGTGTTGCAGCACCCAACACCTGTTTCTAAATTTCCCCAGCTCTTCAGTCTTTGGGTCAGTCCAGGCCAAAGGGGCCAGCACTCGTAGACAGACAAGCTTTGGGCATTTTCCTGAAAACTCTGGGGGGGGGGGGGGGGGTTCCAAGGCCTCCCCGTATGTCTGTGATTCCTCTGTCTATGTGGAGCAGTGTGGTTGGCTGGTGGTTATACTCCTGGGAATGCATTCCAGAGCTTTTGCATCATGTGAAACTCAGCCTTTGCTGCCCCTTTGTCACTGTTTAGCTCTGCTGCAAGCAGGGAAAATAAACAAGGTGGATCTTATTTTCTTGTTTCCTTGAACAGATAGAAACTAGAGCGTTGGGGCGATAAAAGTAGATAGCAGAGCATTTTATAAAATTCAAGACACAGGTTTAACACTCTTGTTTGGGAGTTTTTAATTTGTCCTACGCAATTTTAAACGGATATGTCACAAATGTGTAATGTAACCACATTTTAGTAGAAAACATTAAAATGGTGTCATTTCTTCTTCTAAAATGTTTATGGTGTATCTTAGACATATACATTTCTCTCCAGATGCTGTGTTGTGCTATGAGCTCTTGTAACAGCAGGGGGTGCTGTCTCCTCAATAATAGCCTACTGTCAGTTTGGTATTAATTCTGAAACATGAATGATAAGTGTATTTATTTAAAGATCCCTGCGTGGGAAAATCACAAGAGGGGGAAAGACAAAGAAAAAAAAGTCCCTCTAAACTACCAAAGCCACTGGAGTGTATCACATCCACCAGACAACATGTAATGCAAATACTGTCTGAGTTCAACACCTGTTGTGTTAAATGAAAATATATATTAGATATCACATATTAAATGTGTCTCAGTGTTGCATGCACTGAGCCATATTCTTTCCTGCTTTAATGCTTAAATTATACTGTACACTATTCTCTTAAGTGCATTAAAATCTCCTTAAACATCACTCTCAGCAAGGCCTAAAAAAGGGCAAAAACCTGTTTGGCTGCTCTCCAAAGTGCTTTTCTAACTAAATGCCAGGTTAGTGATTTTTGAGTGATGTAATGAGATCGTCAGCCCTTTTGTTGTGTTATTCGTAATGCCTGTCTTCCAGTTTCAGCGAGAGAAACTGTAAAGAAACTGTGGAAAGTGGAAACAAGTGGACTGCAGCTTGAGGAGATATGAAGATACTGAGAAAATGAAATCCTAGCAGTTTCATTGAGATTGCAGGAGGTAATTCATTGCTAATAGTGGAGATTAGTGTTGGAGAAAGATTACATGTCTTCACCATTATGCCCCAGCTTTATTTGCTCACACTATCTGATGGTTTTCAGTGTGTCAGTGGCATACCGTGTCAAATTGTTAAAGGAGTCAAAATGTTCACCTGAGGGGTCAGTTGTTGAATTTCATTAAGTCTCACCCGTACCAACCTTGTCCCATTAACACATGGAAGGCAAATAGCAAAGAGGCGCAATGCATCAGAATACTTTGTACTGGTCAGAGTGAACTTTTGGTCCTCTTTATAACCCTAACAACAACCTTATAGTCATTTAAAGCCAGACATTGGATAACACATACTTCAGACAGAATGTTCCTGTATATATTTATAATGTCAAATTATTTAGATGAGTTATTCAGAAGATGATCCAAACATTGATGTTCACAGCTCAAGAATAAAACACATTTTACAATCATTTAGATGCAAGTCAGCATGTGTTTAGTAGGGATGAGCATGTATCTAACAACACAAGAAGAAAAACACACAAAGGTAATTTACTATGGAGATTTGTGTGTGTGTGTGTGTGTGTGTGTGTGTGTGTGTGCTGCACAAGTGGTTTCACTGAGATAATGCCTCCTATGCATAATTTATGTTATAGTAGTACTCCTGTGGGGAGGGGGCTTACATGGATGCCTATAGCACTATTCCTTCAGCAGAGTAAAAAAATGGACATTTTACAAAGTGAAAATAGTGCCAGTCAGCTCATAATCACCCTCAGTCGGCAGATGTATTTACACAACAGAGAAAAATGCACCGTGCGCTGGAGTGGGTGTGTTCGGGAGAGGAGGGGTTTCGGATTGGGAGGGTATAGATTGCAGCCGGGGCAGTAGTGGGGTAGGCTGGATTGTGATAGCGACAGATGTCTAGAAAACTGTAAGGGGGCACTCCTCAGTTACAACACAGTCCCAGACTGCACCTCGGAGAGCAGGGGCGGAATCTGCAGCTGTCACTCCAAAGGTTTACCTCCATTATCACATCCAGCCGGAGCCTGGAAAAGAAGTAGAAGTGATCACTCTCTCGACACACAGGTCGGTCCCATTAATATTAACATTTGTTTTATGTGTATTTTTAAATTGCAGCATGAGTAGAATATGTGTTGTGTGGGCAAAAGGGAAGAAAGAGAAAGAAAGAAGTGAGTAAAAAGGAAAGATGCCTCTGAGCTGCAGCTCATTGTTCTCCTTCTTCTTTCTTTGCCTTTCTCCTATCATGCAAATTTGTACATTTCAAGGCTGCCACAATAAAGGCAGTTTTTTTCCCTTTTCCAGTCCCCAGCGGTCGAATTTGATTTAGTGCGTCTTCTCAGGCAGCAGCGCTTTTTTTTATAAGTAGGCCAGCCGATTAGAAAAACCATTGGGATGAAGAAAAGCGCAAAACTAAGTTGTGAAGTTGATGCGTTTAGTAGGAATTGAAGCATTACTGGGATGGTTTTCTTTTGCATGTCCGACATTTTCAAATGCTGGTGAACAAAAAGGGCAGAGCAGCTGAGAGAAGCAGCGGTGGGTGGGTGGGTTGAAATGGGGGATGGAGACCCCTCTACAGCTTATATCACTCAAGTGTTCGTGGCCAGTGTATAGTGTAATAATTCTCGTGTGTAGCAGCCTAAGCGTATATCTTACACTGGTACAGATTACTATCAGTGTCTGCTGCCAGTTTAGCCCAGCCCATTACTTTTGTCAGTGAGTATCTGGTGGTGAGGAATCTCCATCCTTTGTTACCGGCCGGCACATGCTGCCGTGCCTTCTTCATCTTTGTGTAAAGCTTTGTGTCTACTGTACATCTGATTTTCGCATTTTTATCGGAATTTGGCTTGAAAAATAAAAAGGTAAATGAAAAACCAGAATGATTTGAGCTCAAATTAGGAGGTTTTTATCCTAAACTGTACATTTTTGCTTTGTCTGATTCGGAGGCCGAGTATACCAAGAGGGTTTTGGCGAAAGATAGGCAAATAAGAAATCAATAACATGAAAAAAACAGTCACATGATTCTTAAGAGCTAGTAAAAAGCAGAATATGGCTGGCATTGATGCAGAAGAAGATTGATTTTTTTTTTTTACAGTCATTTTACTGTAAATTGGTGTAATGGATGTGCAGCCAATCCCATCTTGGTGTGTGGTGCATCCTTGATTGCTCCATTGCAGCACTAAGGACAGTTCCCACATTGTTCGTACCCACATTCTGCCATGATGGGTGAAAGCCTTAATTGTGGCATGTTGGACATAAAAACAACCCCATGTTCCCATAATATTTCCATCTTTTCCTGTAATAGCATCCCTCAAACCGAGATAGGCTGAACAGAATATCCGACTGTGGCATTTAAAATACATGTAATATAAACCTGTAGCCTTTATTATGCAGGACCATGGGCTCTCTTATATTCACACAGGTTGATTTGTTTAGGGTCATCTGACACAACATCAGTAAGATAAAGTTGAACTTCCAGTTCTCTATTCTGTCACCGAAAGGAAGTTGCATTCTGTTGCAATCACACTCTCTTCCCCTACAGCCACAACAGTATTGACATATTAGCACAAAGAACTACAGTAGTTTGCTTTAGTCACTGAATGTGTCAATGGCATTGGATTTTTTTTTAACTGAGCAGGGGATTATACAGAAAATCCACTCCTGTAATTCATTTTTTGTGTGTGAATGTAACTGCGGGCTCTAAATGATGTGTCTTGTGAGACTCACCACATTATAAAGAGTGTAGTTTGTCATGCTGAGGGAGGAATAGTTGAACGTCTACATCATAGATGTTCAACTCAGAGTTGTGGGCTCATTTGGCACTGAGCCTTACCCAACATTCCTGAAAGGGTAGAGAGTCTATGGAGTTGTCTGATCTCAGTAAGGTTCCCATGCATTTACATTTGTTTTCTGGCCAAACTTTGCTTGGCAGAGAGCAGTTTCCTAATTGAACTTCTAGTTCACTTCTAAACAATACAGTTCTCTTCATTCTCCCTTTGGACTGGATGCTGTTTTACATTTGAAAGAATGAAGTCGTACCCATGCTGCATTTTAGAGAGTATGACAAAATACATTCCTAATGTTCACATGCGAAGTCTAAACTTAAAGTACCTAAGTGAAGTAGGACCAACTCTGTGCTTGGGTGGCTAGTGGTTGAGTGGTTAGGACTGTTGCCTCATGACGCCAACATCCTGGGTTTGAACTCAGACAGCTGTGGCCTTTTAGTTTGCATGTTCTTGGCATGGTTTGGATTATGTCCTCATACAGTCCAGATGAATATGAAACTCTAAATTCCCTTTGTCTTTCTTTGTCTTGAAGATATATCATCTGTAAACAACATATTCTAGAACCATGAAAGTGTTTTAAATATTTAAACAACACAGAAGGCCAAATAAATAATGTTTTATCTCTCATATTAAAATACCCTCTTGTTCACTTGTCTCTAGGAGAAACCATGGGAGGCAAACTGAGCAAGAAGAGGAAGGGATATGATGTGAGCGACCCCAAAGAGGCAAAAGATGGGACCGCAGCGCCGGCTAAAGCGGAGGCTGGAACCCCACCCACAGAGGCCGAGGTGACAGCTGAGGCAGGCAATGTGGTAGAGGAAGCTGTGGGGTCAGCTGTGGCAGCAGTCACTGAAGCTGTTAACGCTCCAGAAGAGCCCAAATCTGCACCTCCAGAGGAACCAGCTCCAGTAGAGGAACAGGCTCCCGCAGCAGAGAAGGCAGCTCCAGTAGAGGAAGCACCTGTAGCAGCAGAGAAGGCAGCTCCGGTAGAGGAAGCACCTGCAGCAGCAGAGAAGGCAGCTCCGGTAGAGGAAGCATCTGCAGCAGCAGAGAAGGCGGCTCCGGTAGAGGAAGCACCTGCAGCAGCAGAGAATTCAGCTCCAGTAGAGGAACCACCTGCAGCAGCAGAGAAGGCAGCTCCAGTTGAGGAACCACCTGCGGCAGCAGAGAAGGCAGCTCCAGTAGAGGAACCACCTGCAGCAGCAGAGAAGGCAACTCCAGTAGCAGATGAACCAGCTGCAGCAGTAGAGGAACCAGTCGTAGTAGCGGAGGAATTAACTCCAGCAGCAGTGGAGTCAGCCCCAGTAGTAGAGGAACAAGCTCCAGTCGTAGAGGACCAAGCTCCAGTCAAGCTCCCAGAGGTTACAGCAGCAGCAGAGGAACCCTCTGCTCCAGCACCAGAAGAACCCACGCCTAGTGAAGTTGAACCTGAGCCTGCAGCTGAGCTTCCTGTAGAAGAACCTGCTGCAGCTGTAGTATCTGTGCCAGAGCCAGAGGTTGCCGCCAGCCCAGAGGAAGCACCCAAGGACTCAGAGCCAGAGCCCATCCCAGAGACTGTTACTGAGCCAGAAGCCACTGTGGAGGAGACAGTGGTCCATGCTGCTGTCCCTGAACCAGAGCCAGCTGCAGAGCCAGTGCTGGAGCAAGCCCCAGAACCAGAGCAACCCCCCAAGCCAGAGCCAGCAGCAGAGCTTGAGGCAGAGCCAGAGCAACAACCAGAGCCAGAGTCAGTGGAAGCACCAGAGCAAGAACCTGTACAAGAGCAAGCACCAGAGCCAGAGCTTGAACAATCACCAGAGCCAAAACCAGAGCAAGTACCTGAGTGTTTAATAGAGACTGATGAACCTGCAGCAGCAGCAGAAGAAGAAGAAGTTGAGCCAGAACCAATTGTGGCCACATCTGACGTTACTGAACTTGAGAATGTGGAAGCAGAAGCACCTGAGAGTGCCACAGAGGAGGTCCCCGCTAAAGATCAGCCTGTAGAAGAGGAATCTATTGCAACAGAGGCCTCCAGCACTGAGGCGGCACCTGAGCCAGAAGCAGCAGAACCCGTCCCTGAGATTGTCATCTCGGAGTCAGCCTCTGCCAACGAAGTTAATGCTGAGTCTGAAGAGGTAGCTGAAGCCTCTGTGGAAGAGGTGCCTTGCCCAGAGCCTGAGGTAGAAAGCAAGATGGAGAATGGAGATATAGAGAGCTCTTCTGTTACAGAGGATGTGGCAGAAGTAGATGCACTTCCAGCTGTGAATGGAGAGTGTGCAGATTCTGCTGCCACAGAGACAGAGGAATGTGTTAATGGTGATGAAAAGCCCGAGGAGACGCCTATCAAGGAGCAGAGTGACTTTGAACTGAAAAAGGAGGTGAGCCTGAGCGGGGATGTCCAGGAAGTTCCAGACGCAGTCTCCGACTTGGCAGACGGTCTCAGCACTGAGGTCACCCAGGCAGTCTGAAAAAGAAGCCATCTTTCTAATCAATGTGAATTCATTTTAATCCTCAGATGGTGCGAGAAAGCCATCAAGGTATCACAAACACAGCTAGGCTTTCTGGAATGCTGTAACCACCGCAATGTCTATAGTGGTGACTCAGGCAAGAAGGATGTTTTCTTTTGAGTAACCAAAAATGAAATGCAACCACTTGAGGATAGAAAGAGACAGAGACAGACAGACAGAGAGAGACAGAGAGAGGAAGTGAGACGGAAGTGCAGAGAGCAGACGTGAGTTAATTGGAGGGGGAGTTCAGGCAGACAGAAACTGCACAACATAGCAAAAATACCGGACAGCAAATATGATATCAATGAACGGAGTTAATAAATCTGTCTTTGTGTGTGGGCCCGATGAATATTACAAAGTGGTTTATTGGAACAGCATTCGTCATTAGTATATTATCTGATTTAGAATGTCATATATCCTTTCTATTACTATATGCAGAGACATGACATAAATGTTTTGGCCTTTTATAATAATGGTACCTGTGAGGACTGCTCATTTTAAATTGATTGTTCGGAATAGAGAATAAAAAGAGATTGTTATAGCCTACAGTGATCTTCTTTTCTTTTCACGCATTCCCTCAGCATCAAGTGTGTTACAATTTTCTGAAGCACTGGGTCACTAAGATTCATTGTGCTGTAAGCCACGGGTCCGATGTTCTTATTAAAGGAACAGTGTGTAAGATTTAGGCAGATTTAGCGGCATCTAGCGGTAAGGATTGCAGATTGCAACCAGCTGAAACTTCTCCAGATTAGAATTTCCTTAAGTGTTCAATGTTCAGGAGGACCTGAATTATCCGCAGAGATCTCATCCTCTCCAAAACAAATGGATCACGTGATTAAAACTGGTAAAAACACTAAATAAAGCCGGCTAGTCTCTCTGACGCTGTTTGACAAGTGGGAGCCAGGCTGCTATTGCCTACCACCTGTTAATGTGTACTCACATTTTTCCCTGTTAACTTAAGATCTAGATGTTCAGGAGGTTTTTACCAGGGGAGGGGGGGGGGCAAAATTTTCCGCAGGGACTCTTCCTCTCCAAAATAAACAGACCTGGTGTCTTATTTATAAAACATAATAATCCAATAGGATCCATACTAGAAATTGACTTACAAACAAACGCCAAAACATATTTGACAATTTCTTCAATCAGGCTTCTAACTCACCATCTGAGTTGCCAATTTCCCATCTCCAAAATGATCGTAAGCATGGCTCGAAGTCTTTCCCATCAAGTCTGCTTTTGTAGATCAAAACTTTTGCGTGAGAAGTGGCGTACGCTTCTTTTAGGCCTACCCTTTTAGGCTACAATCAACAGTGGCCATTGGGAAGACACATGAATGCAAGAATGCAAATGGCCCTATCTATCGCCAGGGTTTGGTTTGTTTGTTCTGGGCTACTGTTGCAACATGGCAGTCAATCTCTGTAGACAAGAACCAGCTCCCTGTGTTGAGTTAAACGGCTCACTCTAAGGTAATGACAACACAACAACTGTTTTTGTGGTTACATTTAAAGAAAAAATATTTAATTTCAGATGGTATATCCCCTTAAATCCTACACACTGGACCTTTAAATAAATCAGAAAATTCTCACCCATTTCAAACCATTAAATCCAAGAATCAGTTTTTCACAGTTGTTGCAACAGGAGCAGAGCGACATTATTTACAGAACATCCAGGCTCTGTTAATTTCAAACCACTTGTTGACATCTGCTGCCACCACAGCTCGTATTAGCCCCAGTGGGTCAGAGTGTGACTGATTATTCATATCTACGAAGAGCAATGTCCTTTAGGTCACTGGCCACTTTACACACGTGTTGGTTGGTGGAACATGGCTGCCAATCATTGTGGCAGCCTCATGATTGGTCAAACAAAAGGATTTCACTGTACACAGCGAGATAAGTCTTATTTATCTGAGGTATTCTTCCTCACCGCTTTCTCTTTCACATCACCATGCCTACAGCTGAGGCTCCATGCCATAGCAGCACACCCTGCCAACATTTCACAGATCCATACCGGCAAGGGGAACTAAAGGGGGGGAGGGGCAGGAATGCTCGCAGGAGGCAGAGAAAAGGAAGAGGGGGTAGGGGGGAGGGCGCTGGGGGATGAAAGCAAGTGCTCTGATGCTGTACAGACGAAAAGAAGATAGTTACTCTCGCTTATGGCTGCACAGATTTTCAGACAAATACAGATTGAACTTATGCAAGCAATGGGGACGAGTGTAGCTGAATGGTAATTGGCGGGGATAAACATGTTTTGACACCTACCTGATTCCTCCTTGTAGAATGCTGCCACGCCTGCTGCTCACACTCATGTCAGAGACTTGAGGGTCCTTGTCGTGGAGGTGCTAATGCACATACATTAGCAAGAGGGAGTAAAATGATATTTGTGTTTCTGTGCATCTGTGTGTGTACGGACAGTGAAGGAGTATGTGTGTGTGCATGTGTGTGAGGTGGAGGGTGGGCCCTTAGTAAAGTATGGTCATCCAACCTTGAAATAACTACTGGGCCATGGGTCAGAACATAAGAGGAGATCTGATAGTGATAACGGTAACCTCCCATAGAAGTAGCTCTATAATGGGCCCATCCACATACCAGCTCTCTCCGGTTTCTTAAAAAAAAATTACTCCAGCACTGCTCATTTATGAAAGGAATGTTGTGGAGAGTGTTCGGGGGCCAGGAGGATGAAGTTGCTGGCATGTTTTCATATTTCTTGCTGAACAGTTTAGCCAAAATGACTTACTTTGTATGCATGTGGGCTGCTGCCACAGGTTTCTGGATAGGAAGCTATTTAATCAGGTCTGCAGAGAGATGTTACCTGAAGGTGCAGTACACAGTGATCTGAACAATTATGACAACATTCAGTTAGACATTAGAAAAAAATATTTATACAAGGGGAAGAGGGTTACACTTAAATACAGTATATGCCTGTGTTTTTACTAGCAATGCTGTATTGGTTCAAAGTTTCAAATGGCTTTAATTTGAAATTGGTAACTGCACTGTGCACTTCTAAAAAAAAGTCATTTGGCAGCATCATGACCTGTAAACCTTCAATGAACAATAGATATCATGGGATAGCATCTTAAAAGAAAGCAAGACCCTTCAAATCAAGCAGAGATGTATCTTCAACAAGGAATTTTGTTGGTACAGCTATTTATTCTCGCCAAAACTGACACTGATATAGCCACTACTAAAGTCCTAAATTGAAGGCTCATCTTTTACACATTTCCCTGTTTCTTTCTCTCCCTTTTATGTGTGTGTTCATGTGGGAGAACAGGGTTCTTGTCTTTTGCATCTTGATTTAAACACTGCCCTAAAGTTGCATAGTTGTGAAAGGCCAGCTGCACTGCCTGGTTACCCCAACACTATGCGCTCTATATGCAAGCCCCTTGCACAAAGCTCAGACTGTGTTCCAGCTTCTTTTTTCCCCTGTGTGAAAACTAGCCTGCAGGCTTTAGCTATCCCCGATTGATGCCTCTGAGAAGCAAAGGGAAAAAGAAAACGTGAACTAAATCCAAAGGATATATTATGAGGAGATTCATGAGGCACTGACCGAGGTCAGGTTTTCAAGTTTGTGTTTTTTTAATCTTTTGGGCAGAGTGTGGAAGGGACAGATCTAGAAATCACTGTTGATGTCTTTATTAACAGACTCATCCATATACAATGGGTACTTTGACATGTAGTTGATTCAGAAGTAAACAAATAGACAGAAAGGCAAATTTATTACTGATTATCGAAAGCCTCTATAGTAAAAATAACTTCCCATTTACTGTACAGTATGTTGCTCAACCCTCTGCAATTTTATTAAGGAACCTGAATTCTGAGTGTGAAAACTTCTGCTTCGGCACAATGTGGTGCTCTGAAAACAAAAGTGAAATGAAAGAAGTGTCTAATGATAATTCTCCTAAACCTACAATGCAATGGTCAGCATTTCATTGTAACAGGAATTACAGCGGTGCCCAAAATGACGATGATTAGTAAGTGTCTGAGAACTCAATTTACAGCTGACTACTGAGTTAACTATTGAGTGCATAAGCAAAAGCAACCCCAGAGCTGTAATCAAACTAAGATTCAAAAATGTGTGGCCCAGTCACCAGAAGAAAATGCTCACCTTATATGTCTCTTCAAACCACAAGTGTGTTACATTTGCACATTTCATTCATATCATATCAACGTTTCTAAAGTGACGTAATATTTGAGCTGACTTTGTCATCGGGAGGTGGAGGACATGGTGGATGGCGTGTCATCTAGGTGGAACACCTGCCAAGCTACAGACCACTGTTCAAGATTAACAACATTGGCTGTTTTTTGATGACCTGTCATGGCATTTCCACCGCTGTTTGTAGCACCAAACCTCTGTGTTTTTAGCGTTACTCGCACATTTCCCAGCAGCGTTTGAGCCACTGAACTCATCATCCCGTCCCCGATTTTCTACCAGCTTTTGTGCCATCAAACATCAGAGTTTTAACCCCAAACATGATATTTTCCTAACCATAACCAAGTGATTTTGTGCCTTTTGTTTCCGCTACAAAACAATGTACAATTGTAACATATCTGTGGTTTGCAAAAACATACGAATATGAACATTTCTCCTGCAATTGACTGTAAAAATAATGGATGTAGCTACCATGATATCAACCATTAGTTTGAGGACTCCCATTCTGAAACTGAAACTCTAGCCATCTCCATCTTGGTTTCTTGGAGCCAGAAGTGGCCGTATTTGGGCAAGAGCCTGGTGCTGCGGAGGAGTGAGGTGTGGCTCTGACTGAGAACAGCCTGTGACAGCTTGTCGCTCAAAGCAGCACGCCCTTGATTTAAGCTTTAATAAAATGTAAACCAGGAAGTTACTAAAAAAATCATCCCTGTACAGTTGTCATGAATGCTTAAATTAGCTAGAGACCAAAACCGTTTTACGTACCAGACTGTAAACATGTTTATTTCTGCTATAAAGTTGGACATTTTAACATCAGTGTCTATGGGGACTGACTGGATTCTGGAGCCAGCCTCAAGTGGCCATTCAAAGAACTGCAGTTTGTGGCATCTCCGTATTAGCTTCATTTTTCAGCCCTGTAGATTGCTGCTTGAGCCCTGCCCCACTTCTGGTTTGAAACGCAAAAGTCACTCATGTTAAATAGCCAAAACTGTTTTCAGGGCGTCTGAAGTTTTATTGCCCACATAGAAGACTGAGGAGTTTTGCTCTGCACTGAGCTGGCTCCACCTCATGACAAACTTTCCTAATACAATATTTAACACCACTATATTTACACGCCTTTCCCTATCAAGAGGGCTGTTATATTAAATGTCTCTGATGCTCTGCATGCTTCTAGGAAGGGATCTTTTAGTTTCCTCTTGGTTATTACCGAGATAACAAACAGGGAAGAAGTAAGTGTGTGATGGAAGACTGCTCAGACTCAGATAACAAGAGTCAGGTGGCCAAATTACAGCAACAGCTGATCACTATTTATTATTCAAGCAAGAGGGTGTCAGAGCAGAAGTACAGACAGGAAAAACACGCGTAAGACACAGTCAAAAACAAACAACTTACTTCCCTTTTCATTCTCTCTCATCCCAGACACGAGCACACACTGATGTCAAATGCTCTTTACTATGATGGATGTGCAGGGACTTCCTCTCCTTCCCATTATGTTCTCTGAAACGGTCAGTCAGGAGATGATGCACTAAGTGACTGACATGCTGAAAGAGCAAGAGTGTGTTTTATGGATTCACCTCCTGCTTCAGACTGTGCCTACATAAGCAAACTGATTTTTCTGTTTTTTCTGTCTGGTTAAATCTCTCACTCTTGATTTCTGTTTTTCACACATCATCAGCCTTACTGTCTCCTGTTCTTTCTCCTCTGGAGCTGTAAATCTTTTTAGCCTCCTTCTCACTCTACCTCTCTTGGCTGTGGTTCACCCTCCCACCCCCGAATCCATCCATCTGGATATGCACGCTAATGCTGTCATTGTATCAGAGCGGGCAAAAACCTATTAGAGCTCGGTGGTAGTAAGGATCAATATTGATCCATAGGGTAAGTCTAATGGACGCTGAGAGTAGCAGTGATTCCCCTTTGTCTGCTCAAAGATCCCATCGCCCTTAACTCTACACACATGCGCACTTTCTCTCTCTTTTATGCACACACACAAACACACACACACACACACACACACACACACACACACACACTGAAACAAAGACACTGCTTTCTATTCTGTCTCACTCTGCTGATGCAGCTGCTGTGCTGAGTGAGCACTTTACAACTACCCATTTTCTGTGTGTGTGTGTGTGTGTGTGTGTGTGTGTGAGAGAGAGAGAGAGAGAGAGAGAGAGAGAGAGAGAGAGAGAGGGTAAATGTGAAAATGAGTATCTATGTAAACAGTATCTACCTAAACATATAAGGGCCTGTGGATTCCCAGGCATACCTATATGTATTTCTCTTTCCCAAGCATTCCAGCCTATTAAGACAAGAACAACCAAAAGATTCAGGGCCACACACACACACACACACACACACACACACATGCACACACACACACACACACGCAGAGAGAGAGTTTGGCGTCAACTATAACTAACACAAAAACCTATTTTTTATCAGAAACCTATTCAGGTTTTCATATCACAAAGTGAAGCAGGTGTAGCAGTATGGATGTCATCTCAGTTTTCATCTTGGCTCAACACCTGCTGAGATTTTCAGTGCCCAGCAGTTGTATCAGCAAGTATTCAATGTCATGGTGTTTGCTGGGTAGCACCAAAATGTAAGTTGAGACAGCATCCACAACCTCTACATTCATCATTCTTTGAAATTCAGACACAATAGGTGTTTTTCGCAGCAGACATTTTGACTTGTCATAACAGGAAAAACACACAGGTGTTACTGATAACAATAACAATGGCCCAGTTTTGTTCAAGTGTCCCAGTAAGTCATGACAGTGTGATAGTGAATGCACAGTATCAGGACCCTGGCTGCATCCAAAATCACTCATTCACCACTCCCTATACAGGCTGGTCTCATGCACTGTTTTTGCGTGCATCCATAAGTAATGCACCGCAATTCGTATATAACCCACATAATCATGAGCCAGCAATTTGTGCATAACCTAGGTAAACAGAAAGGCTGCGATCACATGACCAATGCACTGCTTGGTGTAAAGGAAGTAGTATAAAAGACCGAAAGTCCAGGTAAAGAGGCAGGTTGGGGTGGTGGACATGTCGAACAACACAGGGCTTTTCACCAGGACACCAGTGTTCACAGCCATGTGAAACCAAATGAACTTTAAGTCATTTTAAGGTACATTGTCACCATATTTCTTTTCCTGAATCTAACCCAGGTAACGTTACTTGCCTGAACCTAAAAATGTCATTCATTTTTTAAACCTTCATATAAAAGTTCCTATGTCAACAACATCTAGAAACGCTGATGACTTCTCTGAGCCTGAGCTCATTGGAGATGGACGGACATAATGTAGAAAAATGTGATGTTGTCTGATGAGTTTACATTTCAAATTGTTTTTGGGAATCATGAACATCATGTCCGCCAGGCCAAAGAGCAAAAGGACCATCCAGATTGTTACCAGCTCAAAGTTCAAAGCCAGTATCTGTGATGAGGGTGTGTTAGTGCCCACGGCATCATGGGTAACGTGCACATCTGCGAAGGCAACATGAACGCTGAAAGGTATATACAGGTTTCGGAGCAACATATGCTGCCATCCAGATGACATCTCTTCCCAGAGTGCTTATTCCAGCAAGACGCTGCCAAGACACAATCTGCATGTGTTACTTCGTAGTAAAAGAGTACAGGTACCGGACTGGTCTGTCTGCCATCCAGACCTGTCTCCCACTGTTGGGAAATTTCAGTTGTACATCAAGCAAGATCAGGAAAGAATTTCACTTTCAGAACTTCAACAATTAGTGTCCTCAGTTCCCAAATGCCTACTGAGTGTTGTTAAATGAAACAGTGACGTAACACAAAGGTAAACATGCCCTTTGTCCCAACTTTTTTGGAACTTGTTGCAGGCATCAAATTCAGAATGAGTGTATATTTCCAAAAAACAATAAAGTTTATAAGTTTGAACATCAAATACCTTGTCTTTGTTCTGTATTCAACTGAATATAGGTCAAAAGGGTATTGCAACTCATTGCTTTCTGTTTTTATTTATGTTTTACAGATGCATCCCAACTTTTCTGGAATTGAACATCGAAGGTACAGCGCTCTATCAGGACAAACAGTTGCCCAGATATTATGTCTACGCATGATTTGCCCCAGGGGAAGCATGTATGCTGTAAATAAAGGAGACCCAGTATAGTTCCCTGGGGAGCATGAGATCTCAAAGCAGAACAGTTTGCTTGCCATGAATCCTACCTTTCTTGTTCAAATGTGGGATTTTGTAAGGGCACTATATGGACCATAACATTCACACTCTGATTTTGGACACTCAAACAGATGTTCAAGATAATGCACTAGTAAGTAGGGTGTGGTTTCAGACAAAGTCCTGAAACCAAAGCAGCCAGATGGAATTCAGCCACCATCCATTTTATTATGTAGACCTGTGCTTTTCCCACATACAAAAAAGGCCTGTAACCCCTTTATAAGTCGGTACCTCTCTCTAAACCTGTTGTGAGCTTCTTCAGAACTATACTTGATATTGTATTAAAATCAAATCAGAATAACTTTATGTATTTGTTAGGAACTTCTTTTGTGTAAAAACGTCATCCACAACACATAACCAGACAAATGAAATATACAGTGCAGCTGCAAAGTCACCTCTTCATGTGTCCCCATCACAGCACCACTCCTGATAGTCACTTCCCGAATGTCACTACAAAATCAAATGCTAATTGGGTTAGCTCAGCACCATCCAGTTTTTCATAAACACACATCCAGTACACACAAATACACTTGTACACTCAACAAAACCACAATTAAGTTCAGATTTTTGTATTCCCAAAATAAAAGATTAAGGGAATGACACACTCGGTCCATGTAAAGGCTTCCAAAAAAAAAAGAATTGTACTGAAATCTGCCCTGTTAAATTGTAAAATGATGCTTATATATATTTTATTTGCACCATAGATAACATGACAGTCATGTGATATCAGTGCTCTTTAAACCGTCCTCACAGAAAAGAAACAAATCTCCATACAAAGCTTTACACTGAAAACACAACTGTTATCTCAGCTCAGTCAATGAAGTAGAGGTTGCTTACGGGGAGCGCGTAAGCCCAGTGTGTGTTTTAGATTAGAGATGGAAACTCATTCTGTGTGCAGTCACCTTGATCACGCCTCGGGGCCTCAAGGAAACATGCAGAGAGAAGTTCATTCCTCTCTGTGACTTCTTTAGCCTTCCTCTGGTGTAAGGTACACTCTACTATGTTTAAAATTATACTAAAAGTGTTTTTCTTGATTCAAGCACTGGGCACTTGCCATTTCATTTCAGCGAAGAAACAGTTACACAACCACACTCAGACTGAACAGAGCACGGTGTACTTTATTCAAGTGTTCAACCTTTTTACCTGAAGATTAATGGGAAGTTACATAAACCACAAAATAAAGCGTACTAAAAAAAATAACAATTTAGAGGAGAACCAAAAACAGTGAGTGCTTTTCTGTGAGCCAGCACAGTAAGTGTAAGAGGAGGCAGATTTCCTTACAATAAATATAATCAGACTGATAATGAAAAGATGGTTATAAGATATAGGTGCTGTTTGCTTTTAGTGGCAGCTGAGCTACGGGAAAACATGTCATATCACACAACCTGGCTTTATATCAAAAAATTAAGACAGAGAGCACTTTGGCTGTTCGATTTTTATTTTAAAATGTACTAATACAGTGTCTGTGCCCTTGTAATACAACTCCAGCTGTAAATTGTTTCAGCCCCAGCCACCATGGCTGCAGAGGAGTGTCCATTGGGGAGAGATGACCTTCACTGTGCCTCTGGTGACAGAGCTAAATCAAAGCTGCTGCTTGTTTAAGACAGCCACTGCACACTGGCTGCATGGCCCCTGGTGAATTATTTATACGTGAAATGAAATGACCTCTGGCACTTTGAAGACAGCAGGGATAGGGCAAGGACAAGACAGGCGGAGTGAAAGGTGGGGGTGCGCAGAGAGAAAGTTGCAGAGACAAAGAAGGGGTTTTTACTGTGTGTTTGTACATACGTGAGATTTAAAGCAGGGAGGGAACGGATGGAGAGAGAAACTGATAGCTCAGCTCACAATAGGAGTCTGCAGGAGTTCGTATTTGAGGTCTTTCCCAACCTGTTGGAGCACCGATTCACTATACTCTCTTGCTCTGTATGTTTGTGTGCTCTAGGATGTCTATCTCTGTGAGAACCAATATGACTTTTACCCCTGGAAAGTGCATGGATGATCACTGAATAGGCCTACGGGCCACAGACGCAGGGGCCCTGCAAAACGACCTTCACCTGTCACTCAAATTAACACATACAGACTAGGAAGAGATTCAAAATGATCACAAAAAGCAATAAAATAACAAAAAATACACATAAAAACACAAAAAATACACAAAATGACCTCAAAGAGATGCAAAACAACTACAGAGAGACACAAAACAAGCACAAGGAGACAAAATGACCATGTACAAAATCACCAAAAACAGTTACAAAACCATAAAGAGATGCATAATGGCTTAAAAGAAACACCAACAACAGTAACAGCAGCAAAAAAAAACACCAAAAAGTCTGAGTGTCTTGCTCCTATGTAGGAGAGGTGGTGGGGTCTCTTGCATATCTGTGCCCAGGGGCCCATTGGCTTATAATTCACCCATGGGAAGGTGAGGATGTTTTGGGAAAGTCAGGACATGTGAGCCATGTATTTAAAGGAATGTTTGAAGGTTAAGACTTAGTTTTGGGTGATAATATAGCTGAGAGGGGTTAGGGGCTACACAATGCAATATGTCAGTGAGGGTTAAAGTACGTGTGTGTGTGTGTGTGTGTGTGTGTGTGTGTGTCTGCTTGAATGAGGCAGTAGTCTACTTACAAGTAAAGTAGTCAACTCTGTCAACATCCATCTGAAAGCTATTCAAGCAGGATATTCTGTTATGTAACACACACACACACACACACACACACACACACACACACACACGTCCTGCACATTCCAGTTATACATAATTATGCATCAGTGATTAATGTTGAAGGTCTGTGTTCAGTCAGTGCCAGTGCAGAAGTTCATATCGCTCAGTAAAAGTAAGGTGACAGGTCAGGACAGTCGATGAGCATGTGAGCTTCTGCTTTCGCCTCCACACTCCTTTTCATTCATTCATTCATTCAACCCTTTTTAAATCTCAAGGAATCATTAAGGGCATGCCCTCATTTACAATGATGTTGAGAGTACACAGAAATCAACTAAAGAGTAAACAAACAGATAAACAAAAACAGAACACAGTTACATTTAAGAGAGGAGTAGTTTGTCATCATGGTTGAAACACACCTATAGGTACAACTGAAAGTTTTAATGTGTGTTTCAACTGTTCCAGGTGTGTCCAGCACAAAAACTAAAGACAGTTTACCCACGTTTCAAGTTTTTCAGTGCTTGCACAAGGGATTTCAAACGTTAGCCAATCACTTGAACGAGATAAATAATGACTATGCAACCAGTTTATGAAGGAAGTGATGAATAAATGCATGTTGTCAGAAAAACATTGGTTCCTCACTGGTGCGTATGCTTGGGTTAAGGTGCTTTATGGCACTGCTGCTACACAAAGGCCCTGTATGGTTCTGTAGAGCTTCTCTACTGGTTCTTTCCCCAGTGAATTAAACTAAATTGTGTCTCTCAACCTTTTTGCTCTATGTGCACAGAAATATTCCAGGTTTGGAAAGGTAACTTGTTGTGTTTCTCAGTAAGCATTTAGTACAGGATTCTGAATCTTTTAAGCAAACATCGTGTAAGAAATCATCAACAATCATTCGTATTTTAAGTAAACAGGTCATTTAGAGGCTTATGGCTCGTGGTCAGCATTATCTGGCATCATTTATGGGCCCTAGGGTAGAAAATTTAAAAGCAGTATAGTGCTATATGGCACCTTTAATGGTCCTTTATAGCACTATTTGGGAAAGGCGCTGTAGGCACCTTTAAGAGATGGGTGCCAGATAGTACCAAAATAGGTTTCCTAGAGTCAAAGAACCATTTTGGGTAGTGTTTAGTGCCATTTTAGGCTTTAAAGACAAATAAAAACCAATGCCTATCATGTCCTACTGTTAGAGATGGCCACTTGACCAACCTTTTTATACAAGATGACAAGATGCAATGCTGAGTAGAATAATAGTTACCTGTAGTAAATCTTAGGGCGGACTGATAAACTGAATCTTGGGGTTGAGAGTGGAGGCAGAGGCGTGTCAAATGATAACATCACCGTGATCTAAGACAGAAACAAGGACAGCTTCTTCTCATGTTTGTATCTTACTGACATTTTTATTGTTTCACCCTGACCGTGATCTTCTCCCGACCCTAACCATTGTAGCTGTAGCTGTGACCTACACTGTCATTTCTGTTCATAAATATGTTAAGGCAGTGGTTCCCAACTGGTCCAGCCAAGGGGTCCAGAATTCTACTGAGTCATTAGTTCAAGGTCCACACAGTTATATACAGTCAGCGTCATACTTATGTTGGGCCACACTTAAAAATGAAAGCTCTGTGCCGGAAAGTGACTGTCCTTTAAAATAAAGTGTGTTTTTTTTTTACAAACGTGACACATTTACAATTCACCTGCAGTCCATTCAGAATGGACCCCTGACCCACTTTTGGACAATGTGTAGGGTGAAAGCTGATAAGGGAATAAACAGGCCGCAGAAGAATTTTCTCCCATTTTTGATAATTTGATCACCACTCCATCCTTTCCAGTTCAAGCAAGCCCTCTGAATGACTGACAGCTTGGCAGAGCAGCTGATTTGTCTGCTGTTTGGTTGATGTGGTTGGATATAAAAATAGCAAGTGGCCGCCTACAATGTCAGAAGAGGATGAAAAAAAAGCACTAAATTCCAGTGCACAAGCTGAAATAGCTAACAGAGTCACATTTCACTGGAACTGTACCTTGTATGATTTCAACTGCCAAATAAACAAATGCTTGATTGAATGGCAGGCTGAATATGAACCCTCTCATCTAGCTGGTGTTAGCTGGTAGATAATCACACTTTAATTGAACCGGACATGAGAATGTGCCACTCCTGTTTAGTGTGAAACAATACCGCGATACTGTGAGGTTTCAATTCAATCACCATGGGAGTTTTACGAGTCAGTCAAATTATGTTGAAAACAACAAGCACCAAATGCCACAGGAAGCCAAGCATGAAACGGAGATGTATAGGACAACATTATAATAGGCAGGTTGACGGAGGGATGGACTGGTATGACAGCTTGAAATGCCACATTCTTCTTCAACCCCGACTCACAACACACTCACACCCACAAACGTTAGGGTGGCTTTTAGATAGGGTGGGAAGTACAAGTTTGAGGTCTTTTCTTTGCTGCAAATACACCCACTCCCACCTACTCCAGTGGAGACAATAGTATATTAGACACTGGGGATTGTTCTGTAGCAGGTAGATGCGAAAAGTGCTTTTCTTAGCAGCCAACTGGAAATAGAAGCTTAAAGCATCTGTCACCTACAGTCCAGCTGCTGCCGGCACACGGGCAGCAGTCACAGAGCTACATGAACGTATCAGCAGGCCTTAAATCGTGGTTACATTTCAGACTTTTCACAGAATGCTGTAGTTTTGTTTGGTTTATCTGACTTTTTATTTGACAGTTTACACAACTGTACAACAGTGTGTTTTACCACACTGGTTGAGAGACGCCGGCACTGCTTACAAACTGGAGAAAAAAGGCTCCATAAACGCATTCCAGAAAAGTTAGGGCTGAACTGGCAAAAAAAAAAAAGTATGACTCAATATCTCTCAATCTGAATTCATGCGTGTCCTAATAAACCTGAATATTGTTTTACACCAGCCGTGGAGTGTTCTTTGTGTTCCTTTTGTCTTGGCCTGTCAACATTTGTTTGACTGTGGAGGACTCTAAAGTGCTGTGACAGACCGTCATCCCAGCTTTTCACGTCCAGTTATGTCAGCAGAGAGGGAGAAGGAGAAATGGAGATAGAGAGATGTGGGATTTTTCCTATACAAATTAGTAACAAATAAGCATTAACAATTTTGCTGGGGGATTACATATTTCACCACCATAAACAAGAACATTGCAGAGATGTTTGTCCTATAAAACACAATAATCAGTTGTCAAATAACACTAGCTCTCCTATCCAGCAAGGCTCCGTATGATTTATATCACGTTAAGGCCATGCGATTTTCCACAGATGGGCCATTATATACCACTACCATGTACCTTTTAATGACTTTTTAATTTGAAGATGAGCCGTCTGTGTGCGGCTCATTTTGTATACAAGGCAAAATTCCTGTTATGTTTTCAGAATGAGGCAGACGAGACTCATAAAAAGAGGAATCCCTCCAGCTTGGATACACAGCAGATACACACATAAACACACCCCACCCCCAACACACACAACCAAATTGAGTTAATAGTCTTTTTAGCCTCTTTGTGCTCGTATTTAATAATATGCTTATATAAGTATTTTTTGGTGCCTGCGTTTGTGCACTGGTGAAAGAGAAACTGAAGTGAAGGTGGTGGACAAAAGGACTGAGACAGAAAGTGTGGGTTAGTGGAGGGTGGAGGAGGATGGGGGGGGGGGCTCATTGTATTAGCGCAACAAGGACTTCAAACTGGCCCCTCCTTCGGATGCACTTACAGAGAATCACTGGGCGAGTGCCGGGAACCCCTTCTGTCACTGACCCCCTGCACGCCTCATTAAATCCCTTAACTTTGTCATGGATTCACTCACACATATACACACGTACATTCAAGCGCGCATAAACACGCACACATATAACACACACAGTGCCCTGTGCCTCCACGCCCCCCCTTCCGAAGATGCCCCTGGCCCACGGCATAGCCATATGTCCACCACGCAGGCGCTGGCAGCTCCTCGCTGCTTTGTACTCTCGGCACACACACTTCAGCCTATTGCAACATGTGAGAAAGACCCTGCAAGAATGACTGGCAGGCAACAACAGAACACCCTAGGCTTTTATGAAAGATGGTGATTCAGTTGATCCCACTGTTGTCTTACAGAAATATTGTTCAGTTGGTATAGACATAATCGAGCACAATCTGATTCAACGCTGTTATCCACAAAACCAATGTTTGATGGCTGTTTTCTAACTTAATGGATTACATATTCCCTTTTGAGTTGTGCAAGCTCTTATTCTCAGGGCAGTCTGTGTTGCAAATGGAGCCTTTTATAAAACATTTAGTGTTGTGAACAATACAACAGCCCAGTGCTCGCATTTGTTTTAAATTCCTGATACTTTTATAAGATTCTTTTTTTACCTGAAAGCACCAAGATGTCAACCCCACGTTTTGTTTGTGCTGTGGAAAGTATTTATAAAGCGCTTTGATGTCATCTTCATCAAAACTCACCCTCTAAGATATATGCTCACTTGTCCCACCGCCTCCCACCTTTGTTTCACACTGAGAGAAATCAATAAATTTCCTTATGTTGATTGTAAAGGCTTGACGAGCCTTTGGTGTTGCTCTAATGTGTAACCATCTGCTCCCTCACCACTTCCACTGCCCTCTAATGCTATATGTAACACCTTCTGTGCAGGCTGCACTCAGTGAGACTCAGGTCTGTCTCTGCTGGGTTACTGTGTGCAGCAGGCTAATCATTTGACCGTGTTGGTTTTCTATCATGTAGGCCAGGGCAACTATTGACAAAGTGCAGCAGTGTCATATATTTTTGTCTCTTGATCTTGTTTAAAAGTGGGATGAAGTAACTTTTTTTCACAGTAACCTCATTCTACTCTAAACCCTGCAAGGGCTGCTGGTTAGAAGCCAGGGATCCGTGCGTAAATAGTGGCAGCGTCATGTTTCACATTTGCGATGCAGCCATTGCTTGCAAGAAAACAGTTTGTTCTGATAAGTGAAACGTGTCAGAATTAACGTGAGAGGAAATGATCTCATGTTGCAAATCACAGCTTGTATGTTGCAATGTTAGGCAAACGGGCCCCTGGGGCCTCATCACAGAAACTTCCTAAATCTGAAATCCTATCTCATTTAGGATTTTTGGTATTACAGAAACATGTTTTCTAACAGCATTTAGGAAAAAAATCCTATTTTATTGCAAGATAGGAATTTAGCGGTTACAGAAGTGTCTAACTGAGACCTCCCATGTTAGATATCCTATGTAAGGATGTCTTAGACCCTGTCCTGCATTCACAATAACTGTCAAATGGCAGCAGCACTCCTGTTACGCACTGACAATGAAGATAGGTAACTGTATGATGCTTTAAAATGCCCAGACCATGTTTTAATGGGTATATATCAACACCCAAGACAATTATTTAATAGTTAATTAATAATAATTAACAATTAACAACAACAATCAAGGCTTATGAACTCTCTGGCTTAAGTCTGTCCTCTGTGAATGCATGTGGCTGTTGCACTATTATGCACTTTAACATGCTGCTTGTTTTTTAACTATGTGTTGTCTTTATCGGCTTTTAGGCTATTTAATTATCTAGGTCTGTCTTAAATTATCTTAAATTATATTTATTCTGTACGCTGCTAGACCTGGGTAACAAAATGTGTTCCCTCTTGTTCTTTAACATGTTTGAAAGACAATAAACTGAACCTTGAATAAATGAATGTTTTGGATTTGATCTCCGACTCCTCGTAGCGAAAATTAAATCTTTTTTTGTCTATGACAGCAAGCTAGCTAGCCAGTGACAAGTGAGAGCCATTGATATTATGGCTTGTCCACGTTGAGTATCCCAGCGGTACACTGTAATCAAAGATACACGCAGCTTGTGTAGATTGTAAATATAGATACAGGCATGACGGGACGAGTGCCGACTGAAGAGTTGAATTTACAGTTACAGTTACGATTTCTTAAGTTGACATAAGATAGGAAGTTTGAGATAAGATAGGACACAGTCATGAGTTAAGGAATTGCTTCTGTAACAGGAAGATAAGATTTTTCATATCTGTGAAACGTATAGGTCAAGTATGTAAGATTTAGTGGCATCTCTCTCAAACTTCTCTCGTGTGCCAAGCGCAAAAGAGAACTATGGTAGCCAATGCAAAAACGCCAGTGACCCTATCTAGAGTCAGTGTTTGGTTTAACCATGATGGGCTACTGTAGGAAAACATGGTGGACTATTTCTTAAACTGGATAATGATATTTTTGTGTGTCACCGAAAATTCTGATACCAAGAAACTGCAGAAATCGTACTGTGATGTGACTTAACGCAAAAATCTGAGAAAGTGATTTTCACATTGGCTGTTACTTTCTTTTAATGCAATAGGATGGGTAACTTTGTGTTGACTCTGTGTGTGAGTTTTACTCTGTAATAAACCCATCAGATCACTATGCTGCTGTATGAAGCAATAACAAAAGATGAAAGGGGACATAGATAAAGCGATAGAAAAGAAATAACTCTCAGCACTATGTTGTTAGACTTCTTCACAGAGATGAGACCTGACAAGCTGGCTGTGAACATTTTGACAGCAACATGACCATGTCACATAAAGACATATACAGCAGAGTGTTTTCTACATACAGTCATACATGAATACATCTGTGATTGAAAACTACTTTCCTCCCATATATAGTGATAAGGACTACATACGAGACGAGAGTTTTGAGGTAGAAAGGATGCACACAAAGAGAGATGATAAGAGCACAGGTAGGATTAAGCGAACAATGACGATGGGTCTCCCTCCCTCCCCTTCACCAGGCTGCTCTATCTTCTGGCAGACCGGCCTGGCGAGCGGCTGGAACAGGTAGAGCCAGCAGCGTGACTCAGCAGCGGGCACTGGGACGTGACCCAGATCCACCACGGCTGTGCATTTCTGATGGAGAAGTGTCAGGCAAAGCAGGTCAGGACGGGCCATCACTCCAAACTATTACTGACATTCAAGAGGCAATGAAGGAACAGCTTCCCTGGCACTACTTAGCAAGACAGCCAACTCAGCTGATGCTCGAGGGAAAGCAGAGCGGGAGGGAGGTGGGAGGAGAGCTGCACTTTGTGTGTGTGTGTGTGTGTGTGTGTGTGTGTGTGTGTGTTCCCCCATGCATGTGTGTAACCTCCCAGAAAGATTCCTAATAAGTTTCTTTTCCAAAAAACAACAATGAGTTATCCTTCATAATTTCGCTGCACTGCTACAAGCACAAGCTGCTGACTTTCTCCTGACCCTGCTGCACTGCTTATTGAACATGGAGGCTTAAGGAGAATGATAAGATTACACGAGTGCATGTGCAAAAGAAGTGAGTGAGCAGCATTACACACAGTGTGCATACATATGTACTTTGTAGGCCTATACATTCGCACTAATATGAGATTACAGCTGAAAACCTTCTTAACTGTTAGGATCTCACTGTAGAAAACTCCACAAACAAAGTTCTATTATTCAGAGCGGTGGACGCAGCCTGCTGCAGAACATGGAATGTAAAACACTCCTTTGAGATGAGACGTCCTGTGTTTTTCTTCAAAGCGTGCCTGTAAGAGGGGAAGGGGTGAGGAGGGGGAGGACGTAGTGGGAGAGTGAGTGGAGGCAGAAAGTTTAGAGAGCGGAGGTGCATGGACAACTCGAGTGGTGCTGTTACTCGAGGATTTCTTATGTTGAAAACAACTCACAAGAGAACAAAAGTGGCTCTTTTGAAGACTAATGTGAGATGGGTCACCATGGCGTCCTGATTGTAATCATTTAAAGGAATGGTTCGACATAGAAATACACAGAGTCACGCTTTGGCCTCTTTCCACCAGTTAGATGAGAATTTGATGCCACTTTCATGTTTTCATGTATGGTAATTGACCTTTTGCTAAGCCCCGCCCCTTTGTGATGGTCCGAGAAGCTGTTGGAGTAAGCACGGAGCCCACACTGTAAGTAACTGCACTCCCTGAAGAAATATTATCATATTTTTGGATAAATGAAACAGTGGTTGCAGAGAGAAGCAGACAGAGGGGTCTACAGTCTGTGTTTGAAGGATATATCCAGGATGTCAAACTGACTCAGCAGCAACAACAGG
>NC_065506.1:31139701-31193180 GCF_006386435.1 Epinephelus moara
GGAAGAAACGTATATCTTTTTCCAACCTCTCCAGGTAACGAGTATCATTAATACACGATGTGCCCCAGGCACAGCATTTAGCTCCAAATCCACAAAACCAGCCTGAAAATGAAGGAAATTGCATTGAGTCAATGGAGCACAGCTGTGTTGTTGTCGGACCCTGGTCTGAGCTGGCCTGATGCTACATTATGATTGGCCAGTCTGCATCTGGGGGTGGGACTTAGCAAAAGGTCAATTATGAAGCTATATCAAGTAGGGGGTTAGCTTAGCTTATCATATAGCTTAGGAACAGGGTAGATGCTACAACGTACCTATCAAATGACAGTGTGTTTCGCCAAGTCCCACCCAATTGTGCTGTGATTGGCTAGGACTTACCCTCACCATGACCTCTTTGACCTCACCTCAACCACCTCTGACCTCGACACACCAATCACAGCACGTAAACACAGCACTGTAGGGTGAGCAAACACTGGTTCAGTGGGTACATTCTAGTATTTACCTGGATAGAAGGGATACAACTAACATGGCGCAGTCTGAAGGTAACAAAATCTGCCTACAACCACCTATGAAATCTGTAATAATCCCTCATCATACAAGAAATACATACACAAAGTATGGCAGGCCAGTGTTGAAGCAGGATGCTGGTCTGTGATGGATGTTTACAACATGTTGTGTCAAAGTCTGTTTCCTCATCGATTTATGTTTCCCCTTATCTTAACCTGACCCCAGCCTCACCCTCGCCCCTCTGCGAGGCCTAACTATAACGTCATCTAAGCCCTAACCCCACCATGGAGGGCAGAGCTGTGGGAAATACTGTTTATATGGTAGGAAAAATCTGTGTGAGGGGGAACAGATTTCAACACAAGGCAGTGGGCAATAGTTTTATCTCCTGTGGGTTTGTCACTCATGTCTCTTGCTCTATGTGATTTCATTTGAGAAATTCAGTATCTTAACAATAAACCTGGTGCGTACAATTTTATTAACAGTAGGGAGGATGGACAAACCGAAAACAGGATCGAAACTGTAATAAAGCAGCATCACCCTTTAAAGGAAATGTTTTCTTTCTTGCAGAGAGTTCGAAGAGAAGATTTATACCACTCTTCTAATTGTATGGTAAATATGAAGCTACAGCCAGCAGCTGGTTAGCCCAGCTAGACATACAGACTGGGGGGACACAGGTAGCCCACCAAACTAGAACCTCTACCGCTCACTAGCTAAAACATTTTATCTTGTTTGTTTGATCTACACAAAGTACAAGTGTAAAAACGACAAGTGGTGTTCTTGCAATTTAGGTAAAACATGCTGGACTAAAATATTTCCCCAAATGTCAACCTGTTAGCCTACTTAAACTCTCCTGGCTTTTCCAGAAGTAGCTGAATACAACACCTTGTTAAATAGCAACTTATATAAAAATATATGACTGATTTTATACTGTTTTGACATCATCTTTACAAATAATATTTTTCAAACCTCAAATGGAAAGAGAAAGAGAAAGAGATGTCGGGGGAGATAGCGAGGCTGTGGAAACATGGTAACTGTTGCATCAGAAGCTCAGATCCACTTGTCAGTATGTGTATGTGTTTGTGTGTGTTGCAGCTCTGTATCTGATGTTTTTCTGTGTGGTATATTTGAGTGTGTTTACAAAAAATCTTTTGGCTGAATAACTGAATTGGTGCGTCTGTTTGTGTGTGTCTGCATTAGATAATATTCTTACAGCCACAGACATCTTCTCCAAACGTTCTGCCAGGCCTCAGTCTCCGAACATGGCAGCACAACCCTCCTCTTGAATCTGATTGCACCACACACCCCCTGCTGTCTAATGAGAGGATTAGACACTACATATTTGTTGCGATCCCCTGTAGAGGTTACCCCTTCCTCTCCCTCTCTCTGTCTCCTCCTCCTCCACTCTGTCAGGCACACTGCTGCGTTTATGGGTCTCTGTGGTTCAATAGACTATCTACTCGCCCTGCTGACACAAACATTCACGCACGCGCAAATACAACCTCTAAACGCCTACATACACCCACGCATGTGGGCACATAAAACTCATGTATACACACACACAAACCCTGCCTACACACAGCAGAAAAGATATTTATGCTCATAATGTTTGGGCTTTAAACATGCAGTAAATAGAGGGGCCTCTGTTTTCCCTCTTACAGGCTGATTCTCCTCTGTAGTTTGTGGTGAGTGTGATTGTGTGGTGAGCATGAAAGGATCTAAGGATGATCAGCGCCATCCTCCCAGTGTGTCGATAAAAGATATAAAGCTGAATCAGACCTGCCAGTATAATTACAGGCAGGAATCTGAAGAATGCTGTGATCTGAACTGAGCCTGACACCATGTATAGGGCCCCATGCAGCTGATTTACCCACTCCCACAGTGAGTGGGAGATTTTGACCTTGGTATTAGCGGGTGCCATTTGTTATGAGTGACACCTTTTCCACAGTTTTCATTGCATCGTGTATCATACAAAACATCTGGTAGATCACTAACATTGCCTGATAGTAAAGGGACGGTTCACCCCCAAATCAAAAATACACATTTCTCTTCTTGCCTCTAGTGCAATCTATCAAACTAGATTGTTTTGGTGTGAGTTGCTAAGTGTTGGAAATATCAGTCCTAAAGATGTCTGCCATCTCTCAAATGTAATGGAACTAGATGGCACTCAGCTTGTGGTGCTCAAAGTGCCAACAAAAATACATTTGAAAACTGAACAGCAATGTCTCTTTCCAGAAATCATGACCTGGCTACTCAAGATAATCCACAGACCTTGTTGTGAGCAGTTTCATGTAGGGACTATTTTCTTTCATACATCAAGTGTATTGCTACACAGAAGGAAGCATGCGTCTACTGCTAGCTCACCTAGCACCAGAGCTAGCTAATGGTACATCTCAGCCGAGGAGGGTGCCACCAACATTTACATCTTCTCCTCTCGTCCATAAGCACATGCACACTTCCTTCTGTGTGGTGAAATGGTTGGTGGGCATAATTCAGTAGAAAGAAAATAGTTCCTGTGTGAAACTGTTGACAACAATGTCTGTGAATCTTCAGTAACAGTAAGATTATTTTTTTTGGCATTTTGCACCACAAGCCGAGTGTTATCTAGTTCCATTATGTCTGAGAGAAGGCAGACATCTGTGTGGCTGATATCTCCAACACTCAGCAACTCACACCAGAACAATCTAGACTGTATTTTTGATTTTGGGGCAAACTATCCCTTTAAACTGATTTTTGGAGACTGATCCTTGCAGTAGTGGAGCTGCGTCACTCTAAAATACTTTTACAACCCATTTTCTCACTGCTCACTCCGAGCCAATGAGCTCCAGTTTGAGTTTCTGAGGTTTACCATATACAGCCTGCGGTGTGCTGCGCTCTCCTTCATCCAGAACAGAAAGAGGCCATGTCACTTATCTGAGGAATTCACCCTGAACATCTCCTCTTCATAAACACTCCCCTGTGGAGCTCATCCCTTTCACACAGTCTCTTTCTCTTACACACACACACCCCTCTGGATCTGCATGGCGTGCTTTGTGAATAGCAGAAGGCAAAACTTCTTCTAGAGTGTGTTTAACTAAAACAATATCCATCATATAAATCCTACGCAACCGCAAACACCACCTGGAACTTCCATAAACTGCCCACATAGTTCTGACATAGTTCTCTGTCTTCGTGTTTTCAGTGTCATGGCTACACCAAACAGGTGGTCCTCATTAACGCTCACTTGAAAAATGAGTCGAGACAAAGAGTAACACATGCGAGCAAAGCATCTCTCACGATGGTGTGTGTGTGTGGTTCATGCTGGTAGAGTTTTGAGAAAGACATCAGATCTGCAGAAATTCCTCTCAGATCAGTCCAATCTTGGTCCCGCACCGCCGCAACACCGCAACACATCTCTCTGGATTCACAGGACCTGACAATGGTTTGTTGAGGTGCGGAAATTACTTGTCTTTACCTCACAGGGGCAGATCAGTATCTGACTACAGCATAAAACACAGAGGAAGGTTGTGTTTTACTCCAGAATGGAATTCCAGCCGTCTCGTTTCCGACTGATCTCAGCGATGAGGAGAATGTCAGAGTACGACGACAGAGATAAGAATGGCACCTGGAGAATGTACGGTAGCGCACGTTCATGTAGGAAATGATATGCTAGAAATGAGCAAACATACTTTCATATCCAATACTGTCACAGACCTTTCTACACGGACCTGTAAAAGATAGGAAGATACAAACCTCAGCTGCATGAATGAGTGAGAACGTTGTTTATTGTGCAACACCAGGAAGTTGGGAAGACTACAAATCAATCATTCAAATACTCTGCATACTGTATATCAGAGTGTCTGCTTGTCCTGTGAGCATGTGCACTATGCCCCATTTTGTGCATACGCTGATGTGTGTGTGCCTGCTGCTAGTGTGCATTTTAGGGGTGTAACATGACACCCAGGTCTCGCAGGGGGGACTAAATCTCTGACCCCATCTGGAGATGCCGACTTCCAGACTCTCTTTAAAGGCCCAGCTGCTAATGGAACATGAATCTAGATGAATAGATGGTGGATGTACAGACAATGAGCCAGTTACCCCCCTGCCTCCACCAGCATTGCCCCCAAATTAAATACAAGACAGTCAGAGAAGATGGCTGACCAAAATGTATTATCGTTAGACCTCTTTCATGGCAGACATTTTGACTTCTCACTGCAGGAAAGGGGTTAAACTAATAACATTAAAATTGACTTTAGGTGTCCCGGTAAGGCATGACAGTGTGCCACACTGCACAGTACCAGGGCTCCGAAACTGAAGCAGCTGGATAAAATATCGCCATTCATTTTATTGGTGATAAAATATTTGCTCTTCTTACTGTGATATGTCAGAATGTCTCCAGTGACAAAGGACTATAATCCCACGATGTTTTAAACCTCAGATGGTTGAAGCAAAGTTGGCAGAAGCATCAAAAACGAATCTATCTACCTTTATATCTGGTTCAAAATATCAGCACACTCTATCAAAATCATGCAGGCACATTATATCACTGTTATCTCACGTGGCCAGCATGTCAGATAATGTCATACAGGTACCTATTTAATATACACAGATCCACATCACACAACCACCCATGGTGCCCCTAGAATTTTCCTATAGGGGAGGCCAGATGAGGCCAAATCTGAAAAACCAAATTTGGGCCCGACTTGATCCACTGGGTTCAGGCCAGGCTGTATTTTGTCATTATTCCCCCAAGCTTGAATTGGGTCAAATTTGCGACAATTTACCATTTGGATTTTTTTGGTTTTGTTTTGTTTTGTTTTAAAGAAACAGGCAGTTCTTGGTAGTTCGTGCATAAATGGCAGAAGTTTTAATGGAATTAATCAAGAGGGAAAGAAGGGGGTGGGGGCTGTCTGCAACTGAAAGTGGGAAAGTGATGGAACAATGGAGCGATATAAATGAGAGTTGGGATAACATGCAGTGAAGAGCAGCGATGGTCATCTGCGCCGCATCGCCTTGGACCACCCTGCGCACCAGACACACCGTGGGGCACAGCCCATTCTGCCAAATCTCTCGTGCATGAGATGACAGACTATTAAAATAAGGAGGAGAAGAAAGAGGGGGGTCTGGGGTGTGGGTCTTGGGTCTGGGTCTTGGACATAAACTGTGCAGGTTCATGTAGGGTCTGGACGGATTTTTTGAACCTGATCAGAGCTCTAAGCTGGTTGTCCTTTCAATAAAAGACACATATACAGCTTTAATTTGAACACGTGAAAACATTTACTGGAAACAAGCTGTCTTGAGTTTAGGTGGGACTCATGGAAACCCATTTTCAATCAGATATCTTGAGCTGAGAGTTCATGGGACCCCTTTCAAAATGGCCACACCAGCTGTTCCCTCGCCAAATTTTAGCCTAACTTTGGAGCGTTATTTAGCTCCCCCATTTCAAGCTATGCTGACATGTTAGGTACCAATTGTTGCCTAGTTTTACAGGATACCATTACCCTCATACTAGCTTAAAAGATTGGTTCACCACAGTCTCTTAAAGACAGTAATATTGGCCTCCAATATCAGGGGGGCATTAGTCCCCCCAGTCCCCCCCTTGGGGTCGCCACTGACAACCACACATGTTTGGGTTAGTTATGTGGAAGCATTGTTGTTAGGATGTTTATCTTTTGTCCCAGCATTGTCTGTTTTGTCTTACTGGTTTATATATACAGTAAATATCAATTATAAATTGATCACAAACAGATCTGACAATGCCTAATTTTATTAATGCTCATTATTATCTGTATTACATTCAGCCGTCTGTTCCGAAGTATGAGTTGTTTTCTCAGCTCAGCTCCACAAACAACACTGTTTGTCAGAGTCTTCAGAAAGCAAAATGTTTAGATGACAATACGCCTGGAATTAATCACACAGCGCTCAGATTTACAACTTTTCGTGTCGTTACTGGCTTCTCCACAAGGAGGTTTTTGTCAACAACTCCAGCTTAAATTATTGTTTGATTGTTTTGCTGGGGCTAGGAAAAGCAGCGCAGACACACCCCTTAGTCTCTCTTCCCTGCCTGCTTGTATGCGTGCATGTGTATATGTTGCATTGCATTCTGTATTTACACTGAATATATAAGCAGGAGAGAGGTGGATTGCTCTTCAGATACCTTCCAGTTCTGGCAGAGGTCAAAGTCCTATCTGTGCCTCAGTCAGTGGATTGGATACCAACTGTCCTGTGTGTCTGTGTCTTACATGAACTCATTAACAATGCATCTGGAAAGCATATAACCATTAAGGTCTGGCAGCTGGGAGAAGCTCCACCCTCACAGTCTCTGGCTGGCTAAAACTGCACTGCTGTTAAGTGTACAGCACATACCGCAAACCCTATAGACCACTTGTAACAAACTGAAATGTACAATACAGTGAAACATGTACAGTGGTACTAATTTATCTTCTTTTTTTTTAAATACTAATCTGGCACTTCTCACTCCAGCTAATCACTTATACATGTTACCATTTGTATGGTTTTACTGTAGACGGTTTTTCACATGTTGGTAACAAGGAGACCAAACAGTTGGTGTTGCATTGTTCGTGTCTTTCCTTCATTTCCACAAGGGTCTGTATGTATTGTGCATATACATTCCTCAGTCACAGCTCCATCTGTTTGTAGGAAGAATGGAGAGGCCCTCAGCAGACCCCTGAGAGGTTTAAAGTATGCCGGCCTCCTGCAGTCTCCAAGCAAACACGCTGAATACTCCACTCTGCTCCGGCAGGCCGGTTTTAATTCAGCCTGGGCCTCATGAGGAGGTGAACTAGTTGGACTCCAGCCAGGTAAATGGCTCAATCTAACAGCCATGAGCCATCAGAAGACATCACCCTCAACCTCCTCACTGCCTTCAGTTCTCTCTTTGTTTGTAAAGTGCTACCTTTTATTTCAGTGACGGAGTGCGACAAGGGGACGCAAAGCCCTCGTCCTTGTGGGGAATATGACCACCAGCCTGCCACCTTTACTGTGCAATTTCCTTCAGTTCCCTAAGATGACTCATCCATTTCCCTCCCCCCTTTCTCTCTCCCGTTATTGCTTGAGGCTTCCAGCGAGAACCATCGTTGGCAGTGTGGCCCTTCTGCAGGCTGTGCGTCTGATTTACTGATTGATTTCAGCATTAACGACCAGCCCCTCCTCCCACCTAACCCCAAACACACACACACACAAGTGGGCACACATGCATTATCTATTGTCAGGCCTCTTCTGTGGCTTTAAGATAAACCGGTTACAAGAGCCTGAAAGCTGAAGCCTTGATGATGCATGGATGCAACAGAGGCAGAGTAGAGATGTGTGGAAAAGGTGACTTTCTATCTTGATTCCATTAGCAGCATTTTAACTCCAGTGAAAGTAAAATACATTTCTGTTTTTAATGCTACGTTGCCATGTTTAGCCGTCCAGTCCAAAACCTTATTGTTTTGGTTCACTCATAGTGTCGTTTTCATCCACAGCAAGCCACTGTTTTTATTGGAAAAACCTCTGAAAACCCACTGTACACTACCTGCTCTGCACCAAACAGCAGACACACAGTTAGCAACTCATTGGTGAGCATAGTGGAGCATTTAGCAGCTAAATATTTGCCTCGTGGGTTCACAGAGTACAAAAAGGAGCTAAGAGAGAGTAAATATTATACTTACAGTCATAAGGTGGCCAGAAACACAACTCTAAATGAATGATAATGCTGCTCCATAAGTGCTGGGTGTGTAAATAAGGACTGTTTGCTAAGAAGTTCATATTAACTTAAAAAGCTTCTGTTAAGTCAACTTGTTCTGCTGCCCCAAGTGGCCAAAAGACTGTTACTGCAGGTTTAAATGGAGACTATGCAGCTTCTGAAAGACGAAAAAGCACATTTGTTCTCTTTTTAATTAATTGTACTATTTTATTTTCAGTGTAACAAATTTCTGATTGTATTTAACGTCTTTTTATGTTGCCTTTATTGCTTTTACTTGATGTGTGTTTTATGTAAAGCACTTTGAATTGCTTCGTTGCTGAATTGTGGTATACAAATAAACTTGCGTTGCCTTACAAATGAAAAGTGGAGCTTCCAAGCTATAAAACAAGGCCTTGCTCAGTTCGACTCTCTCAGGGTTTTTGCAGTCTTACTTGGTGTGGTATGACCGGCAGCTTGTGGCTAATGTTGGCAAACAGTTGATAAAAGCTGTGTAACTGACATCACCGAGCCAGTTTGCTGACTTATTAACTCTACTGCTGCTGCACTACATTTTAGCATTTTACCATGTGGACACAGGCTGATTGCTCCTCAGCAAACTAGATAGGCTCACTTTAATGCAAAAATGTGTTCAGCCATCAGGATCTCATTCTCACCACTGATTTGAATTAACCCTCCTAGTTGGCTCCAGACTGTGTTGCTTGCTCAAGAGATCTTGAGACAACCACACAAACATGGTACCGAATGTACTGAGGGTACTGTGTACTGGCTGTGTGTTCTATCAGCCCTGGAATCATGACCTGCGGGCACGTGATAGCCATGCGGCTAACTAAGCAACGACCAGATTGGCACATGTTCTTTGACAGATTCAGAGAAATAAAACACACGTTAGCACAGCATGAAGTGAAGTAGAAAAGAAAAATCGTAATCAAAGGATATAGAACTGATCCATTCGAGATGAATAAATTGATTCAGTGTCTCATGATAAAACTGAAATAAAAGAAATTCCAATCTGCCATTTTCAAAAGTGTCATTAAGTGTTTCATTTCTGTCCATTAGTTCTAAGCAATGAGGCGGCTGCTGACTGAAACATGACACATGTACGGACACTTGCCTAATTACATAATGCAGGCACATTTCCCTTTTTTGTGTACTGCCTGTAACAGGAATATATTTAAATTCGACTTCTCCACCTTCAGGTGTTTTGAGATCACAATTTCAGTCATTTTCAAACCTATCACGACCAAATGTACTATCATCTGACCAAGACACAAACATGTTAGTCTGCCTGGTTAGCCCGGCTGCAGGAGAGGACTGTTCGCTGTAGCTGCTGGACTGATTTTGGTGAACAATGACAAAACTACACTGTGTGCCACTTTTGTTGCGTAATATGTTTGACACCAGTCATTTAAGTATCATGTGTTGAGGTACTGTAGGGGGAATATGAGTTTTCTTTTGTGACAAAAGGCTGCTTCAGTTTATTACAAAACAATAATAATGTGAGACAATGTGGACAATTTGCTCTAAATACTCGACTACTTTTACCATATGAATACTTGGTGTGCGGATCTTCCTCATTTTCTTGTAAGTGTACCATATGAATACTTGCCACAGAAGGAACAAGGCCCTGTACTAAAAAGGGTTTCCAGTGAAACAGGTCTCTTTTGGACTGTTTGTTTCTACAGTGTGTTATCTCTTGTCAGTAACCATCAACCACCAAGAGTGGGGGGTGTTAGGTTACAGGGAGACACACCAGCCACTGTCAGGACTCTGATAGCGAAACAGAATAACTGAAGCCATCATGGTGTTTTTAAAAATGGTGAGCACTGAATGTTGTATGTCGGGATGTTGACACAGCTGTATACAAAGTGGCTGGATGCACATTAATCACAATTTGATCTCGTGCCATGTCGCAGTGCGTCAAAGTCTCGTTGTTGGAAAGAAACACAAGATTTTAAATGGCATAAAAGTTAACCAAATGATGTTTAGGATTCTGAGCGTGGCTTAAGAGGACAATGGATTACTAACACACAATCTTGAAACAGTAAACTCAGCTTTTCCATGTAGGAGACAAAGATCTTCCCTTATAGATGTCTCATGCAACTAAAGGCCACAAGCACACAATGTTCAAATAATGTAAATGTTTAGTTTGTTTTAAAGGAAACCCTACTCCCTCAGTGTTATCTTTATTTAAGAGGTGGACACACAGACAGACCTGGGAGAAAGAAGAAACCCTGGCAGGATTAAAACCATATAGCAGAGGTAATGGTTGCCCTTCTGATAACACTACTTGACTGATCTTGAACCTTCTCTCAGTCTCTTACTTTACAAAGCGGCCTGGTGTGGCCCTAATAAACCTGGCACCGCCGCTACATGATAATCTTAAGAGGCGGTGGGTGGGTGGATGGACACATGATAATCTTTTAGGCAGTAGACGAAATCTTCATTTAGGAAATGGCCAGAGTACTTCTTGGCACCCTGCTCTATCCTTTCTCAGACAGAGGGTGTGAGTGTGCGTCTGAGGATGTGAGACAGATCGCCGCATGGGGAGAGCTGAGGGGGGGGGATGAGAGGGAAAGATCTGCTGAGGGCAAATTTCCATTCTGCCAAAGTCTGGAGGAAAAAAAACAAATGACAAACTTCACCCTGCCCAAGAGTTACATCACAATGACCCTCATAATATAATCCTCTCGCAGGACTCTGTGCAGCCTATTAGATCACACTCACTACAAAGACCAGCGTCCTTTTGGTTAATAATTACCACTGTGAGTTTTTAGTTAACATCCAACTGCAGGTTACGTCAATTGCAGTCTGTAACCAATGGTCAGCGTTCAGGAATTGGTCAATGAACAAATAAACTTGGAAGCAAATGTTGATCTGTGAGTAGTGATACATGAAAGGGTGCCCTCTGGTGTTGAGTAAGAATAATGGCGTCAAAATCTACACTGACGACAAGTTTAGGATTTCAATTTAGTAGAATTTAGAAGGGAAAATGCTGTAATAACTGGAACGAATTTGTTTGACTTTGCCCAATACACGCAAAGCTAGAAAAATAAAATCACAAAACCCATCTTAACCTGGGTTGCATGTGAATCCAGCCAAGGGGCAAATCACATAACAGGCCTTTGAAGAAGCTCACATGCTTGTCATCTAACATTTACTCAGGCTAAATGACTGCGTAATCCTTGTTTCAACTATTAAACAAGTCAACAAGTCGAGGTTATTTACTCCAAGTGTTTACCACACTGTAGTTGAGCAGAGCCCAAAAGTCAGCGCATGAGGAAGGGCATGGGGAATACAAAAGCACAAACATCCAGACGCTAAACACTAGTTGCTGGACAACAGATCATGAAAAACAGAGTCTGCACACGAGGCCATGCTCCCATGAACATATATTTAACGTAATTACCATAGAGTGGTGGTAATTATATTAAATTAAATTACATATATGTTCATGGGAGCATAGTCTTGTGTGCGAACTCTGTTTTTTCCGTCTTTTACAAATCATTTTTGCGCACTGCAAGAAGTGTGTGCCAAACAATGCCATCTTTGTAATAAAAATAAACAAGTTCAGGTTAAATATTCAATGTTTTTATAACAATGCATGAGAGTTAAACACTACATACAGCATGTTTATTTTTTTCATTTTGACCCAAAAACTTCAACCTTGTTTCAAACACAATACAATAAAGACAGTTGTGACTGTAGTATACAAAGTGCTGCTACATTGTGATGTATCATCCATAAATGTGGAGTTTCACAAATGAAAATACCACATGAAAGTTTGGAATTTGTTCATTTCAGTGCCAGCTTTGTTTATTGATATCTGCCACACACAAAAAAAAATGTTTGAAGAACTCCTCTGTGGGTGCTGTCCTGATTTCTCCTCTCTCAGGAACTTCAACAAAGAAGACAAAGCTCTACGATTGATAGTATAAAGAGTCCTGACCTTTGATCTTCTGCACGACAAGCATTTTTTGCGCACGCATTTTGGCAGTTATCCCGTTTGGTTGTGATATAATGCAATCTTTCTTCCTACTTTCAGTTTAGATTTTTAGAAAGTGAGTTGGTAAATGCCTCATTGATGTTGCTGTTTTCTCTGATAGCATGTGTAAGCAAACTCAGGATCAGTAACTGTATTCACAACTGTAATGTAGCGGAGGTCTGTGACATCGCGTTGTAAATGAAAGTGTTGTTGAAGGGCACAAACTGGTGGCTGATGATCTTGATCGCCTCTTGAGCAGCAGATCCTGAAGAAACACCATTGAAACAGAAAAAATAAGCATATTCATTAGCACTGTACATAGGTAGGATATGCTGTGTCTTAGCATCTTAAATCTCTGTAAAGCGCTACTACATTACCTCCCAAAAATGCAGCGACTGTGTGTGGTTCTGCCGCACCATATCGACAGCTGCAGGTTAAAAAAAACAGGTAAAGACAGTTAATAATTTGGCAGTGTTTAACAATACAATCAGTAAACCCAGCAGTGACCATGACTTACAACTCATGGATGTAATCGTCTTTGATGTTGACGTTGAGGCTGTACTCCTGCAGTAGGCTGTTCACGCAGAGCTTCAGTTTGCTGATGTCGTCCTCTACCTGGTAGTTATAAACTCCTGTAAGATGTGGGAAAGATGGAAAAAAGAAATAAGACTCGTACAGCCATTTTATTTCTGTATACTGGCATCAGGAAGAATGATCTACATGTGTTGATGACTTCATTTTATGAAGTTCCATGAGGGTGTTTTACATCTTTAAAGAAAGGTCTGTATAAACCTTGGTCATACCTGGGTAGCGGGAGTGCTGCTGATAGAAGCGATCGACAGCACGAAGCATGAGGTAGAAGACCATCTCGCTATCTGGATTGTCCATGCTTGAGGCTGAGGACACACAGCTATTGTTAACAGGTGAATATACTTACGCTTACCAGAAGAGAAAACAAGACTGAAAAGCTTAATAAGACAATAAATTGATCTCCAACTTACTGATTTCATCTTTATTTACTGAGTCCACACTATACTCATCAGCCAGAGATCTGCAGTGCACCACCCTCAGAAAGGATGAATTCTTACCTAGACACCGACACAAACACCCACAGTTAGCGATAAACTTATTGCAGGTGCAGCAAAAGTCAAAGGCACAGTCAGAAGAGCACATTATGTTCCACTAATATGCACTGAGTTCTTGACTCCAGAAGGGACACACAGTGACAGAGTTACAAAGCTTAACTGCAGCCATTCTCGGAAAAACACTTTTGAAGTCAGAAAAGGCAACACATGACAGACATGGCGTGTGCTAATAAATTAGTAACAAATGTAACTGATGAATAGATGGCGTGCGGCGGTTTCAATTCACGCATTATGCCGATGTATGTTTATGTGCATGTTTGTCTAACTGTTTACATGGATGATGACAATTTTCAGGCGTTACAGAACTAATTTGAAAATGTACTTACAGAAGTGTGACACGTGCATCTCAGTATGAAATAAATGCCTCTAAAAACTCTATGTAGTATGTAGTATGGGCAGCATATTGTGTTAATCAGGTTAAGATCAGATTTGTATGCATGTAAACCCACTTAATATAACTAAATATTAAAATATGAGGGTAAGGGCTCTTAATTAAAGGATGGATTACTTACAGAACAGTTTGATGTCCTTTTCAGAGATGCTCTCTGGTGGCTAACAGAAAAAAAAGTAATGGAAATCTATTTTAAGTGACACAATTTTAAGTCTAAAATCTATTAATGCAATTATAATATGGCCGTAAAATGGCTGCATGCAAGACTGACACAAAGGCCACAATTTAACCTTTATTTAACCAGAAAAACCTCTTGAGATTAAAAATCTTTTTTCAAGAGTGTCCTGGCCAAGACAGGCAGCACCATAAGTTACAGACACATAACACAGAACAAAAAAACAGAATAAAATTGAGGGCAAAGAGTTGGAAACGCTGATTTTCAACTGAAATAACAGCAAATTTTGTTGAAGGTCCCCACAGTTAACCACAAAGTTTCATTGCCAAGTTAGTTAAACTTGTTTGGCTGCAGTTGTAGGATCTAGGACTGTATTTATTTTTTGTAGGTGCTTTTTTGTGGGATGTGTCACATATTTTCTCTAGACCACTATTTATTAAATACATTTCCCTATTTTTACCCTCTTAGCCTTTGATATATGCCACAATGGCAGTATTGTCAAATTGGTTTTAAAGTTGCTGTTGTAATGCATCAAAACAAGTGCTTCCTGGTCACAGCTAATTCATTCGACTTATCAGACATTTATTTTGAGTAGCAATACATTTATTAAGCCCTATATTGAAACCCAGACTAACTTAAATACTCTTGTTTGATAACTACATGGGTTAACAACATACCTTTCCAACAGACTGCAATAGACATTCTACGTGCTTAGAAACAGCTGCTGCATCCTGCATGGCCTTTTCCCTGTAACTGAAATAAAACACAAAACTGAGCGCCAACACAAACCCACATTATTAAATAAAACACTGTTGGACAGAGAGACACAGAACCGAATCCTTTGATCTGAGAACTTTTTAAGTATTTTTCTCTTGCAGCTACCACCTGTATATTCCACACTTACACATTTTGAAGGTTGATGAACTTCTCCGAATCTGCAATCATATCTGGGATGGTTCCCCGTACAGGTAGGCTTCCATTGCCCTCATTGACAGTGAACTCCTTGACCGCTCGCAGCATCACAAAGAAGGATGGGGTCTGGGAAACAAGCACCAACATAAAACATGCCACACATTAAAAAATAATTGGAAAAAAAAAAACGAAAAAAAAAAAAACTATTTATTTGAAATGGTGATATAACTATGTGTGTTTTCTTAATAGAATGGTCTCAGGAAAAGTCAAAAACCTGTGATGTGATGTTGTTACACTGTTCACTGTTGAAGAGGTCTTCAACAGCACTAGGAATCTGCAGAAACAAGACATTAGAAGAGACTGTAAACTGTGACACTATAAAAACAGACAAACTGTGGGGGTTTAAAAAGTGAGATATGCTGAATGGGACACAAGATAATCGTTAAAAACTCAAGAGTATTTGAGATCTGGCACCTTGGTTGGATTTAATGCAGTATTGACATTCTTAATAGCTTCTTCAAAGTTTTCTTCGTCCTCTGGGACACCATTCTCATTCTTCAGGATCCCTGAAAGAACAGAAAATCACAAATAAGTTTGGTTACAAGCCAAGTCACTGAACCTACTGGCAAAGACAATCCAGAGGTCCACAGATACCTTCTCGAATAAGCTGTCTGAAGGTCTCTTTCTCCTTGTAATTTTTCGGTGGCTGACAATTGTGCTATAAGGACAAAAGTAGAGAGTCATTTCATCATACAGTAATGTAACAAAAGCAGTCAAGCATAGATATCAGTAATGGAGTATTTGTCAGACATCTTGGAACTGGGGAGGCCACAGAAAATGTGCTGTACCTCACTGAGCCATTTCTCCAGGTGCTTAGCCACAATGATAATCCACGGTGTGTGACTGTGATCCTGCAGATTAAATAAAGAATGGAAAGGAGTACTATCAGTTGTGTAAAGCTGGCACATTTTAAACTGACTAATGTCCATAAAGACCCCAAATACACACCTTCTTGTCCATGCTGTCGAGGTCGTAGGACTGAATGTGGTTCTTGAACTCAGCAAAAGGCTGGCATAACCTCAGGTCCTCCAAGGCATTGTCTGGATGGGATTCAATCACTAAAAAGAGAGGTGGTTAAATGTTAAAATACATTTAAAAATTACATATAAACTATGAGCCAGAGTAAATAACAGGCTAATGTAAATACCCATGAGTACAGAGAGTAATTAATGGCATGTTATCTATCACAGTGCTGCATCTGCAATTTCATAGGTTGATTAACCACTCTGAACTGAAAGCATCACATATGTACAAATATAACACCAATTAAAAGTTGTTATTTTATGTGTTTAAGTTTAATAACAAGAACAGTGGAATCAAAGTAAAATGCTGTTTACTAACCTGTATGCTCCTGCACCACTAGCCTCATGTAGCCGATGAGGCCGTAGGTTTTACAGACTAGAAAAGGTACTGAGGCACTCCACAGGACTGAGCCTAGCCTCAAACATGTGCTGTTGGATTTCAGAGGAAATTTGTAACGTTGAAATGTTTTCACAAAAGAAGTAAACAATGTCTATACAATTAAAAATGGTAAAAATCTCTTCGTCAATTAGAATGACTGAGGAGGAAATGGTTTCTAATCTCTGGCTGGACTTGAACCACCAACCACAGGGAAAGTACTGCACTTGCAGCTTGTATATACAAATGTTCCTCAAGCATAAACAAGTTCCTTTATCAGATTTTTCAAGTCAAGCCCAGACAGAGTGTGAAATGCTCCGTCCATGATGATGTTCTTTTCTTTGAAATGCCACTAAAAATGCCACTCTAGCATTGCAATATAATTTCTCATTAACTCTTTTCTTACAATAAAATGTGAGAGCAGGAGGAACTGTATCTCATACCTTTCTGGCAACTGGACACCAATGACTATGGTAAACCTGTGGAAAAACTCAGGATCGTTGTCCAGCAGCTTGTCTGGACTCTGCAGGCGTAAAAAAACACAACATACTTTGTCAGTATCAGAGCCATGATGCTGATCAATACATTTACACATCTCCACAGCTGCTTGCATTCATAGATATACTTTTATGAAATACAAACTTAACATTTTGACCCCTCTTGTAGTTCTACTAAATCAACACTTAGTCTTATGTCCACTGGTTTAACGTGTAGTAGTATGATGTAAATGATTTGTGTGTTCAGTTCCAACTGAAACAGTCAACATTGTGAAAACATCTGCGGCACTATGTCAAAACTTAAACAACACAAACCTCCTCGACAAAGTTTCCAGAGACATCACTGTTAAGTTCTTGTAGCAGCTCAGTGGCAGCCTGTGCTCTGTTCTGTAGCATAAAAAATAAGGTCAGGGGTCATACAAATATGCAAACACATTGCATTTGTTTCAAATAAGAATGTACAAATGATTTCATGAATAACTAGACGCAGATGCAGGGTAGAATAGGAAACAGAATAGAGGCCCACATCACCTCCGATAAGCCCTCTGGAGGTGTTGTGGGCCTATCATTGAAAAACCAGTGAAGAAGGGTACCCATCTGATGACCCTATAGCTTTTCCCCTCCTAAACCCCCATCCTCTTCCCCAGCATGGCTCCAACTGTCACTCACAATCGCAAGTATGTGCAACATAAATTGACCAGTTAATCTCCGCCTCAATTTAAGTCGATTAAAAGGAGTTGGGGAGGTAGAGTGTACAGCCTGGTCTGGCAGGGGAGAGTTCAGTCCACACAGATGTCTCTCCTTGGCTCTGCATTCCCTAGCAATCTACCTATGCTCTTTCCAATTTTTTTTATCCATCCAATCATCACCCTTCGGCTCCCAATCAGAAACCCCCAGGCGACACTATCACTCCCACTCATGGTCTCAGGTATGTGCATCAAGGGATTGTAACATCTAGTCCTAAAATGAATGCAGATTGTGTGTCCATACAATATAAATTCATTTGTTTTGGCAAAGCATACCTTTCCAATGCTGTTGTTGCTGAGAAAAAAGCTGCAAGACAAGATCAAGAGGTCAGCCATGAACACACAAGTCAAACTAATACACAGTAATTCAAGCTTAGAGCACAAGACTGCTGTCTTACTTGTTTCCTACATCTTCCCCTGAAACTGTGTGTCCATCAACAATGGTGAATGCTCCAATACCTGACAAAAAAGACAACAAAGAAATCACTCAGAAAGACGCATTCATCAGCAACTGCATCATCATCACAGACACGTTTGTTTACCTGGAAGTACCAAGTTCTTCAGTATCTCTGTCCCAGTTGCTGTGGCGTTGATGAGACAAACATGTGCATTCTCCAGTGACTCCTGACCATGGTCACCCCACAGTCTGAAACACAACATGGACATGTGTTGCCATCTAGTGATACGATTCACCCTCAACCGCTGTGAAATCACAGCGAGACACTTTGAAAGAATGACTTAGCCAGTGCTGTGACAGCTTCAGCAGCACTGACAAACCATGTAGTGTTACTCTTGTTTTACCCACAAACACAATGAATATAAATTACGTTAGACATTAGACAAGCTGGTAATTCTGATAGGTAAGCACACACCAGAAAGAAATACAAAGCAACCCATCACATTAACCTTAAAGCTCCTCTACATGTTAGCTCGCCGAAGCTGTTTTCACTGAAACGAACATAGCAAGCTAACGCTAGCTAACGTTAGCACTCCTGCCTCATTAATGTTTCCGGTGTGACCTCTCAGAGGAAACACGCAGGATATTTATCAAATAAACTATATGTTCTCTGTGAGACATATGATATAGTTTATATGTACCTGAGTTGTCTGTCGTATTTCTGTTCTTTGGAGGCTTTGGTGGCTGCCATGGTTTCTTTCCAATGAGTGACATCTACGGACTCATCTTAACTTCCGCAATGACAGATTCGTCACAAATATGCCCGCGTGAACATTCAGATGCGCACTTTCGACACAAAAACTCATTGTGATTCCCATTTATAAAGTCTTTTGCTGGAATAATGTTATTATTAAATTGTAACTTCAATATTGTGACTGTAATAGGAAAGATACGTTTTTTGTCTGTGCTCTGAATAAATACCGTAAAAGGTGTTAGAGGCGGTGCGTTCATTGACTCCTTGAGGAGCAGGGGCAACAACAATGAAGGGACATCTAACCAAGGATTAAGGTGAAACTGGGAACTTTATGGATTCTTGTGGCAACCAGAGCAGAAATTATGATACATATTCTTCTAAAGTTACATTAATATCCAGAATGTGAGGCATCCATGGCTCATATAGTAGGTGTAATGATAATTTCACCATTAGCACCACATGTGAGGTACATGGTTAGGCTGCAAATACTTTCAAAGGCTAATTGATTAAACTGAAGATAATTTTCTCAATCAATCAATTAAAAATGTCAGTGAACAGTGAAACACTTCCTTTAGCCCAAGGCGGTGTCATCAATGTTTTTTTTTTATTTAATTCAATTTAATCTAATTTAATCTAATTTAATTATTTGTATTGCATTTTATCTAATTTTTTGTTTATTTATTATTTTTGAATTTACTCCAGCAAATTCCTTGTGAGTGAAAACCTACTTAGTATTAAAACTTCTGATTCTGGTTCTGATTTTATCTCATGGATACTTTTAAGATGATTACTTTCTCACATTCAAAAAGCTGGAATCACAGAATGTTTAACATTTTTGCAAGAAAAATGATTCAAACATTTAGTCATTATTGAAACTATTCATGATTGTTGTCTCAATTGACTGATCAATATAAATCAGATCAACTTTACAGTGCATTTCTTACACAGGGGAAACAGTGCTTTAAATGAGACACTGGCAATAAAACAACAAATACAATAAAAAAAGTAAATTATCAAAAAGTGTAAAGTGTGGGATAAAAGACATAAACAGCCCAAAAACAATGATGAACAAATACATTTTCAAAATTGATTTAAAGTTGTAGGCTATTAAAGCAGATCATGTTCAAAGGGGTGTCGCACCAAATTCTGGGCCCTATGCATAGGCAGTCTTTTGATTCATGACTCTCTCATGCATCGTCTGAGCTTTTATTTTTTACAAAGTCAGGTGGCTTTCTTTCCCTTTCCTCTCTTGCTTTCTTTCTTTTCTTTTCCATTTCCCTTTCTTATGTAACAACACGACAGTGTACACTGGTGCTCCAGCAGCACTGGCAGTCACTCACTTGGCTCTATCTGCATTTACAGAGGAATCCTCATGCAGGGGCGGACTTAATTATTTTGCACCTTTAACAGGTGAGAGAGGCCTGCAGATTTATTCAGCCAATTTTAATTTAGTTATGGCTTTAATTACTTTTAAATTTTTAAAAAAGCAAACAAAGGCAAACTTTTCATTCCAGGCTTTTTGAGGGCCCCCTCCCATTGGGGCCCCCAGAGTCATCAGTCCCACTTTTCCCCCCACTACAAAACCCCTGCATGTTCGTTTATGGGATAAATTACACATGAATTTTAATGACACTCTTTATCATAAGAGTATTACATACGCCTATCAGCCATTATTTTATCATAGAAATATACCTCAGGTAATAATTTCGGTAATAAAACCTACTGTAATCATATCTTACTGAAATCATTAAATCTAAAAACAAATGACGTAATGCAGTGACCCTAGACAAGATAAGCTCCAAAACCCCAAGACAGGTGGATTCTGTGCGTGTGTGAGTGCGCGCGCGCCTGTGGGCGTGCAGGGGCGTGTTAAGACAGGGATAACTGCCCTTCCCCTCCAGCCACCAGATAAACACAGACTGATATCCGTGGCCGTCCTCCACGTGCGCAGCGGAGTGCGGGAGTCCAACGCCAACAGCTTGGTCAGACTTGGATCCACTTACAGGGACAATGCCAGGCAGTCATTGGGGATATGGAAAACAGGACGGTAAGATCTCACAGCATCCAGGATCCAGACACAACCTCACTGCTCTTCCATTCATAGTGGAGGGAATTAACCTCATATCATCAATAGTTACTTGTGGTTTTGTAAAGCTGTGAGGCATTGCGTGCGTTTTTCAAGAGGAGTAGAGGGCAGAGGAGCAAGGCTGTTAATGCAGCTTAGCCACATGCTTAAGGGGATGTCTGCTGTCACCTTTACCTGACTTTCCACCTGATTTGGCCCAGTGGTGTTGAGGAAGAAACACTGCATTGCAACAGTGTCATGCATGGCCGGAAGCCTGTTTTTAACACAAGTTGTTGTGTTAAAAACAATTGAAAAAAATATTTACTGTGCTGCTTAGTTTGTAAATGACTCTTGACCCTTGAGTGACTTTCACTTTTGAATCTTGGGGTCTTAATTTTGTTCTGATGGTCCCACCTGTAAATTGTTTTGGAAATAGACCTTGATTACTTAGTGATTAATAGTTAAAACTAAGTTTGCTGTGTTAAATAAGAAAGCTTCATTCTCTTACTGTGCCCTATAAAGAAATGAATAGTGAATGAAATGAAAGCTGTTTTCTTTTTATTACATTTGATCACAACCAAGTGCAGTACTGGGTGTATTAAATGTTCTGATTCTTGCTCATGGTCTTCTTATATGCTCAGGTCCCTCTGTGTGGCACAAAAGCTTCCCCGTTGCCGAGGGGAGCCGGCAGTCTCCCATTGACATCGTCCCCCAACAGGCTTCACATGATCCCAGCCTGGGTCCGATTGTCCTGAACTATGATCGATGTACCTCCATCAACATCGCCAACAATGGACACTCTGTTGTTGTGGAGTTTGAGGACTCGGACGACCGTTCAGGTGAGAGAAAGAGGTCTTCTGAAAGCAGAAATTACACCGACAAACGACCAGCAAACCAGTTCAAATGTGTTCTGCTTTTAAGTCTGCACAATCCACAGAGGATAAGATCTGCTGAAAGACTATGTGCATTGATATGACATGACCCCATGGGTGTCTTAAGAGATTATTGACAGATAATTTGAGATCTGATGTCAGCCACATGCAGTGGAAATCTGCACTCAAAGTTAACTTTAAATAAACACACACTTGAAAGCTGGGATTACCTTGATTTTTTGAAAAGTGCAAACCATGCGAACATCTGACCTTAATCAGAGGTTGCACATAAACCCCTGTTTATGCTGCAGGAAAGTAAAGGCAGCAGTTAACTGTATGAGTATCTGTCTGCCGGACAAGAGAAATAATAACCTCAGGTGATCTCAGTAGTTATTATGACCCTATTTGCTTTTATCGCAGGGTGGATCCATGTTAACCACCCTGTCATTAACATGAATGATAAGCTCAGAAATGTGGGGCTGTTTGGCTCAGACAGTTTCCACAGAGCAAGCAAGTAGCTATTACCTGCAGTGATTTATGAAAGAGGAGACCTGCAGGAAAATTAACGCACTTCCTCAGACAGATGCACAATATTAATATTAAGTAATTAAAACTTTTAATGATATATCGCTTTACAATCTCAAAGATCCGGCTCTGAATGTTAGAATAACAGTCATGTCGGAAGTTAATTATAATTGATGCCTTTTTTTCTGCAGGCAGTCATTAATGTTGGCATAACCAAGGTCGGAATTTACAGCATTATTATCTTTAACCACCTGACTCAGCACATCAGCTATCATACTGTAGATAAAGCAGTTTTCATACCTGCTACTATCACATATTTGTACTTAACAGATTTCCTTTTAACAGATCACATTGTTCCTGTGGACATAGGAGTAGATTTCGTGGGTGGATGCAGGGGACACCTCCCCCTCAATATGCATCCTCCCAGTAAAAACATGAAGCAGAGGACTTTTACTTTCACAATTAAAGACATATACCTCAAAAATGGCAGAAAATGCACAAATTAGTGTTTAAAAATCACTGTAAAGCAAGAAATTAAGTGTTTGATGCTTTGCTTTTGGTTGAGGCCCAAACACCCGTTTCAAATGTGTCCCCCCAGTGTGTGGATATCCCACATCTATACTGTAAGATGGACCAGATAAGTGTTTTGCTCTCTGTGCCATTCATGCCTCGCTAAGCTGACCTGGACTGGTGTGTCAGAAGGATGTCAGCAGCATCACAATGAATAACAGTCAGATTAAACTGGTGCTCATATCCAGCAGTGTCAGCCAGTCACAGGCCCTGAAAACAGTCTGTACTATTCTGATAACGGGCTGAACATTATTATGACATATATTAAAGTATGTGTCCACCCTTGTTGGACAGTGGACCTGAATGTAAAGCTAAACCAAGGTAAAAGTAGCTTTAACGTTGCTTTATTTAGCACAGGATTGGCTATTTGTGTCTCAACCTAAAGCTTGTGTCACAAAGCTCTGATGATAGATTTGTTGGTAGAGCAGACGGTTGGTCTGTCTGTTGGTGCTTATGTCTCAGCTTTGAGTTAGAAGTTGAGTTTAAAGGAGCAGTGTGTAGGATTTGGAGGCATCTAGGGATGAGGATTGCAGATTGCAACCAGCTGAAACTTCTTACATGTGCCAATCATAAACTCCCAATCAGGATTCCTTCAGTGTTTTTACCAGGAGTCGAATTATCAGCAGAGCCTCTTCCTCTTCAAAACAAACGGACCGGGCGATTTAAACCGGTGAAAACACTGAATGAAGCAGTTTAACATTAAAAGAAATCAGTTTTTTTCCAATGCTAAATACAGTAGCTGATGCAAAATCGCGAATGACCCTATCTAGAGCCAGTGTTTGGTTTGTCCGTTCTTGGCTACTGTAGAAACATGGCAGTGCAACATGGCAGACTCCTTGGATAAGGACTCTCTCCCTATTTAGACATAATCTGCTCATTCTAAGGTAGCAAAAACAGCTTCATTCATTCATTTTCTGTAATCGCTTATCCTGTTAGGGGTCGCAGGGGGGCTGGAGCCTATCCCAGCTGACATTGGGCGAGAGGCGGGGTACACCCTGGACAGGTCACCAGACTATCACAGGGCTGACACATAGAGACAGACAACCATTCACACTCACATTCACACCTACAGCCAATGTAGAGTCACCAGTTAACCTGCATGTCTTTGGATTGTGGGAGGAAGCCGGAGTACCTGGAGAAAACCCATGCTGACACGGGGTGAACATGCAAACTCCGCACAGAAGGGCTCCCCCACCCCAGGGTTCGAACCAGGAACCCTCTTGCTGTGAAGTAACGATGCTAACAATGCTAGCCACCTAAGGAAAACACAATAAAATTTATTTTCAGGTGATCACACCCTAAAGAAAACATACTTACTATGTTTAATTTCTGCCAGTATATCCCTCTAAATCCCACACACTGGACCTTTAACTATGCTGGGTGTTACCAGGTTGACTCATCCTGCAGTGGTACCCAAGCTGTTTGGGTGATGCTGCACACACGATGCTCTGTGCAGCGTTCTGCTCGAAAGCAGTTTGTCTAGTTTGTCTGATGCCCACAGAGAGTAGGTGTGTGGGTGTGTGTGTGGCTGCCAAACCTTTTTTATTTATTCACTTATATATATATATTTTTCTTCACATCTCCTCATCTTCCACAGTGATCCAGGGAGGCCCTCTTGACAACCCTTACAGGCTGAAACAGTTCCACTTCCACTGGGGCGGAAAAGGCTGCGATGGCTCTGAGCACACTGTTGCAGGAAGGAGCTACGATTCTGAGGTCAGTGTTTGAATACTTCACTGTGTCAGTGTCTAATTACAGAAACACATTTTTGGCTAAGAAAAAAATTACCAGTATTTCCATCTGTGTATGAATGTCTTATGTGACTTGATTTTATTTATTTAACTTTAAAAGCCAGCTCTTTATCTTTCTGTCGTTCTCTCCTCCTGTTTCTCCCCTCTAGCTTCATTTAGTACACTGGAATGCTGTCAAGTACAAGACGTTTGGGGAGGCGGCAGAAGCTCCTGATGGCCTCGCTGTCCTCGGCATCTTTTTAGAAGTAAGATGTCTCTCTTAAGTGCAATCCCATTTTCTATCCCCGTGCCCCCTCTCTTCTCCATTTTGTATTAGTGTTACAGATTCACAGTTGTTTTTTACTTCACGCTGACAGAAAAAAAGATGTGGGTGGTGATTTTTAAAAGGTTATAGAAGTTGTAAGAGAAGCTAGTGGGAAAAATTCTCAGTCATAAAGCTGCGTACATGATATCCGTTGTGTATATTTGAAAAGCTAGTGCTGTTGACAGTGAGTAGAAACACATACACTCTGATATTTACAGTAATCTCTCCCTTGACCAGTGTTGTGTTTCTGAAATGTGCCAGCTTCAACAAAAAAACAAACATTTCTGATATTTTGTAGATTATATATGAAAATATAGATTCCCTTCAGGTCTCAAATCAAATCCAAAAGCAATCTTTGTCTGTTATGCAAGACAGGTGACGACCACAGATGGCTCCACACGATAACAGACGCTCTCTACATGGTGAAGTATAAGGTGAGTACTATGACTGTCTCTGGGTTTTATCGGCTGTAATATTCATGTGGTTTATGACCTGCTCTTAGCGTTATTGCAGTAATATAAAAGCTGCTGTCTTTCTGTTTTCCTTACAGGGCAGTGTCACAGATTTCAAAGGTTTCAACCCTAAGTGCCTCCTGCCCAGTAGCCTCCACTACTGGACCTACCTGGGATCGCTGACCACACCCCCACTGCACGAGAGCGTCATCTGGATTGTTGTGCAGGAGCCAATCATGCTGTCTGAAAAACAGGTGTGTGTGTGTGTGTGTGTGTGTGTGTGTGTGTGTGTGTGTGTGTGTGTGTGTGTGTGTGTTGCACTGTTCCTTTGACCACAATGCATGCCAGATTTCCAACACTTAGAACACTGTGGTCGTTATTTATTATTCCAGGTCATGTGGCATGGCCATTCATACACAGCATTAACCCCGATCTAGCTGTTTTAGCTGCGGGCCAGAAGTGGGCAACTCCTCTGTCACAGGATCTATGTTTTCCTTGACGACTACTAGAACTACATGACTGCTTAAAATAAGAAGTATACGAGGCAAACATCTCGTATTCATAATGAAAGAAAAAAGGTGCATCAGAGATATTCATATTTGATTAAGACAAATGGACAAAACAGATGTTATATTGTATCGATTCCCAACTCCACATATATGTTCAACTCTCAAGTATTACTGATTGCTTTCATATATTTGTTGCAGTCGATGATCTTTTCTCAAACATTGAGCATAGCTCAGCTCACGTCCCAGCTACATCAGCTGATCTCCAACAGCCCAATCAACTGATGGAGCAGCTGATTGATGGAAGGAAGTCAACTCATAGATCACATGATTCCTTTCTATGCAACCAATTGGCAAATCTCATTCAGGGCGCCCTATTTAAACTGCTCTGGCCTGCCTACTGTTGCTGCTTCCTCTGCAAGCCGCTTTGCAACCCAGCTCCTCCTTTTCATGCTGTGTCTGACTTATCAGTGTCATTTCTGTTTGTCACTGATGCTGCTCTGGTCTGTTCATAGGGGGTCTTTGCTGCTGTTCTCCCTGCCTTAGGCTTTCCATGTAGATGCATGGAAGGGCAGGGAGGTGTGCTATTCTTGCCTCAGGCTTTCCTTGTTTGCGCGTGGAAGGGCAGAGAGGTGTGCTCTCTCCACCTTATGTTTTCCACATAGGCGCGTGGAAGAGGCTTTCTGCGCAGGCGTAGGAAAGTTATAGGGGCCCCAGAACAGAGCCATACCGCTAAATGTAATACTGCAAATGGACATAATTTGGTCCTCACTGAAGTTCAGTTTTTAAATATGAAAGAGACCAACTGAATTTACTTTTTGATCAAAAAATATACTATGTAGGATTTTCCTAAAAACAGTCTATTGACTCTATACAGAGGTAATCCCTCTCAATCATCACTTATGACTCACTAGTAGTGTGTGGCGGTGTATTTTCCTGCAGAGACTCTGCCCTCTGCCTGTATTTTCTTTTTTTTCTGCTTATTTTCTGTGCTTGGGACGTTTATGTGCGTGTACTGTCACACCACTCAGGTGAGGTTGAGGCTTTATAAAAAGTTAGCGACCATGTGCCAGATCATGAGCAGCAGGCATCCAAGAGACACAGTGCCCAAAAAATGCAAATAAAGTGAGGCGAAACACCCAACAAAAGTGAATCTGAGGTTGGCTTTTACTTTTACTCTTTCTGTCAAGCGTGTTTACAAACAGCAGCTGACAATCCTGCACAGTATTACTTTAAATAAACACAGTTGTACCAGGGGAAGGACGCTGTATGTTTTCGCTGTAAGTCAGTGGAGCTTAAGGCACTGATGCTGCAGTTGATCGGTCAGTTGTGACGTCCATGTTTCCCTGCCTGCATAATGTTAAGCTACATGCTCCACTAGGCTCCAAGGATCCTCCGCCTCCTTTGTTGTCAAATCAAAGTTCAGCATCAGTGGATCAGTATGCCACGTTTGAGTCATGGTGGGCTTTACCTCTGTGCTGTAGCATGTTCAGAAATTTACTGTTTGGCCCCAGTATAATGCTATTTTTATCAAGAGGCAAGCACAAGAGCGAGCATCATTCATGGGGGATGCCGTGTGCAGGGTTGACTTGTTTTTATCCTCCCCTCCTTGCACTGAATTTAATCAGAAAGTTTAGGCCTGGTAACCCCAGGTTGCTGACAAGTTAAGCTGAAAAACTGGATGTCTTGCAGCACATGCCTTCCAGGTCCCCCTGTGAGCTGGCCCTATGGCGACTGCTGCCAGCCTCTGGATTATACTCTCCCACTTTGTTGATCTTTGCTAGTCTAGTTCCCCATTTTTAACTCCAGCAATCTACATGAGGAATCAGGGGTTTTAATGACAGCGGCACCTCGGGGTGTAGCCACGAGCGATCCGTCTGTGAACCAATGTGTGTTAGCATAGCTGGGGGCGAGGCGTAAGCTGGGCAACTGGCCCCACAACCTATGCCTCCAGGCCTCAAGCCTTTGATCCCCTCCAGCTGATTATCCTGATGGATGGACAACTGGATGTGTGCAGGGCTTTAATTGAGAAATGCTTGCATGGGGACCCAGCAGGGAAAAGCCCTTATATAACAAGGCATTATTTTGTTTTTCATTTCCCCTCATATTGGTCGACATGGAGCTTAAAGGGAAAAACAAAAAAGAAGGTGGGACGTGTGAGGAAGTTTTATAAAGGAGCATGAGTTAGATAATTAGTCTGGTAACATTCAAAATTTTATGTGAAAAAGTTTGATTATGATACAATATTGTATAGATTGTTTGGACAATGTCACAATGTTCGTTGATATCACAAAGTCTGACATGCTATGATTTTGATTTGATTAAATTCAGGGACAATATGAGACAATATCAGTGTACGTACTCATTGTCTTTTTCTTGGCTATGTGCCATTATCTACCTGGCGCTAGGCTGCTAGCACTGTTTGAATATTTAGGAAGGAGCTGTGCTTGGATGGAAATGGTGACATAAAATAAGACAGGATAAGATAAGATAATCCCTTATCCACAGCAGGAAAAGCCATATATAAATACATACACATAATATAAGTAAACTGTACAGAAACAAAGAGCAGTGTAATCAGCAAACAGTATAAAAACACAAAGCCATATAATTAGGAAGCATCAAAAGGAAGCAGAATATAATAGACAGACTAAATGGCTGATTTTACTGACTACTATTATTGACAGATGGAAGTATAGATATTGCACAACAATACTGATATTGCACCTAAGTGATTTAATTGTAAGCAGTAAAAAATAAAAACAAGTAATAATAAATAGACAGGCTGAGTGGCAGAATTAACATTTACATTTACATTGCATGACATCGATTGTGACATGGGAATTTCAAAATAAAGGCGCATCTTAAAGATGACCATTTATAGATGTTTTCATTTTGCATATATGATATTAAATCTTGGTATTTGATTCAATATATCAATCCAGATCGATGTATTTTGACACCTCTTCTATGTCTGCGTAGCCAAACCTAGAAATAGAGTATCCATCTGTACCATAGACCTTCAATGACATTCATTTTCCGTAAACGCGTATCCTGTTAGGGGTCACGGGGGGCTGGAGCCTATCCCAGCTGACACTGGGCGAGAGGCAGGGTACACCCTGGACAGGTCATCAGACTATCACAGGGCTGACACATACTGTAGAGACAGACAACCATTCACGTTCACATTCACCTACCACCAATTTGGAGTCACCAGTTAACCTACCCTGCATATCTTTAGACTGAAGTTAGAGAACCTGGAGAAAACCCACGCTGACACAAGAAGAACATGCAAACTCAGCACAGAAGGGCTCCCCTACCCCGGGAACCCTCATTCTGTGAGGCGACAATGCTTACCACTGCACCACCGTGACACTCTGTCCAAAAATAAAATAGTAGTATTCAGAGAGGGACAAATACATTGTTGGGTTTGGTCTTCTAATGGGATTTGTTGACCATAGCATCCAAAAAAAATCACCACACTTATCCTTTTAACATGCTCACAGTGTGTAGTGTGCAGCTGAAGTTGTGCACGGAGCTTTTTTTAACAAACAAATTCATTTTCTTTGCAAACATATTAAGAGTAAACTCTGTCCATCTGTCTCTCCCGATGCAGCTGGGCAAATTTAGAACGCTTCTGTTCACTGGAGAGGAAGAGGATCAGAGGACACGCATGGAAAACAACTTCAGGCCTCCCCAGCCTCTCAAAGGAAGGAAAGTGCGCTCCTCCAATTAATGTGACCCCAAGAGATCTGCGGGCGTAGACAACAAAGGCTCTTTTAGACAACGCTGAATGCATTACTTTGATTGTACTGTTTTACCTCATGGTAGCTTGTCCTGAGGATTGCTGATTTTCTTTGTACAGAAAGGTAATTCTCATCACTGCCAGCACCTTAAGATGCATGCGTCCCTCTACTGGTCAGAAGCTCCAGGGGCAGACGGAAGAATCAGTTATTGAATGATTAAGGGAAAAATAAAAGGGATGTAGAAAAGAAATACAATATTAACACTGCAGATTTGACTACTGTGTGCTATTTGTTGATATGAGCTATATGTTGATGAAGATTCAAAGGGTGGATGTGTACATGTATCTTTATAGCTGTTCAAGGAAAACAAGTGCTGCTGTGGCAAGCTCTTGTAAGGTGCTATAGAATTTAATATTATATGTGTATGTATCTAGTATGTCTGTTTACCCGTGCAGTCTGTTGCTGTTTGCAGACTGACATCACACCGCTCTGCCATCTGCAGATCCATGACTTCGGCCTCCCTACTGATCCCGATTGATCCCATGTTGATCCGGCCTGTTGCTGGTGGATTCCCAGTCCTTGTGGCCATAGATCCTTTCCAGTCCCAACAATCCCAACTGGAGGTTGGATTGGATTAGAGCTGCCTTTGCTTAAACTGCTCTGTTTGGCCATGACGTAGGACATGAAAGTCTCAGGTCCTTGAGAGCTCAAGAGACGGACTAATATCACCACAAGCAGCTGTTATTTTAAGCAAAAACCCTCTTTAAACTCAAGCAGCCCAAACAACAAGCCATTGAATTCAATATTTCAATTAAGCTTCAAATCTCTGTCTTTAAACTGCATCCTGCCTCAAGAGTTGTGTTTCCTGGTTTGGTGTTTTTACTATGCAGTAGGTGAAGCACACGGTCATTACCAGCTCACCTCTAAAGCTCCACTTGTCAGAGAAGCACATGCACAGTCCAGTATGTACATGCCTGACTGAGTATCTCACTTGAGAGAGTTATTGCAGCTTTGTGTAATGTATGTAGATGGACTTGGATTTTACTACTATAGAGATAGATACTGTACAATAAAACGCACACATGGAGAATGGCACCTCTGATTGTTTGTTGATGTGAAAGAACATTCAAATTGTAATTTATGGGTGGTCTGGATATTTTTGTAATGCATTCAAAATGTTTGCTGAATGAAATAAAATTCAATGTAACTTTGTTTTAAGATGTCTTTTTCTCCCATTTGAAGCCAGACCGACATTTACAAATACACAGATCCTCTCAACCAAACACTGCACATTTCTGATCTTGTTTATTTCATAGTGTTTCAAAACCAGACAAACGGCAAACGGCGACAGAGATGACTGTTTCTCCTCTTGCTAAAAAGCATTGTTCACCTTCTTTGTTCCAGCTGCTATAGCTGAACCTTGTACCCAGTATCTACAATATGTTTTTGGACAAAGGAGCCATTCAAGCAAATGTTTAAACTCACTCTCACTGATCAGAGGTGGCAATACTGGGCTCGAGGTAATTAGTAGCCAGGTTTTGGCCTGCAGCGGTGAGGGACAGAAAGAAGGAACGCAGACTGTGATCACGGTCAATTATTTACCAACTGTGTTCACTGAGCCTGTTTTATTTGCCCCTTAAATTCAGCATATTAGAGTGTTTGTAGTTAATATCATCAAAAGACTACCCATAGGATGTGACTGTAATGTGGAGTGAGGTCGTTACACCTGGTTGCTTCTATAAATGTGTCTCGGTTTTTAGAATGGTGCAAAGAAAAACCAGTTTCCTTTTCACATTTGGATGTAAAAAGGAATTTCTAGGAAACTAATGCCATTTTTGCCATTCAGTAATGTTCAGTTTCAACAGTAAGGAGTATATAAAAAGTATAATTTGAACTTCTTTCTAAAAACCTTATTTCATTGAAGTCTGTGGCTTCAACATGTAGCTACAACATTTGTCCAGCAGATGGCAGGATGGAGGTATATTTGCAGACCAAAAACCTGGATTTTGTATTTTTATATTTGTGGGATTTGGATTGTTTACCAAGATAATGACTGTGACAAAAAATAAATAAATAACTGCTTTGGAGATTAGCATTTAATTTGATTTAACAGATTTAAGATCAGTAAGATGCTTCTGAGGCAGGATTGTATACAATATAGAGAATAAGAATAAGGATAGCATCACTAAATCATATTAAGTTTTTAAAAGATGAGGCCAGATGAAACGCAAGGAAACCACAGAATACAGATTTGCATGTACATTAAACAAAGTAAGACACAATTTATTTAAAATTAAGTCTTCTTTTTACTTTATACTGGACTTGTGAGCTTTATTTTTCTCCACAGACACATTTTAATTCAATTTTCAGGTTGTTTACACAATGAATTTAGCTTGTCCCAATCTTCCAGTAGGTGGCAGCATCCACTGTCTGTTGTATCACATGTACTCCAGACACAAGGTTTGAATTTTAAAAAAGTAAAAATAACCCACAGACAACTGTACAGCAGCTCGGATACATGGAAATGGCTTCATTTGGCAATCACATGCTGTGTTTCATAGAAAATGGCTGACCACAGCAGAAACACACACCCTACATCCAAAGAGACAGCATATTCTCTGCTATCAGTAACACTTGACTTTGCCTTTGTCCGTCCTCCATGCCACTATAAGCATTGTTTGAACTGAGAGGTCACATTACCCCATCAGGTTTCATTTCCATCTAATTGCTGACGGCTGTGGAAAAATTCAGTTTCAGGTTAATGAATCGGGAATGAAAGTGGGTGTGTGTGAAGTATATTTAACACATATACTCAAATAATCTTTCCAAAATAGCATCAGGGAGCTTTATTGAGACCGAGAATACCTGAGCAGGCACATCATCCTCAGCCACAATCGATGTGCCATGTAATATGATATTACAGTCAGGCCTCAGAAATAGAGTCGGTCACACGTATTTTTAGCATCAGGATATCTATACTTGCTTGTTGTAGTGATTTTTCCCAGACACAGCAACATCTGAGCAACTTGTGAAATATAAATCTGCGGGACAAACGAGCAGCAGGAAAAGTTGCTGGACAGGCAGAAGAATTTAGTTTCCCATAAGACGTCTGAATGAGCTACATATTTGTTTAAATGATGAGAAATGTATTAATTATTGAATGGAGGCTGCAGATGTCCTTTACTTTCCTTTTTTAGGTAGCCAATTATTGTTTTATCTAGGTCAAACATGTATGTCTACCCATGTCTACAACCCAAAGGTTTCACAAAATTAAAATCAAACTACTAGTATACTGTATACAGAGGCCAGTATCTCAAGCACTCCATTAATTTAACATGTCAAAGTCAATTTAGTTATGAAGAGCAGGCTAACATTCATCTTGTGAGAGAGTTAAAGATGTCTCTTTATTAGTAGTCATGCATAATCATCAAAATGTACTCAGACTATCCAAAGTAGAAGTACTTGTGCTGGAAAATGGTTCATGTCAGTGTCATATCATCATCTACATATTATTGGATTATTATTAGTGATGCATTAATGTGAGCAGCATGTTATGGTGCAGCTGGTTGCAGGAGGAGCTCATTTTAATTTATATACTGATAAGTAGATAGACCTTTAGCAATGCATAGTATTCCATAAACGTATCACAGGTATTCTTTGTTGAAAGACGTGATCTACAAAGTAACTAGCAACTGTAACTGTGAAATAAATGTAAATACTTTTCATTTGTACATTATCAGCAGGTATGCAGAAACTTTACGTTTATCAACAATGCTGTGGTGAAGTTGCTGTTAGGTTTAGGCACCAAAAAATTACCTAGTTATGGTTCGGAAAAGATCACGTTGTGGCTTAAAACACCCAGGTTTGGTCGCTCAAGCATCATGTGGGAACGCTGCAATTTTCTGCTCTAAAACACCAGGGTTTGGTCTCCTGTCACGCCATCCACCCTCCCCTTCACCTCCCACTGACAAAAGGCAGCCTATATATTATGTCACTTCAGAAATGTTGATATGATACATATGAAACATACATATGTATAGTACTTGTGGTTTGCAGAAATGTACAATTTAAACATTTTCTTCTGACGACTAAACTGATCAAATTTCCCTCTGAGATTTGGTGGATTACAGGTTCAGCGTAAAGTTGCATCAAATTAAAATAATTACATAAAGTGCAAATTCCTCAAAATTGGATTCAAGAACAGCAGCCTACTTGAATAATGTACTTAGTCACATTCCACCACTGCTGATGAATCTGAAAGATGTGAGCATTTACAGGACAGCAAGGGATTAACATAAAATGCTGCTCATAATGGGAAGGAGTTTGACCCATGATGAGGACAAGAGTCAAAATATCCCGACCTCTGCTGCTTTGATTTTCACCCCTAACCATATGAAGGTGCATTACTACATTGCTGTAAAGTCTCTTTAATTATCTGATTTCATACAAAATACAATAGACTTTTTTGACAGTCATGAAGCTGCAAAGGCTTCAACCACATGTTCCACTAAAACCACCACTAATCTAATCTAAACTGCTGTATCTAACCTTCTAATCTCAGTTTTTATGACACCACAGTCCTCACACACTGAGCTGCTTCTTCTGTTTTAGCAGTAAAAGCTTGAAAACAGAACACCCCACTCCCAAATCCTTTTAAGTTTCCCAATATTGTCAGGACAGCGTCTCTATCTGGCAATCAGGCGACACCGCCAACGGTCCAGTTGCCATGGATACAAACAGCACATGTGGCACAACACAATTGCTGGCCGGCTCATATCTCCCCCTACTTGTCTATGAGCCCGTGATCCGTCACCGTCACCCTGTCAGAAAATAAAACCATACTACAAAAATATCCAACGCATCTTTCCCCTAAACACCCCTGCAGCGACACGTGTGTGTTTCTGATTCATTAGGGAGCTTTATTTAGCAACATGTTATCTATTCTTCAGTGGACAGGCCTGTGATCTCCGACCTATTCCATCCAAACCACACACACACACACACACACACAGCACCTGTCTCCTCTGGATGCTGATGTTTGGCCTTCACCCAGGTTCAGGGTCAGGGTTTTAGGGTTGAACTGTAACAGTTCACCAAACAATATACACCTTTTATGGGTTGTGTATATACACCAAATAACATTAAGGTTGTCAGGCAGTGGCCTTGGTTCACAGAGTGGATTATAAATCACAGCAGAAGAGAAGAGATGAGGTTCCCTCTCTTGGGCGCTCTGTTGGTGGTCTGTTATGATAATTAAAGAAAACAGAGCTTCGCTGTCATGGGAGAGAGGTCACGATCTGTAATTCTATACTTGGCTGTCAGCCCGTGCACCATACATCAAAGACTTTGATGTATGGACTATTTTTTAGAAAATATCTCTTAGCTTCCTCTGGCCATATGATTTTGGCCTCTCTTGGTAGACCTACGGTAAAAGTTTATTGAGACTTGTCTCCATCTATGACAGTCACGCCCCGACCCCTGACATCTGATCTTGACAGTGTGGCGTTACCCAGCATTGAGCCATGTCATATTTTAGTGGGCAACTGACACCTACATGATCTTCAGGGAACTCATCTGACTTTCCCCAGTGACCCTTGAGTCAAGCCAAGATCTCAGTGTTTGCACAGAGCGTCTATAGCAACAGACACGGTCAGCGCTGCATCACGACTCAGTCAACCCCTATTTATTTCATACACGACATCTGTTTAAAATCAGTGTCACAAACATTTGGCTTACTGGGGAGATATGTAAAACTAACTTCGGTGGAGTTAAGAATCGGGGATTTCTATTCAGAGCATAGTTGATGAGAGCTGATATAAACCAGTGGTCACAGATATTATAATAAACATTACCTGAAACTGGCTGGACAGCTTTTTGCTTTATTGATGTCATTTCCTCCGCAGGAATCACTAAAGGCCAAACCATTTGTCAGTATTAAGCACTGACATGATGCATTTCAGAGGCATCTTTTTGGCAGCAGTGCAGATTTTTTTTTATGGTGTACCATCAAGCTGACACACTACATAAATTTCAGTGTAATGCCACCCTGTAACATTGTGACTGTTGATCATTAGACATCATGTTTTCATGAGTGTGACCTACTCAGTGACTTTTTAAGTACTAACAAGACTGTAGTTATGCTCTGTGAGACTTGGGCACAGTGATGCTTGGAGCCAAGTGCTAATGTTTGTATGTTAACACAGTGACAGTGTTAACATGCTGATGTTTAGCAGGTAATATTTACCAGTTTCACCATCTTGGTTTTACATTTTAGCAAACTAACATTTGCTCATCAGTTCTCTTCATTTGTCAAGGGATTATTAGGCACATTAACCAGTAACAAACCAAACATTCCAGCATGTCAACCCACCATCATCCAACAACACAATACATAAATATCATCCAGACATAAACACAAACATTATCAGGCACAAAAAAAGAGACATAAACCTTCCACAAACAATGAACCCAGAGATATCCACAACAGAAAGGAAATACAAAGCACAAACACAGCCCCCTGGGTACAAGACATGATACGTAAATCCAAACAAGACAAAATCTACATCTACATGAATCAGTGCCAAAGACTATTTGATCCAGTTCACAGACCAATAGTCCAAACAACGCGGAGTGAGAGGGATCCTTCATAGGTTACTTCTCTCTTCTTATCCCACGCCCTAAAGAGATACTCAGAGGATGCAAGAACATTATCAAAACATATTTTCAATTATAGGTGATAGAGTAAAAGAGAAATGGGAAATTAATTGCAAATTAGTATAACAGCTGAGGATTGGAAACATTCATTTAGAGAAAAAATGTAATATCACACAGTCCAAATACTGGAGATGGTTTGCTTAGAAAGTGAATATGAGATGTTTTCTATCCCTGAAAAAATATGGGAAATGTTGCCCCTCAGCGAGAACTTACAGCTGGACAGGATGTGGAGAACTAACAGCAAACTATACTCACATCTTTTTCCTCTGCCCAGTGTTAAAGCTCTTATGGGACGAGGTTAAGAGAACAATACAATTCATATTGGGAATCAGAGGCCAGGCCCAACGTCAAGCCATCAAAGCCCTGTCCAGTGCTGCTGAAAGGGCAAGTCAGTGGCTTTGGATCAGGAGGAAAGACGACGAAGTCAACATCAAGGGGTGTGAGGAAAGCCCAATCCCAATACCCCCCTTGTCCACTACTAGGGTGACCATATTTTGATTTCCAAAAAAGAGGACACTCGGCTGGCCACGACATAGCCAACTTAAATGATACTCGCAGTTTACTCAAAGATGCCTTATAATTTTAATATATTTAAAATTTATATGTATGGATAGAAAATTCAGTTATATTACAAAATAATATCTCTCAAAGACAGAAATTCAGATAGGCCCCAATAGGGGACACATACACACACTAGAGTGTGGCGATCCGAGCCCGACGGTACCCGACGGGTCGGGCCGGGTTTGGTCAAAAATGTAGCTATAAATTGTATTCGGGCTCGGGTCGGATTCGGTCAGCTTTCAGTGAAAATGTAGTGTAAAAATAAATAAAATCCTATTGTCTGTCCTGTTTATTGCTTGGGCACTGTTATTTACGTGACAACACCTGAACATAACACACACAGACACACATTGGCTGTTTGTTTCTACCTCTCCCCTCTCTGAAAGTCTCGGACCTCCTGCCGCCAGCCTCCGCCTTGATTAAACGTTGAGAATAAAATAAAAGAGGGAGACAGGTTTTTCCTATTTTATTTTATCTTATTTTGTTTTATTTCTCCCTCTCCTCTCGCTGGAAATGTCGGACCTCCCGCCTCCCGCTCCCGTCTCAAACACAGAGGTCTCCCTCTCCGCAGCTGAGCACCCATGGAGCATGCCCGGCCTGTTAAATAGCCTGTAACCACTGTGTGACACAAACTCAGTGCTTTGGTCATTAAATAATGTTGGGCTCGGTTCGGGTTCGGATAGAAATATGCTGCCCGTGCCGCACTCTAACACACACACAAACACACGGAAAACCGGACATTATCATCAATTTATAAAAAAACCCCGGATGCCCCGGATGCCCCGGATGGCCCGGACGGGACGTGAAAAGTGGACATGTCCGGGCAAAAGAGGACGTTTGGTCAGCCTATCCACTACCCCTAGCCCTTGCCTACTACCCCTTGGCCCTCAAAATGAAGCAACAAGGGGTAGGGGATGAAATCTTTCCCTAGGAATTGGGACACCACTCACTACGTCACCGCGTCAGTTACGTTCACGCATACGTAACTATTTTAAACAGGAGCCATCTACATTTCCAACCGGCATCTACAATGGAGTCTCCGGTTGAGCTCATCCTACCTATCGCGTTTGCCGCATTCATCATGCTTTGTTTGATGAACGACAGACGACAGGGGACTTCTGCTAGCTAGCTAGCTAGCTAACCAGCTAACATTACGAGGCAGCATAGTTACACTAGCTGTGTTATCGTAATGTGAAAAGTCAGACAATTTTGCAGAACAGGACAGATGACAGACGCCAGATAGCGCAAGCTAGCTAGCTAGCTAACAAGCAACCTGACGACGGTAACGTTAGCTATGTATGAACTTTTTTCCCCGTCTCTTGCTCGGTGGTAGCCATGGTGACGTCTACCCCTCGCTGGCAAGTCAGCATCTGAAATCCCTCGCTCCGAAGGGCTAGTTTCATACCCACTACCCTTCGTTATGCCCCCTACCCCTACACGCAAAAGGGAATTGGGACACCACTACCCCTCGCGGGAACGCGCAAATGTAGGGGTAGGACCAAGGGGTAGGGCTAAGGGGGGGTATTGGGACGAACCCGAAGGAGCTAAAGCAGAGGGGAGCACACCTGGGACGCCAGTTGTTGCTGTTGAACCCTCTGGAGGTGTCGTGGGCCTATTCAGTGAAACACCCATGAAGGAGGGCGCCCACCTTACAACTCCAATGAAACCGTAGCTCCTTCAACCACCCATACCTGTGATGACATCATCATCCCCACCTACGTCTCTCAAGGTATAAACAAGGATTGTAACATCTAGTCCCATTCAGGTACGTGGCCAGGCGTAAGCTTGGATCAGGGAGGAGGACGCCCCTGCCATGCAGAGTCCATGGCACTGTGGATGACAACATCATATCCTGTGTTTGTAAAACTAAATAACACTTAGAGATAGAAAACATACCTGGAATTAAATCATGTGGACAGATACAACAGAATGAAGTGTGTGTGGCAGCCATGACACAGGTGTCAAGGACATGGAAAAATCCAATTACACAACAACAATAGAACAGATTATTAAAAAGGAGAAATTAACTTTCACAGTTAGAGATGATTTTGAGAAATGGAACAAATTATATCCCAACAGCAGAATACACAAAATGACATACTGTTTTGTGACGGGTATGAATTGCCTGTCAGTTGCGAGACTATGCAGGAAGCTTTAACTTACACAAAAAAAAATATGCAGTGGACTTAGTCATGATTTGCACAAAATATTTGTGTATTCAGTCAAATTCAAATCAGGAATATGAACATTTTAAAACAATATTTGTCATAAATCTTGATATAAAGGACAGCATTGAAGCTTCTTTACTGTAACTGAACCCCCCTTGACCGCAATTAGTCAAGTACTGGTTACTGCTATTTATTGCCAAATGTTCAGGGAAGTTGTTGCATGCTATTTTAAAAGTTCCCTGGCTAACCGAGTAGCCCTGCTTGGAGAGATACACTGATCTGGACTCCACTTTCATAAGGCAGGTGTCTAACTCAGCGACATTGTGTACACAACCAGTGTTAACATTCCTCGCACTTTCCCATCAGTAGTTGGACTCTAGCATCTGGTGGAGGTGCCAGAGGAAAAGTAAAGGGATCAGTTATTATAAGTCTTCCTGAGGGGAACAGGACAGCAACACATCTCTAGATCAGTGTCACATGCACTTATTCCTGTACCACCTTACAAAACAATTCTGGTCAGAGATCATTTTGTCACACTTACACTAAGATCTGGAATGAGATCCCACACTACATTAAAGCAATAACCTTTATTACACATTTCAAACATGCATATAAACACAATCTGATGGAAGGACATACCTGCAACCACTGATTTAAACCCCATATACCATTTTACTCACTCCACTTTAGTCCACTACTCTACATTGTCTATGTAGCTGCCTGTGTTGTGTTGTTTTGCCTCTGTTGATTGTTTAACATCAGGAACAGGAACCTGCTGAAAACCAGTTTTTAACTGAGTCAGGCCAGTTTTAACTGTAACACACACGGTTACGTTTAATTCCTTTCCTGCTTTCCTGTATAAATAAATGAAATGAAATGAAATGAAAATGAATGTGTGTACCAAATGTCAGCAATCCATCCAACAGTTGAGACATTTTACTGCACATATCTGAGGATCATGGATATCTGAACAAAATGTGGTGATCCATGCAATAGTTTTTGAGATATTTCAGCTTTGACCAAAAGTGGTGGCTCAACCAACAGTAAACAAACCACTGCCAGCATGGCTGAGAATAAAACTTCACAGACGCTGCTATAATATTACAAAGAAAGTAGAAAGAGAACATCAAAAACTGGACAGTGACTCAGACACACTAGTTTAATATGAAGGGTGCCTGTCTTAATAGAGCTTGGTGAAGATGAATGAAACAATGTGCATGCTTGGTCTTTGAAATTCATAACAAATCATACGTTTAATCTCAATTCAAGTGAAGCAGTTGAAGTCAACCTGTTCAAAGCTTCATTTGAAATCCATCCCCAGACAGACTAATTAAAGAGTGACCTGATAACTTAATGGGTCTGACTGGGATAGACCCATGTGATCATCACTGTCTGACTCTCTGGATTGTTTCCAAAAACATCACAGGCCTTTGGCCAGTTTGATCTGCTACAACTCCCACAACCAACCACCAGCGACACATTCAAGTCAGAGGGGTCAGTCATGCACCCAGAAGCGTCACAAGTTTCCAAGATCCCTGTCCCTCAAGCCCACTGGGTCAAAAATAGTCCCTGTTAGCCTTTTATAAATCAGAGTGTTGCTATAAAAAGCCTTTGGCTGACCAGAACCCTGGGCTGAAGCCACAACACCCTATCTTTAGCTTTATTTATGTCCTGGTGTTGACAGTGCCACTTGCAAAGCTTTCCAGTCACCGTTCAATAGGTCACATGTGTGCCGAGCCCTCAGCCCCCAGTGTTGGAAAGCACCGTCGAGTAAAAACCGTAATCAGAGGGCCTACAGCTCCAGCCGGCCTGCGTCCCTTACAGAAACAAACCGCCTAACAGCTGCTGAGTTAACGGCCTGATGATTCTTGCCCTCAGATTCTTTCCATCCACTTAGTGTTTATGGAGCTCTCATCTGATGACAGATAAGCATGTCCACTATTGTGAAATGATGATTAGCATTATGTCACATGACGAGAACTATTGTTACACCAGTGCTGTAAAAATAGAAAGACCCATAACTGTGGCTTTATTTGAAATGCCACTGTCTTTATCTTTTTTTATTTGTTGCATATGAATGCTCATCCTCGGCTTTTCCGCTGAAAGCTTCAGCCCCTCGTACTTTCACTGCTGCAGCACACAGTCTTGTCACGTGGATAGCATCTTACTCAGGAGTTCAAAAAAGCAGACAGCATGATCAGAAAGCTCGTTTGTATCATAAAACAAGACATGAAAAGAGGAATGGATGAATGCAGGATCAAGACAAAGATGACATACAGATGAATATAAGGTGAGAACAAAGGAATATGTTCTACCTGACATACAGTATTGTGTGTGGCTCTGCAGTTTAAGTGAATGGAACAATTATATTTCATAGATGAGTCATTCAGTGTCCTCCAGTTCATCCTGTTCAGGTAAATTAAATGTATGGAGAATAGAGAATGGATGTATTTGCAGGAAATGAGATTATGGTCTGGCTCACGGGTTACATTTAAAATATTTTTTTGTCAGTGCAGGGCCTTTGTTGGAGCCTTGTGTTGGCGTTTCTCTCCGCTCACACAATGCATACTGAGGTTGGCTCAAGTTCCCCTTGACCCTGAACAGGATAAACAGTTTAGAGACCATTTGTCTGCAAGACTGCAATGAATGAAAGGCAGCAAAACACTCCGGACAAGTATCTATTAAAATGTACAACACAATGCCACAGCATAACACATGAGCAACTGTAATGAATAGCCCACGCTAAACCTGCAGTTTCAAGATAAAAGGAAACTGCAGTATAGAGGAGTTCCTTCTTTGCAGCTGAGATGTCAGTTAATTGCAACATCCTGATCTTCTGTCCAAACTGAGACTGAGAAATGTCATGGCATTAATGTATTATTAGTGCTGGCTTTTAAAAATGCTTAGCTTCATTTGGTATGTTTCATCCTTTTAAAATCTATATGTCTGGCTCAATGTTTATCCACCTGTCCTGTTCATGTGCTTAGATGAACTATCAAAGTTTCCCTACAAGAGATTAACCCATGGCAAGAAACTTCACGAGTTTGAGCATGTTTTATTTCAATCTTTATTGCACTAGACTCAGTTTAATGAGCCTAATAAGCATATTATGCGTTGATATATGGAGCTACATTAGGGTCAAAAGTTTTGTACTTGAAAAAATAAAATTTGAAACTGAAAATTCATGTGTTGATCTTGAATCTTTGAAAAATACAACAATGTATTCAAAATAAAAATAAGTGTATGAAGTGTTTTTTCAGGTTAAATATAATTTTGATTCACTTTGGTAATTCTTTTGAATGAATAATTTATTTTCACTTTTCACTTCCATATATATTTTAACATTTGAGGTCTTATTTTTTTCAGTTGCATGTTTTATATTTTCAGATTCAGATCTTATTTTTTACAGTTTCAAATCTTATTTTTTCACTTTCAAATCTTTTTTTTCAGTTTCAGACTTTTGACCCTGATGTGGCGTGGGGGGCGTGGCATCAACTGAGAGGGGTGTGGAATCATGAGTGACAGTGCCTTCAGGGAACGTAGGAACTAATACAGTTCTGACTCAACACTTACATACACCATATTCATGTGATTGGCAGTGTAAAAATTGATGCCAGTGACAAACTTCCATTTAGAAATCTGTTTTAGACAGTACTGAGCACCAATTGCGGACCCTAATGTAGCTCCATATTGATATACTATAGTATATGTTTTCTTTAATGGTTGAGGTCCTTAGAGTTTCTAGAGGAGGAGTTTATCCAGGCTCCCACTTCTTTGGGGTTGGCTGGGTGGAATGTTGGAGTATGTTTCTATGCATAGTTTTATGCTCGCTTCAAAGCCAGACTCTATTCACAAAAACAATAACCTTGCCATACCTTTACCTCGCTGAACACGGGAGCTGCTGATCTAACATTACAACCCAGTCTCACTCCGAAGTTGTCAAAATCTTGCGCTTGGGCAGTGACTTGTGATGTCAGACACTGATGATAAAAGCTTTCCTGTAACGTCAGCATGATATGCGACGTCGGGGGAAACGCAGCAGGACAAGAACGAACGTTAAGACAGCAAAGTCCAATTTTAGTGATGGAAGGGTCCAACAAACATTAACTTTCACCTGGGAGAGCGGTGTTTGCGTCCCGTAAGATTGTGAAGCTAAACCCTGTTCTTTTTTCCTAAACCTAACCAACCATTGTGTATTTTAAAAGAATACAAGACATGTAACAGGCAGAACGCACCCAGGGTACTTTTAAAGTCGTATCTGGAAGTGGAAGATTTATGACCAATTGCGATATGGGACAAGGTCGGAGTGAGAATGTGTTGAACATTACCTTGATTGGAGGCAGCTCCCATGTTAAGCGAGGTAAAATTATTGTTTTCGTCAATGGATTCTGGCTTTGAAGGAAGCATTAATAAGTTTCACTTTCAGTTCAGTTCCCCATTGGAAAGGGCTGTCTGTGTGGGAGGAACTGAGCATACGAGTGGATAAAGGAGTCCTCAATCAGAGGCCTGAGTTGTGTGAGAGTTTGTAAGCTGAAACGTGTCAGTGACTTAAATTTATCAATAATTTTCTCTATCTTTGGATTCTGCGTTCACCATGAATTCAACAGTTCGTTTGGGAGTTGAGGACCGGTCAGCGCTGTGCACTTCAAATTTAAAGGAAACTCTGAGTAAAACTGAGTGTGTTACTACTCCTCCACGACCTTTCCTTCTCATCCTCTCTCCTCCCAACCCTTCTCTCATGTGTTTTGTCGAGAATATTACAGAGCAGAGTTTGCCCACACAAGGACAGCAAGGTCTCATCCCACTCAAGCTTCAGTTCATGACTGATGGCAGAGGCTGCATTCACAGTGAACAGAGATAGTGTAGGTGGACTGTGTCTATGTGTGTCTGTGTCTGCATGTGTGGGCTTGCTACTCTCTCCTCAAGACCGCAGCATTGTTACACTAAAAGCCTCAGAGCCTCCGAATGTGGGCGCTGCCACATCTTAATGTACAAGTGCCTGTTGCTCTCTCCTCAGTGTCTTCATGAAATGATTAGTTCAACCCGTGTGGTGAAAAGGTGGCCATCGTTTCTATTTATAATCCCGTATTGAACCTTGCATTGTATCTGTGTTGAGTCTGAGGAGTGTAATCATGCAAATTCCTGTGCCAGGATGAAGATGTGTCAGTGCTTGTAGATGATGTGTGTGGGATGAGTGAGTCTGAGAGAAATGAATGATTGGAACATTTTCATCTAATTGTTTGGCTGCTAATTTGCAGTTTCTGCTGCTGTCACTTTTCAGGAGATGGAGGTCTGAGGATGCTCTACAGCGACTTTCTTCTTTATTATAAATACATAAATAATAAAGAAGAATTTTGATTTTCCATTTCTTCCTAACTGTAAAATAACTGAGAAGAGAAGTAAATGGACTACGTGGATGTTGAGGTGAAATTATTTTGTCAACTGTTTCTGTTGTCAAGAATCAACTTTAAACGGATATTTTAAGACATCATGGACGAGAAGAGTTGAGAAAAAAAAAGAAAATTTGAACGTCTATAATTCCATCTGCTGATGAAGATCATGTGGTCAGCTAGAAAGCTCCAGAACAGCTATTGAATATGTATATATACATGTTTTTTCAATTAAAGATACATTATTCCAGAGTAAAAAGTCACATTAAAATCATGAAAAGTGGAATTTTGCCTGAGTAAACCGATACACAAAAGCCTTTTTGTTGTTACCATAGAAACGGGTTGCTGGGTAATAAAAGCGAGGGGGTAAAAAAGACATGAAGGAGATGATGATAAGAAAGCCAATTTTCATCTGCTTTTGTGTCCTTTGTTTCTTTTTCTCATGTCAGACTCATTAACTGCTCTTTCACATGAGCTGTGATTTTTTTCAGGAGTAACTTGTACCATTTTCATGATGCTCTCATCAGCACCTTTTGGATATTGAATCATTCAGCACCTTTTGTCCTGATCCCTGATTTGAACCTTTTGTGATCCTCGTCTCTTTCACTGTCCTCTCCACTTGTAGAGCACACTTTGCTCAGGGTCTCCATCACCCTCACGTGGCTTTTATACGAGTACTGCGTGGAATATATTAAAGCAGTGATCATACATACTGTAGTGTGCTTTCTCTGTTGTCCTGTAGTTTGATGAATTATAAGATGCGTCTGCACGGCGATATCTTAAATTTTTCCTCTTGTCAACAGAGCCATAAGCCATGACTAAAACTAAAAAAACTGATACAGCTGATTTTTCTGTGCCACACACCTCCATTGTCACTCAAACACACTCCAGTTAGCCACACAGTTGCACGAGGTGACTTGTCCCTTCATCACTATGAACATGGGCATGGATAATTTTGGTTCAATCCCTAATACGCTGTCCTGCTACTGGAAATACTCACTCCAGCCCAAAATCCAGAGCTGAAAATAGTGAACTTCTTACTCCTATTAAAGTAACACTTGCTAAAAGCCATAGTGCACAGCCATTATAGGAAACTACTGAGGCTTTTTTTAAAAATGAAAGTTTATTTTTGTGAACCACTTTTAGTCTGAAATAACGGTCTTGGCTTTGGGGCTGAGAGCCACAAACAGGAAATTCAGAAAATACTGAGGGGCCGACAAATACTTTGTTGGTTTCAGTCTTTTCATGGGATTTGTTAAAAACAACAAAATTATAGAATATTGCTGCTCAGTAATTTTACCTCGTTGAGCTGCTGGTCCACCACTGCCTCTATTCATCATTTGTTTGTGTTACTGTGTAGCTTTGTTGAATCCAAAATAACCATTTAAAGTCACACAAGAACACAAACAAACTACTTGATTGAGGTAAAAATACTGTAAAAGTATTGCTTTTGTCAGTGGAGTCTGGCTTTGAAGAGAGCATAGATACGTTTCTCTTTCAGTTCAGTTTCTTTTCAGAGAGGGTTGTTAGTCTAGTCTAGGAAGTCCTGAGCATATGACTAGAAAATTAGATTTAGATTTTGCTGCAAGTTGTGAGCTTGTAAACACAAGTTTTGATAAAGTTTTGCTGTTGTTAAATGCAGAACCCTTTTACTTCAATTTGTGTACACACTAAAAAACACTGGGTGAATTTTAACCCAACTTGGGTCAAATGTGGAACCCAGTACTGGGTCAAACTAGCACCTACCCAGTGCTGGGTCAGAATAACCCAGTACCCTTATTTTGACCCAGTTTAAGTGTTATTTGTATTATATACACTGGGTTATTCAGCCATACCCAGATGTGGTTATTTTGACCCAGTAATAATGTCATATTTACATTACTGTTGGGTCATTATCAAACCAAAAAAAAGGTCACTTGTACTTAGTGTAATGTTACATATAACACTCATATTGAGTCATAATCCAAAAACAAAACCAGACTAGGAGGAGTTTGTTAAAGTACAACCCCTGGAAATGTCCAAAAATGCACAAAAGTGGCACAGTAAATTCAAAATGGATGACACACTGTTGCGTTTAGAGCATGGGTCCAAAACCGAAATCAGAAAAGGGAGTTCTGTTAGTTAATGGAAAATGAATTTTGTACTGATAAATCACTGTAGGTTTATTTAAAATATATCATGTAATAATAATGTAACAGAAAACTCACGCATTACAAAGGCACATTAAACACATATTTCAATTATAATAACTGTAGTTATGAATAAAGCTAATGTACATAAGCTGTAGTACACTGAGATTTTGGAAGTCGCCATTAAATGAAAACACATACAGGAACATGCAATACAAATGTCTAAACCTAACTGTTCTGAAATCGCACTGTCATATCTTCAGTAAACACTACAGAGTTGGTGTGCCTAATATATACTTCTAAAGTTTTTAAACTTCTGTTTTTAAAGATGTCACTACCATCACATTTCTAACAACAGCAGGAATTATGTCGAAGGTAAGAAATGAAACCTCTGAATACGAAGGACAGAGAATAATACACAAATAGTCTTTTTCATGAAAGGAAGCTGAACTTGAAGTGGTTTTCTGGCTTCATCATCACAACCAAGAACTAAGTCATGCATCAAAATTATTACACATATATTTTGGAAGAAATTAAGAAAAACAAATCAGATTTATCTTAATATTAGTCTTAACAAAATCTCTAATTCATAAACTGATGCATGAATAACAATCTGCAGTTTGTACTAACTGACCTTACTGCTGCTGTACCACTGAACACTTTTGAAACCCCACACACTAGAGGGTGAGGGCAGCATTTCCACAGTGCAGCGTGGTAGAGTCTGGTTTGTATATATTCCAGCTGCTTCTCGAATCAAATTGTTGATTTCCAGCTTCCTGTCTTGATAGCCTGAAATGTACGAGTGATTACAGTCTCTGAAATGCCATAAATAGCAGGAGTGACGCACATACTCTGTCAAATGTCCATTTTATGTGACAAGCCGTTTAAGTTGTTTTCCTGTCCAGGATATCAAATTACTGTATTGAACAAATAATAGAAAATAAAAGACAGAACTCTGGCTCTTTCTCTTTTAGGGCCTTGAGCTCTTAACATTTCTATTTTTATGTGTCTCAACTAGCAACTCTGCAGCACACGAAAAGCCTCGTCCTCTTTATTTTAGTAGCTGTAATGTTTCTTTTCTTTCTTTTTTTTACACATGCTTCTGTTTTCAATTGAGCATGTAACCTTTCAAGAGTTTAACATGTTATTAGAATGATGGACTTACACTTGTAAAGCACCTTTCTAATCTCTCAAAATGTTCTTACACATTAAATTCACCCATTCATACACCGGTGGCCAAGGCTACCATACAAGATGCCACCTGCTACACACTCACACACCGATACAATTTGGAGGTGATTATCTTGGCCAAGGATACTTCAACATGTTGACTGGAAGATCCAGGAATCGAACAACCTGCTCTACCTTCCGAGCCACAGCCACCCTAATGTAAATGGTATGATGTAAATGAGAATTAAGAATCTGCTTTTGTCTTAAGAAAGTATTCAGATCCTTTACTTACTTTAAGTAAAGCAGCAAGTAAAACACAGTAATATTGAAATATAGAAGCTCTAGTGAAAGTTCAGTCAGGAAGACATCTCTTTTTGTGCTCATGCTGTATGTTACTTTGTCACTCTGCCATTCACTCCTTGCACCTATGCTGACTCACTGTTTCTGATGTCATTGTCTGGGTCTGTCAAATGAGTCATCAGGTGATTCACAATCAATCAATAAGCGCAGTGACACACCTTCCCTGTCAGCCTATCATCTTACTGCTCCTCATTTTAAATGTGGATTCATCAGCCTCATATGTGCTATGAGGCTACTGAATGCTATTGCTCTCTTTTGTGTATTTGTGGTATGTATTTCCATGGGTGTGACTCCAAAGATAGCGGTGGATGTAGTTCTTTCTTGCCGCAGTTGTGTCTACCCTCCACTTCCACATCACCACCTAGTCTTTATTCATCAGTCTCATCCGCCTCAGCAGCCTCAGAGTCATCAGCCACCACCACCACCAGTGTCTGAACTCCATGGGGGGGATTTATCTTGCTGCTCAGTTGTCCCTCGATCACAAAATATCTCCCTCTGGTGTCCAAGTGCCAAAGACTTCCGTTAAATCTTAATCAGCACAAATCACCTGTTAATCTGTACACTTATATTCTGTATTAAATATTATCTTTACATCATTCTTCTGTTGCTCCTGATCAAAATGTAACTTCAGCATAGTTCGGAAACATGTCAAACAAACTGTCAAAAAATGTGATGGAGTAAAAAGTACAATATTTGCCTCTGAATTGTAGTGGAGTAGAAATATTAAGGATAGCAAATATAATACACAAGTAAAGTACAACTACCTCAAAGTAATTTTCATTACTTGAGTAACAGTACTTATTTACATTCCAGCACTGCTGGAGCACACAGGATTAACAGCTTCTCATGCTGCCAGTGACAGTGTGATGTGAAGCTCTGCAGCCTCCTACCATCACAGGTCATCTCCTCTCAACCCTGGTTTCAAAGTTGAAAGGAAGCTGGATCGTACAAATAGTTCAGTATTTTCATTCATGTTTTCCTTTGCAGTGACGAGCACTGTTTGTTGAGAGGATCTCAAAGTTTCTGCCAGCTCAACTGTTAAAGTGATGTTACCGTAAAAGCGGACAGCTGGAGCACATCAGTCACAATGATGCAACATAACGCACCACTGAATTGTGTCGCTGTTATGCAGTACCATTCCTGTCAGTGAATCAATTTATTGTGCAAATGGAAAACCCGAACAGCCCCTGACCTTTCTCAACTGCCAGTAATTGCAGGCAATTTATATTAGTCAAACATAATTTACTGAAAGAACAGGAGGATGCTGAAACTACTAAGAGCAAGTTGATTCCCACACTCTGCGGGTCATTTATTGCAGCATTTCATGAGGTTATTTCAAAGAGAGAACATTCATGATTTTAACCTTTTAAGATTTAAGTAAATTAACAGGAAGTAGACGTCCTAAGTGCTCCTTTACCTTCGCTGGTGGGAGTTTTTCTTCCACATGAAAGGCTGCACGCTCTGAATGCAATCAGCGGCACTGAATAGGACGATAAAAAGGTGTTTGCCTCCAGATGAAATGTAATCAGAGATATTGCAATCAAAATGCAAATGAGCACCGTACTATACGAATCTACACACCTCTGTAATGTATGGAGATACGACAAATCACTCAAGTGACAACCAATGAACTGGCCTCACAGAGACGTCTTCCTCAGCCTCCGAGTAGATCCATATCACAACAAATACAAATTGGATTTCGTGTCTATACTCTCTCGAACCCACAGCTGCTCACACTGATTAAATATGCATCACATCAGGACAGTTTCTAATAGTGGATGGGACACGTAGGCAATCGTTTTGTGTTATCTAACCTTCAGCTGACCTCTGCCTGTTGAACACGGGAAACAAAGAGGGCTTCAGCTGTTGCAGCCTTATTACACTGCTATAGGTAGAAGGGACTTGGTCAGCTGATTTTAAGACTTAAATTGTCACTTTTAATTAATCAGATTTTTCAGTTACATATAAAATGTCCATCTAATTGAGTCAAATAATTCTAACATAAACCAAAAAAGTATTATTTATGTAATTAAATTGAATAAAACTGAGATGAATAGAATATGAAAAAGAATGTAACCATGGCTCATATGACCTAATTTACTTTAATAAAACGTGTAATTATTGTTAATAAATTCTATCTATTTCAAATATGTTGAGCCTACTTTAATAAAGTTTATGTAATTACTGTTAATAAATTCAATGTATTTCAGATATGTTGATAAATATATTAAAATGTATTAACAGTAGATACATAAGCTTTAGTAAAATAAATCATATAGGTCAATTCTGTGAGATGTAGTTACACAAATTCTAGGTTAGCTGAGTTTTATCTGATGTAGTTCCATGAGTTGTATTTTTTTGTTTCCTCAGAATTAAATTACTCAACTGGATGGAAATTTTGAAGTCTGAATATTCTGTTTCATCAAGCTCTTCTTGACCTCACGTTGGAGGTGTTCCGGGAATGTCCCACTGGTAGAAGGCCCCGGGGCAGACCCAGAACACGCTGGAGGGATTACATATCTCATCTGGCTTGGGAACACCTCCCCCAGGAGGAGCTGGAAAGCGTTGCTGGAGAGAGGGCCATATGGGGTGCTTTGCTTGGCCTGCTGCCTTGATGACCTGACCCTGGATACGCAGATGAAAATGGATGAATGTTGGATGGATGGATATTGTTAAAATAATATTTACTATGTGCCTGGTTGTGTCTTTCTGTTACATGAATAATCTGACATGTTGGGAGGTCTACATCTTTACCCTCTCTTGCCAAGAGTTTGATAACACTGTCATGTCTGCACAGTAAAGCTGGAACCAACAGCTGATTAGCTTAGCTTAGCATTAAAACTAGAACGACTTAACCTGGCTCTGTGCATAAGAAATACAACTAAATAATTAACATGTAATACCTGATTTGTTTAATCTATACAAATACTGAGACTTATTATTATTTTTGCCTTCAAAGATCGAAATTTTCACCCACTTTCTCAGAAAAAACACAAGACATAATAATAATATCACCTTATAAAGTCAATATCATTAACTCATTAGCAAAGAGTTACTAATTTACATATCTAACTCCAGCACATGGCATTCATTTGGAGTCATGTTTGTGCCATCTCATGAATACGAGTCCAATATTCACTTTCTTTTTAGCTCTGTTTTTGGTCTCCACCACCTAAAGGGAAATACTACAATATTTAGCAGTGTAGCATTGCTTCAGGCTTTGGGAAATAATTGTCATTCATTTATAATAAGAAATATTCTATATGCCTTCAAGTGATCCAATAGCCAAGATATATTTACCCCAATAATCAATATAGCATAGGATGATTGCAGTATCCCACTATTTTCGTCTGCCACCAGCTGTGCTTATGTAAGACTTAGCAGCAGTGACTAAGAAGCCTTTTTGTTCCTTTGCAAATTGTGCAAAGTGAAATTATTCAGTCGACTTAAATAATGTCCCTGAACATTTTATTCAGTTTACCTTGTTCAAGGTAAACAAGAACATGAAGTACAAACAGAAAGCACCAGCTGCAGCACTTGTATTTAGCAGCTAAATGCTCCAACTGCTCGCTACTAACTTTGTCTGTCTGTGGTTTGTTGTTAAGCAGATACTTAACAGTGGGATTTTGGCCCTTTTTTACTGTAGACAGCAGCATGCTCCTGATGAGTGTGGTGAGAGTGAACCAAAGAAGTAGTCACAGGCCAGAAAACCAAAACAATGAGCTGAAAGGCACTAAAACACTCATTGGAGAACTTAAAAGGTTAGAATTATTTGTAGCTTCATCAGTATGAACAACTACTTTCACATGTGATCCTTGTTAATGCACAGTGCTGATTATTGCTGCTGCAATAGTTCAGCAAGATTTAGGTATAGACAGTGAGTGTTTTGGCCAGGGAAGAGTTAAATGTCATATTCATAATAATGGAAGACTTAGTGATACACAAAAAAGCCTCTAACAGCTACAGATGGGAAATCTGTCAAGTTCAGGTCCAAAGTGAAACTACACAATCTTCAAACGGGCTTAAAATAGCCGAAGCTGTGGGGAACTCAGAAAAGAGGGAGGAGGGATTAGGAAAAACACTCGTCTGTGCCGGTAACTGAGCAATGGAAAACCGGCCGGCCGCTTGGGGAAAACCGTCCACTGCTCCACTGTTCCTGTCCCTGAGCATCCATCCATATGTGGGGAGTTATCTCTCATTTCCCAAGCTACTTGAAGTGATTGGAAATCTCACCCTCATTTCTCTGCGTGGCCTTGCACCCCGAGTCAGCCAGCTGAACAGAACCATCTCTGTCCTTGGAGGATCTGTTGGAACACATCAAGGCTAAAGTTGGAGGCTCATTACCTCACAAATGTAACGCTTGACCCCCATGTCACAAGCTAATCCCTTCCCCTCTGCTCTCTCGTCTCCCTCGGGGTCCTCCACAGTGTACTTTTCTTTTTACTTGGAGCTATGTTGCTTTGATTGGAACAGCTAGCCAGGGATATAAATAGCCTAATATAAATGGGCAATGGTTGTGTAGGCTATCAGGAGCATTGTCTGTATATTTGGTGAGTCATTGCACATTGAAAATGTCCAGTTGAGGGAGCATCTAGTCCTTACACACATGTATTTTTAACACTGAATATATAAATGTGGTTATTTTTAGATTTGACATCTAATTTCTGCTCCATTGTTGCTCTATCTCTCCCTCCGTTTCATGCCTGCTGAAAGAGGACAGATGATGAGCAGCTGAAAATGTGTTAGTTTGCTCCACAGCAGTCTACTGACTTTGACCTGGAAGATTAAAAAAAGATACAGCTGCTAATCGTCACACAGAGGAGATCTCTTCCTGTGTACGTCATCATTCTTTACAATGAGTGATTCTATTTTTAAAAATGATATTTGTTCATACTGTGAGTGTGACCACATTTCAGCCACTCAATTTCTGATACTACGGCACAATGTGTGTCTGCTTGTTTTATAGATGATAGGGGCTGCCGATATATTAGTATAGAAATATTAAATTTGGGTTAATAGGCATTTTTCATGGAATACACGTTGGAATGTCACCAGGGGCGTAGCACCAAATTCTAGGTCCCATGCATATAGTCTCTCTGGGGCCCCGGCCCCTCCTCTCTTGATCCATGTCTAATTTACACAACTTTTGAATTTTTCTTTCCCCTCTTCTTTCTTGCTTTTCTATTTTGGAACCCCAATTTGTCTTTCTTGGGGAAAGCCATGACAGTTTGCGAAGGAGCTCCAGCAACATAAGCTGTCACTCCCTAAACCTCATGAGAAGGCCATGTTTATTGTTTTGTGGTGAAGGCTGCAATAAAGCCATTGTTAGTGAACAGCAGCCGAACGCATCACCATCCTTCCCTCTGCAGAGTGGTCCAGACCACTATAAGCTAGCTACCAGCTAATAACAAGCCAAGATAAAATTAAAGGAGCTATATGTAAGAAATCTAAAGCAAATAGTCGTAAAACCCTCCTAATATGTCACAGAGACTAAGGAATAATGTTCATATAACATACTGATCTCACCGACAACAATAGTACAGCCAGAATATTC